>NC_135331.1:35673871-35975537 GCF_023851605.1 Tamandua tetradactyla | reverse complement strand
GAAGGTCACTTGATAAACTTCTGTTTCTGTTTTTTCTGAAACTCGCCCAGCCCTGGAATCAGGAGTCTGCATGTTCAGTTTATGTTTGAGCTGTCAAGGTGACAGTTCCTTAATTAGGGTCCCACTATTACTACAGCAACCACATTATTTGTATAGCTGTCTTTAATGCCAGTTATTGACACTAGTTATTGAATTTTATCTTCTGTGAGCCCTGTGGTGTGCTTACCACAGCTATTTGAAGAACTAAGGGACTTATTCTGAAGTCCTCTGCTACCCTCTCTTTACTTTAAACACAATTTCCAATTTTATAGAAAGCTCTTTTGAAGTATGCCATTTGCTTAACCCTGCTGGGTCACATGTTCTCTCATGGGTTTCTGAAATAATCTATTCTTTGTGTTTATCTAGGGCCAAGGCACTGATGTCTCAACTGGAATCTTCAGAACTTTTAAAAGAAACTTCAGAATGGCTTTGAACCAGTCAAGCTAGAAATCCCCTCAGAACACTGCCTTCAGCATGCATTTCCCCTGTGGTACTTTCCTGGAGAGGAAACTTTTCTTGAAGAGTTCATCCTATAGACAGCCACACTGATGCTAATGCAGCCAGACTAGTGGATTTGATTTTTGCTGGTAGAATTCTCTTGCTTTATTGTATTCTCTTCCAGAGTTCTGAGAGGTGTCGGGACATTCATGGAACTGAAAGGCCTATAAGGAAGGGAAGTAACACTTTCATGATGAATGAAAACTAAACAAATGACATTTGTGACTGAAATCACTTAGACCTATCATTCACTGGATTGGGGAAACAGAGAAATCGTCACTGCTGGGGACAAAGAAGTGATACTGGAAATAAATAAATAAATCAAGAGAATGAGGGTGACTGGAAAGTAAATGGCCACCTCCATTGCAACAAAGACAAAGTCAGCCTCTTGGTGGGTGTCTATGCCTGTGTGGTTTTGCTCTCAACAGGTTGCTGGATGGAACCATTTGGTTGACTGAAAATTTCCAGCCAGATTATCTTGATCTTATAAAAAAACAAAACAAAACATTTTCAAGCATGTCAGCCCTTTTTCTCCAGAGCTAGCTTGTTTTAACTTGCAAGCCTTTTATAGTGGTTTTTTGTTTGTTTGCTTGATTTTTTAATGAGTCCAGCATTGTTGATAGATTGTAAAAAAGACAGGCATAGCCGTTATCATTCAGCCAGCTTTGATAATACTGTAGGCCTTACGTTCTTCACATATGAGAGTCAAGAAGTAGTTGCAGTTCAGAATTAGACCATGTAAGGAGGTTTGACTCGTCTGATTCTTAAAGGGTATCACACAATGTCTGCCTGGAACTCAGTTCCTTTCTCAGTTCCAATTTCAATTAATAGATTAATCCTTTCCCATACTTTGGTTCAGCAACATTAATTGAGATGAGTGAAAGGCGTGGTTTACATAGATTAGCAGGGTTTAGTTACTGTTTGAAAGGTGGAGCAGTTGAAAATGACACCCAGGCTTTCTTTTAGGTTCCTGGAAGAGCAGGGGTGCTTTCACTTAGAGAACATGGGAGGAGCCCTATGATGGGCAGGATGGGAGCTGGCTGTGGGGTTCCTGAGTTGAGTTTGGAGTGTTTTATGAGGCTTTGTTGGAATTCATTCTGGACTTCAGGCAGTTGTACCTTTGGTCCTAGAATTTAGGAAAAGAGGCCGTGATAGACACAGAGAGTTGGGGCTTATCATCAGCCAGGGAGGGTGAGCTAGGAGAGATCAGAGATGGAAGGGAGAGGGAGACAGATGACAGAGCGGTCACAGCTCCTCTTGTGCTGCATCCTGATAAATTTGCTTTTAGAGATTTAGGCCTGAAAAAATTTTGACAGGCAGAGAGGGCTTAAGTATTTCTTTGTGAAGGCTCAGAGGCCCCTCTGTGTTCCCTGTTATAGGCTCAATGTTGTGCATGGAATGCCACGTTTCCTCGCCAGCCTTTTATCATTGTAGTGCCAGGGCTCAGCACGCACAGCCTGCACTGTCAGGCAACTCATGGATTCATGAGTTGCTGGTAGAAGGGATATTCCAGAGGTCACCATGCTTGGTGGTTGTGAGGAGTACATTTCAGACTTCCCTAACATTTTATTTTCAGAGCCTTAAAAGACAGTTTACCAAATCATATGGTTATCTGGGTGAAGTTCAGGATGCGGGCAGTCATTGTGGGTGCTTTCTTTTTCCTCTAACTACTCTTATTTCTGACAGTTTGATGGCTGGATAGAGGCATATATTTAGTTTGACTCCACTGCACTTCTGGAATGGTTTTATTTATTTGTAGCTACTGGTTCTTCCTCTGGGGACACTGAATAATGAGCCCTGCCAGGGCTGGGAAGTAGGAATCTGTGTTTTAAAACACCATATCACTGGATGAAAGAAAACGTGGCCTCCTTCTGTTCTCTTGCCAGGTGGAATTACTTTTTCCTTTATGATGGTTCAAAGGTAAAGGGAGAAGGAGACCCAACAAGAGCTGGCATTTGTTATTTTTATCCTTCTCAGGTAAGCCTTCCATCATTTTATCTGTCATTCAGTGGGGACCCCACTGCTTCAAAGTGCTAACTTTTTTCAAAAGTACGGGGTTTAGATTGGGACAGTTTTATTTGGATAATCCAGGCATTTGAAATGTCTACTGTCTTATTATTATTAATGTGCTATTTTTAGTTGTGGTCTTAAAATTTCCACGTGGCTCAATACTTCCATCTTCCCTAGGTCTTGGTTACCATCATAATTTTTATCTGTCTCCCCCTGTCCCATAATTTTTGGTCAGCTCATTTTCGTAAAAACTATTTTTTATATATTCAGAAATAGAGAGGAAAATGTTTTGGATCATTATACACTCATCCCTAGCTTCAATAATTATCAGCATTTTGCCAATATATATAACTTATCCTATCCACCCTCCTTTTTATTATTTTTTTAAATTTATTTTGACTATTTAGAAGCAAATCCCTTACTACTGTATCCTCTCACCATTATATACTTCAAGTTGCATCTCTAATTAAGGACCTTTTTAAAAGCATTATCACACTTAACAAAAGCATCAGTAATTAGTAACAGTAATTCTTTAAGGTTATTTTATTCTTAGTCTATATTCAAATTTCAACCTGTTTTCTTAGATGTTACTTAACAGATTTTCCTTTCTCCCTTCCTGTATTGCCTAACCAGGACTCATACAAGGTCCACATATTCCATTTGGTCATTTTGTATTTTTTTGTTAACTTTTTATTTTTTTTTATTTATTTTTTATTTTTTTTATTTTTTTTTTATTTTTTTTATTTTTTTATTAACGGAAAGAAAAAAAAATAAGAAATTAACACAACATTTAGAAATCATACCATTCTACATATGCACTCAGTAATTCTTAACATCATCACATAGATGCATGATCATTGTTTCTTAGTACATTTGTATCGGTTTAGAGGAACTAGCAACACAACAGAAAAAGATATAAAATGTTAATATAAAGAAAAGAAATAAAAGTAGTAGTAATAGTAAAAAACAACAACAACAAACAAACCAACAAGCAAACAAAAACAAAAAAAACCCTATAGCTCAGATGCAGTTTTTGTTAACTTTTTTTATTGTATAGTAATACATATATACAAAGCAAAGAAATAGAAAGCAATGGTTTTCAAAGCACTCTTCAACAAGTAGTTATAAGACAGATCCCAGAGTTTGTCATGGGCTACTATATGATCCTCTCGTATTTTTTCTTCTAGCTAATTTTTTTTAATTAATTTTCTTTTCCCTTTTATCTTTTTGTGTTTTAAGTCTCTGTTATTTTACATCAGTGCTTACCCATCCACCCATCCTTTTATTTCCCATGCCGCTGAATTATTGAAGAAACCAGGTCATTTGTGTAGTAGAATGTTAGAAAGTCCCACATTCTGGATTTGGCTGACAGCTTCCTCATGGTGGTAACATTTAATGCGTTCGACCCACTGCATTTCCTTTGAATTAGTAGTACAATCTAAAGCCTTGGTTAGATTTAAGTTCAAGTTTTTTTAGGCGAGACTTCTTCATAGGTGGTGGGTACATTTTCTTTTGCATCATAGTGTTTGGTTGTCCCACGTGTAGTTAATGCTAAAATGGATTAGGAGATTCTTCATGTTCTCTCATGTGATTCTGCTGTGATTTGGATAGCTGGGATTAATCCAGGCAACTTTAGCTGCTCTGTGGAGGGGATTTGATTAGGGAGGAAAAGCTAATGCTTCCACCCAGTCATATGCCTATCATCTCAGGAACAAAAATACAGTAATGTGCAATAATCTTATGTATTAGTTGTGCATTTTCTGTAATAAGTTCATCATCTAGGGCAGAGTTTCACAAACTTTTTCTGTAAAGGGCCACATAGTAAATATTTTAGGCTTTGCAGACCACCTAAGGTCTTCATCGCATTTCTTTGTTTTTAACAACACTTTAAAAATGTAAAAATCATTCTTAGCTTTTGGGCCTTGTGAAAACAGTTAGTGAGCTGGATTTGATATGCAGACTATAGTTTACCAACTCCTGATGTAAGGAAAGAAATGAGTTACAGCATTTTAGCTTCATATCTGGAATTTGCACCTTTCTCACAGACCGTGCTTGACCAACAGGAGTTGCTTTGTGGACAGATTGCTGGAGTTGTCCACTGTATTTCTGAGATTTCTGGTTCTTCTCCTACTCTCATTCGTCTGCGGAAACTTAAGTTTGCCATAAAAGTTGATGGAGATTACCTTTGGGTAAGTTTATCTGGCAGAATACATTCTGATTGGGATGGCCTTCATTTTATCTTTGTGTTAAATGCTGTGATGATAAAATTTAGAAAGCAATGCTTCCTATGCTCTTGAGCCTGGAATCCACCTCCCTCCGCCCTCTCCCTCCTAAATGCTGTGTTTAGTAATCCTCCAGGCTTCCTGTGTAACTTTTTGCAGCTGCCCATAATAATCAAGTGCTCTCCAAAACATTTCTAGAAATCCTGGATTGTACATGGCTGGTTGTTTGTCTTTTCCTTTTGAAAGGCTTAGGCCAATCTACAGAAGTTCTATTTAGTCTGTGTTGCAAATTGAGTTTTTATCTCCATCTTTACTTCTCTATTCCTCTATATTTACTGGGTAAGTGACCCAGAAACTCTTAAGATATTGATGCATATATGTTAATTTTCAAGTAACCCATTAAAAATAAATAAATAAAAGCCATTCTCTGTTCTGCTAGTACAACCAGATAATCTAAGTGCCATTTTCCCATGCCCACACTATTTTAAGACAAGGGATGCTTAACTGTGGGGTAGTATATTCAACTTTTTGAGCATTTTTTTCCAACCTTTTATTTGAAAGTTTTCTAACATGCAGGACAGCTGAAAGAATTTTACAGTGAACGTACACACACCTCCTAGATTCTACAATTAACATTTTATTAAAGTTGCTGTCACATATTTAATCTGTTCAACCCTTTATCCTACTAATTATCCAGCTTATTTTTGTAATGCTTTTCAAAGTAGGTTGGCATTTCCCACCCTCTGCCCCCAAATACTTCCTCATGCATCTCCTTAGCTAGAATTAAGTTTTTATTTGGGGTCTTTTTTTTTGAGGTAAAATTTACAAAGAAATACACAAATCCCAAGTGTACCATTTGTTCCATTTAGACAAATGTTACATCTGTGCAACACAAATCCCCATCAAAATACAGAATATTTTCTTCACTCTAGAAAACCTCCTCATGTCTCTCTCTCCCCATTTAGTTCCCTTCCCTATCACAGGCCACCATTTTACCGAATTTTTTCTACCATAGGTTAGTTTTGCCTGTTCTAGAATGTCAGATGAATAGAATAATACATGTACTCTTTATAGGCTTCCTTCAAAATGTAACATTTTGAGATTCACCCATGTTGTTACAAGTATCTGTGGCTCATTCTTTTTCATTGTTGAAGAGTATTCCATTGTCTGAATACACCACGGTCCATTTATTCATTCTCTTTTTGATGAACATGTGGATTGTCCATCAAAAGTATGAATTTTGACAATTATGAATAAGATTACTTGGAACATTCCATGCGAGACTTTTTATGGGCATGTGGTTTTTCTTTCTCTAGGATAACTATCTAGGAGTGGAATTGCTGGGTCATAGGGTAAATGTATGTTGGTTTTTATAAGAAACTGCTCGACATTTTCCAGAATGGTTTAGCATCATACATAGCTATCAGTAACATATGAGAATTCTGGTTACAGTAAGCAGAAGCTGACCTTGCCAGTTTTATCTTTTGTGGTTATTGCTTTCTGTATCCTGTCTTAAGAAACCATTGCCTCCCTCCACGTCATGAGTATAATCGCCGATGTTTTTTTTTTCCTAAAAGTTTTAGCTTTTACAATTAACTCTATAGTCCATCTTGAATTAATATTCATATATGGTGTGAATTAGAGTTCAGAGTTCTTTTTTTCCCCCAAATGGATAACCAGTGATGCTAGAATACACCACTGATGATAAAACTTTCCTTTTCCTATTGGAGTCTTTTGGCTCCTTTATTGAAAGTCTGATGACCATTTAAGTGTGGGTCTGTTTCTGGGCCATCTCTTCTTTTCCACTGGTCTATTTGAAGAACCTTTGCAACCACCACACCATCTTCATTTCTGTAGTTTTATAATAGGTCTTAAAATCAGATAGCATAAGTCTTTCACTCTTGTTCTTTTCCAAGATTGTTTTGGATATTTTAGGTCCTTTGTAATTCCATTTTAGGATCAGCTTCTTAGTCTCTACAGAAAAGGTGGCAGGATTCTGATTGGAATTGCTTTGAATCTATAGATCAGTCAGGGGAGAATTGAACACTTATTATATGGCAGACTGCTGTAAACTCTTGGATTACATCAGTGAACCAGAGAGTCCTTGCTCGCATTTGGAGGGGTTTGCTTATTTTTTGTCAGTTTTTTTTTTTAATTATTAAACAAAAGGTACAATTTTATTGGGAAATCCTCTCTTCATGAGATGTATTGGACTATTTAAAATTATAGCATTCATAACTGAATATTATTTATTACTAGAATGATACAGGATTCAGCATAATTCCCATTGTAATATTTTTATATCATATATTCACATACGATGTAATCAACCAAAGTGTACAATTAGTGGTTCACAGTATCATCATAACTGTGTATTTATCATCACAATCGACTTTTTTTGTGAAAAATAACATATACAAAAAAGCAATAAATTTCAAAGCACATCACAACAGTTAGTTGTAGAACAGATTTCAGACTTTGGTATGGGTTACAATTCCACAATTTTAGGTTTTTACTTCTAGCTTCTCTAGGATACTGGAGACTAAAAGAAATTTCAATATAATGAGTCAGCAGTCATATTCATTTGATAAACCCTACCTTCTCTGTATAGCTCCACCATCAACTTTGATCTTTCTCCCACTCTTTAGGGGTATTTGGGCTATGGCCAGTCTAACTTTTTCATGTTGGAAGGGGCTGTCGATAATATGGGATAGGGGGTAGAACTAGCTGATGTTCTAGAGAGTCTGGCCTCTCTGCATTTCAGGACTTATCTGGTCCAGGGACCCATCTGGGGGTTGTAGTTTTCTGAAAAGTTACCCTAGTGGATGGTTGTCAGTTATTTTTTTGTTTCCTTTTGTTTTGTTTTGTTTTGTTTTCATTTCTGATGATTCCCTAAGGATTCCAAGAGGTAAAATTGCTAGGTCAAAGAATATGAACATTCTTCAGGCTTTTTAAACATATGGCCATTTATCTTCAAATATCAGCAAATATTTATAAGCACTAAACTTAGCTTTTTGGAGGTCTAGAACGATATGATTTAGTGAGTTCCTGCTCTTGAAGCCCTTCTTCTAGCTGGAAAGACAAGATAAACATGCACGAACCAGTTTGAGATCTGTCTGTTATTTGTAATGAAATTCAAATGAAATATCCAATGTCCCGATGATGATACTAACAATACAAGGAGTCAGAATAGAGGCCAGCATTGGTTAGTTATCAGAACAGGCATCAGAGTTACCAGAAAGACAGGTGCTCGAGTCTGCAGTGGGCTCTGAAGGATGAGGCAAGCCCTGGTAAAGGGGCAGAGAAGAGGAGGGTATTGCAGGTCCAGCATCATGAGCAGTGGCACAAAAGTCATCATTCACCATGAAGACCACTGTGCTTGGCATGGAGGGTGTATGCCTGGGGACAGCAGCAGATCAATCAGTAAGTCGCCGTGGTCTGGCTATTGAGAGCCCTGGATGCCTGACTCTGTGCTGGAGCTGCCTTTCTTCTGGGTTCCTCCTCACAGGTGCTGGGCTGTGCTGTGGAGCTCCCAGATGTCAGCTGCAAGCGGTTTCTAGATCAGCTCATTGGCTTCTTTAGTTTTTACAACGGACCTGTTTCTCTGGCTTACAAGGTATGAGTTTAGTATTGAGGCAGCTTGTGTTGGGCCTCTGGCAAAACCAATATTGGCAGAACGTAGCACTTCCTCTAGGGTTTTGTTATTTTTTCCCTATGCACCTTTTGTCCAGAGACAAGGTCAAGGGAACATTGCCCCTCTCAGATCCCTTTGCTCCCCACAGTGTGGGGGATATTCACTCCAGTGCTTAGCCTCATCTCCTCCTCCCTGGCTGGTTAGAAGGAGCAGGTCCTCTTTGTTACCCTCACTCAGAGGCCCTGTGGTCGGGTAGGTTATCAGGCAGCTGGGTGGGGACTCATGCCAATGTAGGAAGCTCAGAACAGGCCTCCCTTCCAGCCAGTTTCCTGTGTGAGAGGGGCTGTTTTGTGGTAGTTGGGATCCTTGCCAAAGAGTCATTCTCTTAAAACCGCAGATTCTGACCTCAGGCTGTCTCTGTTTTAGAACTGTTCCCAGGAAGAACTGAGCTCAGAGTGGGACACCTTCATCGAACAGATTCTGAAAAACACCAGTGATCTGCATAAGATATTCACTTCCCTTTGGAACTTGGACAGAACCAAAGTAACGCTGTGAAGCTCTTTGCAATTATTCTCAGCATCAGAAATGCCCAGCATTAATGTTTTAAAAGCAGAGTTTCCATATCTGGGAGAGAGTGATCAGGAAGCATTTTTGTCTCTTTGAGCTGGTCCATTTGCCATGTGGCATTCAGTGAGGTGTGGGCCGGGCATGTGGCCGCCTGTTGCTCAGTGGTCTTAATCTTGCTGAACCTTATGTCCCCTTGACAGAGGGCAAAAGGGAGATGTGGGCTGCATCTCCGTACCACCATCTGAGTCCTGAGCATCTCGGGAGTTGAAACCTGGGTGTGCCATCTGCTGCAAGCCTGTGTCTCACTGCTTTTAGCAGGGCTGTGGTACTCTGACCCCACCTTCATAGAGTATGATTCCACCAGAAATGGGGAAGGATTCGTCCCATGCATCTTTGGAGGGCTTTTTGAAGTCAGCCCTGAAGCTTTACAGACTGGCTGACTGGGACTAAGCAATATCTTGGGGTCATGAGAGAAAATAAACTTTAACTGGTTTACATGGCAGCAGCTCCAGAGCTTGGCTCTGTCAGCAGTGAGATCCAACAGCTAATGGTAGCTGCCAAACATGCACGTGGAAATGGGAACTGAAGCATGGTCTCTCCCTGAGTGAGAGGCCATGATTTCATTTCTCATTATGGAATAGATTTAGGGGACCTGATCAGATGAGGAGCCAGCTGTAACACAGTGGGGGATTGCACTCAGAGGGAAGATGGAGGACAGGGTGGGTGGGTTTCACATGTGCCAAGACCTGCATTTAGGAGATATGGTCTCCTCTTCTGCTGCTGCTTGGTCTCTATATTGATAGGGTCTCCTAGAAAAGCTACTTTACCTGCTAGGAATAGCCATAGGCCATATTCTGTTGCACCTTCCCACTCTAAGAGAGGCCTCCTTACTCCAAGAATTTGGCATGTTATATTTAGTGTCAGCAGTTCTGGGGCTAGAGAAGTAGGACATACGTGGGGCATGGTGCAGATTTTACTGTGTAATATATTCTCCTTTTCCAGCCCCTTTCCTGATTGTGAGCATGTTAATCTGTGGACCTGCTTCTCACTCTCTACAGGTAGAGCCCTTGTTGTTGCTGAAGGCGGCCCTCATTCTGCAGACCTGCCAGCGCTTGCCCCACATTCTAGCTGGCTGCATACTCTACAAGGGACTGTGAGTAACACCAGAGTCCTTTCCTCCACCCCTGTTCCCTGCTGCAGAACTGACCATCTGCCTTCCTCCTGATGTTGGGCAGGGAGCTCTATCTCTGACCACAGCCAAGTGGGCTGTTGTGACAGATGCCAGATAGTTTAGATTTGATTTGGGATTCATACTTGTCTTTCAGTAGAGCTGGAAAGTTAGAAATTGTCATATTCAGAAAAGAATATAAAAGGCAGTTGTAGAGAGAGCCATGTAATTCTCAGGATGGGGCCATAACTTTTTTAGTTTGCAGCCTGCAAAATGCTGATTCAAGGCTCCAGTGCTGCCAGCAGCCGGCACTGTAAGGCAAAGCAGAGTGGATGCCTCCCACTGCTTCCCTGCTGCTTCTTAGGGGCCTGGTGTGCTTGCCGTGGCTCAGCTCTGAAAAGCGGCGTCATGTGCTTTTACCCAGGTTCCTACCAGCATCCTGGCTGGGCCCCTCTCTTGGTTGGCCTCTGAGAACTCAATGTACCTCTTCACATATTGGAGGGCCTCTTTGTGAGCTCAAGTACCTAAGAGCCACTCCAAGCATCTTCCAAGGCTTCCCCTCTCGTGGAGGGTTTCCTCTCACAGCCTGGGGCGGCAGGGCATTGCTCTGTGCCCAGAGCTTTCCAGTGTCCAGGTGAATGTGTGATTGGAGCCATGCTCCAAATTCTTGCTGGGGCTCTGGAGCTTGACCTGCTGGGATTTGAATCCTGGTTTCTCTTCTTACCAGCTGTGGGATCTTGTGCATGTTGCTTAATCTCAGTTTTTACTTCTGGGAAATAAAGATGCTTGAGGAGAATGAAGTGAGAAGACACATGTAGATGGCTGAGCATAGTCCCTGGCACACATCCCTCAACACACTTTACCTCTTCCTTTCCCAGCTTTCATTACTACGGTTCTCAATCTTTTGGGTTTTCCAAGCTCGCCAGTGACAGAGATGTCAAAAGTAGTATTTTTTCCTTTCCTTATTTGGCATTCTTATATGATTTTAAATTACATGGCTAATGCATGAACGCGTTGTCTTTGCAAAAAAATAGCTGCTAGGAAAAAGCAAAATTTTAAAGTTCCCCTTTCTCACCCTCAGCCCATCCCAATTAACAGTTTGGTGAGCATCCTTCCATTGTTTCGCCTGCGTGTTTTCACAAACGTGTACACATGTGTGTATATTGATTTTGTTGCTTACATGAATAGATCATGTGGTTTCTCAACTTAGTGTGCACACTAGGAATTTCCTTACCCTTCTGCATTGGTTTACCTCATTCTTGTAATGGCTGCATATTTTTCTGTATTATGACTGTGTGATGATTTATTTACTCTCTTTTTGATGAACGTTTAGGTTGGTTAACCTCATTGTTTTACAACTTCACCACTTTCACTGAAATTCACTGAATATTCCTAAGTATGTACATCTTGGTGCAAGCTGGGTCTTGGTGCAGCCAAAAAAAAAAAACATTTTAAATTTTGATCAGAGCTGCCAAAGTGCTTTTCTGTGAGTGCTTTCCCAGTTGAAACTCCCACTAGTGTATCCCTGAGACCCTCCCCTACATGGGATGTTAGGAGTCTTTTAGAATCCTTTAGTGCATTTCTTTTCACCATTGTTCTTTTTCCTTTATCTAACCTCCTAGGATTGTCAGTACCCAGCTGCCACCATCCCTCACTGCCAAGATCCTGCTTCATCGAGCTGCACCTCAGGACAAGGTATTTTGAACCTAGCCTCCCAGCTGGAATGCTTCACCCAAAGCTTCTGATTCCGCACAGGGCTAAGCAAGCAAGACTGACCCGAAGTGATAAATGAACTTGGGGGTGATAGCTGCTGGTGGGCGTGGGGTAGTTGTTTCCTTTAATCTTGTCAGAACCCAGATATATCAGTGTGATTTTCCTCAAGAGTGAAGTCTCTGGCAGGGCTGAAAGGAGTTTTCTTCTGCATTGTAGGCTTTGATACTTGGCTTTTCTTCAAACCAAGTGGAACTGTGAGAATTTGACTTCCCACAAGGATGGCCTTTATCTCAAAGAGGTTGTAGACACAGATGTGTCCTTAGGAAGGCCTAAAAAGGCAGAAACTATTTTAAAATCTTTGGGCTATGTCTTTGTTCAATTGTTTTTATAGAGGAAAAAAAGTCATACTTTGGAGAAAATATGAAAATGTAGAAAAGTAGAGAATAAAATAGCCCAAGTTGGACTGCACTGAGATAGCCATTGCTAGCACCTAGCATGTTTATTCTAGTCCTGTTTCCAAGTATTTTATTTGTTTATGGAGCTACGGGTTTAAATATATCATAAAGCTATCTTTTACCACTTAGTAAATCAGCAAACATTTAAAACACTGGTGAGATTCTGTAAACAGGCTTCTCACCCACTGACTGTGGAGATGTCAGGATAATCTTTCTGGTAAACAATTTGATCATAAAATCAGGAAGGCTGTCCTTTCCTTTTTCCTAGTTCAGCTTCTAGGAATCTACCCTAAGGAAATCATCTAAATGCAAAAAAAATTTAGCCTCAAAACTTTATCATGACAGCATTAATGAAAGTGAAAAATCAGATGCAACTTCAGTGTCTAAGGTAGGACTCAGTAAATCATGGCCTGTGGACCAGCTGCCTACAAATAAAGTTTTAAGGGAACACAGCCATGACGTTACTTTACGTTGTGTGACACTGCCCTTTGCAGAAAAAGTTTGCCAACCCTTGGTCTAAGGTGGGGAAATGATGAATTCACCCACACCACCTTAAACTTTGTAATTAAAAATAACAAACAATAAAAAACAAATAAAATAATACAGATCCCCTCCAGAGACCTCCAGCACATCCTTATCCCCCCAGATACCCAGAGCTACCAGTTTTAACACTTTGCCACATTTGCTGTATCATTCTGTCCATCTGTCGGTGGACTAAATGCCTATTAGTCCATTTTCTGAACACTTTAGTATAGGCTGTATACATCATGCTTCTTGAATACTTAATTTTGCCAGATACATTTCCTAAGAACAAGAATATTCACTTATGTTACCACTTAAATGCAGTTATGAAGCTCAAGAAATTTAACACTGATAGGAAGCTTACAGTTTATATTTCAATTTTTTTATATGTCCTAATCGTATCCTTTTGAGCCTACTCTTCTCCTGTGTTAGACCCCATCCAATATCATGCATTGCCTTATCTCTTTAGTAGCTCTTTTTTTTATTTTTAATTTTATTGTGGGAACGTATGAACAACATAAACTTTCCCATATCAACTACTCCGAAGCATATCATTCAGTGGGATGAATCATAGTCACTATGTGGCAGCATACTCACCACTTCCCATTACTAATACTTTCCCATCTCCCCAAACAGAAACCCTGCACGCACTTTGCCTTAACTCCCTGTTCCCCCTACTCCCCACCCCTGCCTCGCCAACCTGTACTAATTTCTATCTCTAGCGACTTGCTTATTCTCTGATGCTTTCTTCGTAGTTACCATGGGGCTTAAATTTAATATCCTAAATCTATAACAATCTCATTGGCTTTGAAACCAGCTTAACTTCGGTATTATACACAAAATAAGGGTGACCTGAATAGACGACCATCAGGTCCTTTTATTTCGTGAGCTCTAAACCAGGGCTGTGGCAGATGTGGCTCTATTCTAGAATTTGAATTCTCCAAGGGTGTAAAAGATAACAGGGATCCTTGCTTTAATTCCCAGAGGGGAGAGACTGAGAAAAATCAGAATTTCAAGCATGATGTGAATCGGGGTGGAACTGCTGCCTTCCAGCTTGTGTGGGCCCAGGTTCTGGCCTGATCCCAGCATGGTGGTGAGCAAGCAGCTTGGGGTAGCTTCTGTTCCATCTGCTGTGCTCTTGGCATGCTGTTGTGAAAAGCTTTCTGGGCCTGGCTAAATTTTATGACCAGATGGCACAGTGAATTCCTGGTACTTGGGTCAAGAGAAGAGTGTGGTGCCCAGTGCCCACTTCTGTGTGTGTTTGTTTTCAGAGAATACTTCCAGGAGGGGAAGCCCTGCAGGAACATGGTAAGTAGTCAGGGGCACTGTCACGTCCTAAAAACGGCAGTCTTCTATCTACCCATCCTGATACAGACCAGGGAAAAGGCCAGGGTTGCCTGTGTGAATTTCGTCTGCACAATAAGATTAGGAGACTAGATAGGAGGACAGTTCAAGAACAAAATTGCCCATCATATCCTAATTTGATAGCTCGTTATTTTAAGCACACTTTTCGAATCCCTGTTCTCAGACCCATCTTAACTCTGGACTGCTCAAACAGGTTCCTGAGGATTCTGAGTAGAAGAAGGTAAGATAAATAGTGGGCTTCTGGAAGGACCATTGTGGGATATGGGAGAGACCCCAGGAAGGTTACTGTGTTTTATTTGAGGCATAAGGTGGGGCAAATCCCTTTTGTCAGTGAAAAGTGCTTTTTTTAAATTGCCACTCCACCTCCTCCTGCTACCAGCCTCCCTGCTCTAAGCCTACAAGAATATTGCCCACGTGGGAAACTGTAGCTCCAGTTTTATGGCTTTTGTTCTGGGCTGAGGAATACACTCACAGTGCTGCTCTCTCATCGCTCCAAGAACTCCCCCTCTGCCTTCTCTGGCCAAGGGCTGAGCCCCACCCTGTTGCTTTGCCATCCTAGGATCTGCACTGCCCCCAGATGTCCAGGTCACGCCTGTTTTCCTGACCAAAGAGGAAGCTGCCAGTCTCTCTGAGTTCCCAGGGGAGCAGATGACTAGGTAAGGGAGCTCACAGGTGGCTAACCTTATACCATATTTTAGGGACTCCCCTCACCCTCACGTGGTTTCTCCAAACAAGGCCCAGCTGGTACATCATATCCTTCCTTAATTCTTACCTTGCCCAATGCTCTGCCTCTTAAGAGAGCATCTGGAATATACTGATAAGAGGCAGCCCAGCATTGTGAAAGGAGTGTAGCTTTTAAATCCCAGTTCTGTCACTTAACAGCTGTGTCACCTTGAGCAAGTCCATTTCCCTGCCTGAGCCCCACTTTTCCGTCTATAAAGTGAACCCACTAATATCTACTTCACGGGTTCACTGTGAAAATTGGAAATAGCATCTGGACAGCACCCAGTGTAGACTCATTCTCATGGTAGATCCTCCAGATGTGGGTGCCTCTTAGTGGGCTGGGTTATATCCAGTGTGTGATCCTGGTCTTGAGTCATGCAGTTCTGAGGGCCAGACCTTGCCTGATTTTTATTCCTGTGGTTGGATCATAATGGCATTTTAGACTCTGTGGCCTCTGACACCGACTTGTTACTAATGCCCGTGATTTTTAAGGACGTTGTGCCTTGGCCTCAGTCAGGGCACCGTCCTTACTCCTGTCTTGTTCACCAGCTCTCCTGCATCTACAGCCAGAAGCCAGGAGGGCGCAGCACAGCCCCCCTCCAAGGGCTGGAGTACACCTGCACTGAAAGAAAATGCCACTGGCCATGTGGAGTGCAAGCCCTGCACATTGGTGACTGCCCTGGCACCCACGACCCCTGCCTTAGGTTGGCCACATAGCAGGGGGGAGAATGGCCTCTTTGACCTTGGTCTGGAGAGCTTACAGCCCATGAAACCACACAGCACTGCCAGGAGCAGAGACTCTGCTCTCAGCTGCTCCTTGGTGAAGGAAACTGTTTTTTCCCAAGAGGAGCTGGACTTGTCTGAAGTCCACATTCCAGAAACTCCGGAAATGGAAACATGCTCAGGTCTTCTTGCCTTCCCACATGAGTGTACCCTGGATGGTGGTGGCTCAGGCGATAAAGAGTCTGTCAGTGACTCTAGCCACTTGGAACTTGAGCTGCCTGAGGACCTGCCTGGGGACATAGCCATCAGCGGCCCCCTTTCTCCTTCCCTTCCTGAGATGCCTACCGAGAATGGAGCCCTGGAAGAGCCTGAAGACTGTCCTGGTGACAGGATCCCATCCCTCAGCCCCAGAGAAGACCCTGTCTCCAGAAGGAGTAACCTGCCATTGTCACCAACTCACTTAAACTCGAGGCAGAGAGGAAAGAAACTTCCCATGGAGGACCACAGCATAGAGCAGTGTGTTGAAGGAATCCAGGCTTGTTGCTTAGCCCCTTCCCTGCCATGCAGTTCAGGCTGGGCAAACTCTCAGGGCTGTGGGCCTTCTGCAGATGGCAGTGACCCAAGGGTGGTACCAGCAGGGTCTTCCATGGGACTGGTGAGGATGAGCCTCTACACTCACAGTGTTAAAGGGCTGGTGCTGTCCCTGCTGGCCAAGGAGCCACTGCTGCAAGATGGCTCAGCCATCAAGGAAGTGGTGAGTGTTTTCCAGGCTCCCAATCCTGTAGTCATCTCTTTTCTAGAACCCTAGACATGCAGAGAAGATGCTTCTGCCATGGCATTATTGTGATACAGAGAGGGAAGGGGATAACGACACAGCCTTTAGCCGCATGGCCTTGGATAACATTTCTCAGTGAAACAGGAATAATGATAGCACCTGCCTCCATAGGTTTTTGTGGGGAGTGAGTTGTGTTCTTCAGCAAAGGGCACAGTGCAGTGCCTGGTGCAAACACACTGAACAGGTATTGGTTCCACCTTCTGTTTTCTTGCTTCCTCTAGTCTCTCAGGGCCTGGGCTTTGGAGGGAAGAAAGACCTGAGCTGCAGCTCTGGTTCCTTTGTTGTCCAGCTGTGGGATCTTGCTTACAAGCTTTTCCCTCTGTGAGTCCCCAGTTCCTCAGTGTTTTGGGGGTGATGCTCAGCTTTGCCCTTGCAGATGCAAGATGGAAATGCATGGGAAGACTTCCCACTGGCCCCAAGGCTTGCCCTTGTGCTGTGCTGCTGATGGCCTCATTTCCTAGCCTGGGAAGCTCTAGGTCCTGTTCCTCTGGAACTATACTCTGCAGGGTGCCACAGCCTGGCTTGGGGGTTCTCTGGAAGTGCATATTCCCCTCCATAGTCCCAAAATTGTACCATGGTTATCTGAGCCTCCTTACAAGGCCAGGGAAATCTAAAGTCCCATCTGGCCCCATAGAACTCTCCTTAAACCCTTCCTCACTTAAGAGTGGTAAACTGACCTTCTCTGGGGCCTAGGCCCACGCTGGAGATTCAGTTGCTATAGTAACAGCCTTGCTTTAGTTGGCAGGAAAAGTGGTAGCAGTAAGAATAGCAGGTTGAAATTGCTTCAGGGCAAATGGTGTCCTGGGGCTTGCCTTGTTTCTGTTCTTAAATCTATATTATTCTGAGCCTGTCTTATTAGCATGCAGGGCTTGTGACCCACTACAAATGAACAAGTCACCTTGGAGCAGAAAGAGGAGAGAAAGCTGCTGAGCAGCTCCCTTTGCATAGTCCCTAGGCAAGAATCCCTAGTGCTTCTCTCTAGAGCTCTTGTTTACCTGTCCCCTTTCCCCAGACCCCAGATCACCCAGTTGTGGTCTGTTTCCAGTATCCTTGCTTGCCACAGCTATTTGTGATTTTAGGCACCTCCTTCTCTGTAATATGCCGAGAGTTAGGGTTGCAGTTTTATATATCTCACTTTCCCCACAATGCCTTCCTTTCCATGGTCTATTCTGCACACTGCTGAGCCTTGGAAATGTTATTTTGCAGGCCTAGTGAGTGGATGCAATAAAGTGCATAGAATATCTCTCTTACCCCACTTCCAGATTTACCTAAAGGAAAAGAAAAAATAGCACAAGCTGCTTTTTGAGGAGGAAGTCAGTTAAGATATATTCTGTATCCATTATAAGCTAAATACTTTAATACTATTATTTTAGCCAAAGCAAGCTGCATAGCTCTGGGAGATAAACGTTGTTTTTCCCACAGTATCAATAAAAAACTGTGCTTTGTAGCGATAAAAACAAGTAATGGAAGTGGTGGGTCCACAATTCTTGCTTGTTTCTCACCTGACATGCCAGCATCTCTGTTCCCCCCTGGTCTGCCCCTGCAATGATGCGGGGAAGGTAAAGAAGGGGGTTGGATCCTGCTTTGTGGCTCTCCCCATATGAATGTATCATTTGCTTTGTCAAGGCCCATCTGTGTTCTTCAATGACAATAGCCTTCATGGGCTTTTGTGTACCATGGGGTGTGGTGCTGGGTAGGCCTCAGAAAATAGAATGCAGTTTTATGGAAGAAGAAAAGCTTATCTTTTCTAAAAAGAGTAGGGTATAGCCAACTTTGGTCAGCCTGCTGGTTTAAGAGTGGGTTTGGTCATCACACCCGAGGACTATAGTGTTATAGTTGGGAGAGATCTTTTAATGAAGTGCTCTCAAAGTACTTGACCTGATTTTCCTCCAGGCCCTGTGCTAAGAGGGTACACTGCAGTTCCCATGTGGCAGTAAGCACGTCCCCTTTAAAAGGGCACCTTGATCATGTTACACGCCATCCAGGCATCTGTGCATCACTTGCCACCTTGTCTTCCTGGATCAGCTCCCACTTCTGTTTGCGGGGAGGTGAGAGGGGTTGGCGTCTGGGTTGGTTCAGAACCTCAGAGTAGCCTCCCACCAGGGGGCAGCATAGAGCCGCTGACGGATTCCACTTAGAATCTCAGGTAATCACACTGACCTTCAGAGGCCGCGATCAGGTCAGTTTACTCATTGCCACAATAGGACATTGAGCTATCTGTGTACAGCAGATGAAGCCTGAAGTCAGTGTGAGAGTCAGTCTGTAAAATAGTTAAGACAAAAGTGTTCCCACCCCCACCATGGAACTGGTACTTCTGGTGACCATGGCCTGTACTGTCCTTGCACTTTGGGGCGTATGTTGACACTTGCATCCTTGGGCTTGGTATGGATGAGAAATTGGAATTTTCAGGAACTGGCCTAGTTCTCTGTTCCCTAGGTCTGCTCTGAGGAGCACGATGTGAAGTAGTATATATCAGAGTTTGGCAGTTTTTTTCTTTAAAGGACCAGATAGCAAATACTTGGAGCTTTGCACAGCAACTCAACTCTGTAGTAGGAAAGCAGCCTAGCAATCCGTAACCAAATGGCTGTGTTCCAGCAACACTTTCTTTATGCACATGGAAATCACAATTTCACATAATTTTCACATCGCAAAATACTATTCTTCTTTTGACTTTTTTCCCCAGCCATTCAAGACTATAAAACCATTATGCACTTGCAGGCTGCACAAAAAAGCAGGTGACTGGCTGGGTTTGGTGCATGGGCCATAGTATGCTAACCCCTAGTGTGTATGAAAGCACTCGGAAAAACATTGCCCAAGTCATCTGACATAATATCTTGTGCTAACTATGAGTTTAGGGTTAAATACTCTTATCCTGTGTACAAGTTAGGCAGATCACTCCATAAGCAGAGCTCAGTGCCCACCGGGAAAACTCAGGGGTTGCACGGCTCACTCTGTTCCCATGGCTCCTCTCCCTGGCACTTATGTGGGATGGGAGAAGTGGCTCCTCCCAGGTCCCTGTGGGCTAGAAACTGCCAGCAAAGCTGGGATTCACCATGAAGTGAATGGTGAATGGTTGTGTGCATGTGTGCACACACATCTCAAATGCCTGCACACACGTGTACACCCACACAGGCACACCACATACTTGCATACACACACATCCCTCCATCTGCACACACCAGATTCATACAGAGGGCTTATTAGCCTCTGTTAAACTCAGCATCGGTTAGGTTTATACCAGCATCTGAACATGCAATATCATATTTGTCTTTCCTGAGCATATATCCTTTTACTTAGCTCTGCACACTCAGTTTAAACCAAACAGCTGTATGTTGAACATCTTGGTGTTGGGTATGTTCTTTTATTCACTCACTTAAAGGGTATTCACTGAACATCTGTGGGGAGCCAGGCACTCTGCTAGGTGCTGGGGGAGACAGAGGTGAGTGCATAAAATCAAGCCTTATATGTCAAATGTATTGACTTTAAATATCATTTCTAAGACATTTAGATGGAAAAACTAAACCCAGTATACTAACGAAAACAATACAGCTTCATAACATTCTGCTTCAGAAATATTGCTTACATATCTATACTCTTTACATGCACTTAACCTTCTTAACAGCTGATGAAAAATAGTTAATCCTCAGACAAACATATATACCCATGGTAGAGACACTACTTCTTTAGTGATCATAATTTTCATTTTATATGAAAATGCCTGCCTCAGATAGCACTTTCGAGTTTCTAGAGGACTTTTGTCTATTATTTCATTGAATCCACTCAACAGCCCTGTGTAGTCATTCCATTTTGCATATGAAAAAAACAGAAGGCACAGAAAAATCAGCACCTGGCCCTGGTCATCTGGCTGGGAGGAGACTGAGCCAGCACGTCCTGTGTTCGGAAGCTGTCTGATGTGAGGGAATAGTGGCCTTGTTGTGGCTGAAGCAGCCCCAGAAAGGCCAAGACCCCATGGGGACTTTGGGCGTCACCAGCTGAAGAGTGACAGGAAGCCCATGTTTTCCCACTCAGTGTATCAGGATGCGACTGGTGTTCTTGGTCAGGCCCTAGTGGGGAGCTCAGAGAACACTGCACACCATCAAGGAGTGAGGGTACAGGATATCTAGGAGTGGGGAACAAAGGTCATGCTGCATCGTTCAGTTCACATACTCCATCATCAGCCATTACTTATGGTTTGATCCCATGTTTATCTTATTACAAAAAAGGATTATACCAAAGAGATAAAGCCCAGTATTCTCACCTGAACCTGCATGTTTTTCATCTCCTGGGAGGTTTTTAAAAATATAGGTACCTAGGCCTCAGCCTCCTGACAGCCGTCCTCAACCAGGTTCCTTCTCTGAACCACAGAACACAGAAAACCAGTTGACTGAAGCCTCTCAGTTCTTCCAAGGACGACACATAGCTAGAACCATTCTGGATGCCTGGGAGAGGAGCTAGCTCATGTCATATGGCGGAGGCCTTCTCCACCCTAGCCCTGCTGAAGGAGACTGGCAGGTGGGCCCAGGCTGTCTGTGGGGTGGAAATGTGCAGCCTGGGTGGGCAGCCGTGGTTAAAAGGAAGTATACAAGGTATTAAGAGTGGCTGCTGCTGGATGGTGAGGCTGTGGGTAATTTTTCTTTGCTTTTTTCCTCTTTAAATATTTTTTTCTGCTCCTTTCTATTTTCTGATTCTTCTACAATATAATCCTTTATTTAAAAAAGTAGAATCTAAGGTCAGAAGTTCCTACTTTTCTAAAAACAATCAGAAACGCTCGTCAGTATGCTTTTTTGCATTAGGTCAAGTAGACACTAAAACTGGTGAATTAGAAAGTCCTTGGAGGGTTGGCTGAGGCACATTCAGCAAGTACATGACCCTGTCCTGGCCCCTCTACAGTACCACAGTAGCCTGGCGTCTCTGAATGGCCTGGAGGTCCACCTGAAGGAAACGTTCCCCAGAGATGAGACCCCCTCCTCGAGCAGCACGTACAACTTCACACATTACGACAGAGTCCAAAACATGCTGATGGGTAAGGAGCAGGCCCTGGGTGGGAGGTGGGGGGGGTGCGTGGGCCTGAGTGGGGGCTTCCGGGAGGCAAGCAGGGAGTGGTCTGACTGAAGCTCCCAGTGGCTGCTTCCTCCCGTGGAGCTCAAGCTCCCATGGAGTCTAGAACGCACTTGGAAGACACTGCTTGGCTGTCTCTTTTTGGTGGTTTCCCCAGCATTCTGAGAGTACCTTCCATGTGCTCAACTACCTGTGATAAGGGCTGCCTCAGAAGTTTGAGATTCTTGTGCAGGAAGCACACATTGCACATAACTGAGAACAGGGCCTGTTCTTAGTGCTTAGTGGCAGCAGCGGGGGCCCAGTACCCCAGGCCTTCCTCTCCTGCTCGGCATCCACTGCCATGAGCTTGTGCCACACTCCATCCCAATTTACAGTCGAGAGTTAGAGAGGAGGGGTGGGGAGAACCTGCTAGTCACAGCTTCTCTGTCCTCTTCCGGAAGCAAACGTGCCACAGGTGGCTACCCCCAAGGACCACCGCTTCCTCCAGGCCGTCAGCCTGATGCACTCAGACTTCGCAGAGCTGCCTGCACTGTATGAAATGACCGTCAGGTGAGCCATCCCCTGTGTCACCTTCACAGACTTGAACGCCACAGCCCAGGTCCCAGTCGGTACTGCTTCTTAGCTAAATGAAGAGCATTCTAGTTACTCTCCTTAGGGCCTTCTTTTATCTGCTTCTGTTGCTGCTGTTGTCTGCTCTCATTCATCCAGGTGAAATGTTTATTCTGGGTCCCTTAGGGACCTGGTTTAGACTCTGGGGTTACAGCAGAGAGAACAGCCTCTAGGGCCTGTCTGCTGGGAGCCTGCATTCCTGACTGAGGAGGGACGCTGTTTGGTTCCTTGCCATAAATGATGTTTAAATGACATTGCTGCCTTTCTATTTAAAAAGTGATTCATGCCCATTATAAAAACATTTGGCTTTCTCCAAAATATATAAAGTAAAACATTTTTCACACCCCCCTCCACTCCATCCCCCATCATACATTTTGCTGTTGGTTCTGGTTTTTATTTTTTTTCAAGTAGAACATAGTTATTAGTATTTTTAATTACTTCCGTATTCTTTCTTTTTTTTAAGAAAAAGAATCATAGTGTTTTCCACTTTATTGCATAGTTCAACAGTGCCAAGTGTGTAAATACAGATCTGTTTGTTACTTTTGTAACTTACAGTATCTAACCAACTAAATTCTACCTTTTTTCTCTACCTGCTCCTCTTATGAGACTGGATGGCAAGTTATAGAATCTGAAAGGGCATGCCTGCTATGTTCTGTGTCTCAGGAATTTTTTTGTATTTATCTTTCCATTTTGTTTTTGGTACAATCTGATCTCTGCAGTTTTTATCCCCATTTTACAGACAAGGAAATTGAGGTACAAAGAGGATAAGCACCTTGTCCCAGGCATATTCTTATGAAACAACAGAGCCAGGATTTGCACCCAGCTCTAACTCCAAGATATAAGCTCTTTCCACACGCATTTCCTGTCTGGGGAGACCGTGTGCCAGAGCAGGACAGCATGAGCTCTGGACTCTCACAGATCCCAGACTGTGTGCACTGGGGCCTTGGCTTTTGTTTTTACAATGGTTTTAATGCCCTGTCTCTTGCCACACTCGATTGCTGGGGTCGCCAGCACCATCTCCATTCAATCTTTAATATATCTTTCCATAATAAATGCATCTTCTCTAGCTTTAATTCACAGCTGCCCAGGCTGGCAACGTAGATGTGATTCGTATCCATGGACACTGGTTTGGTAACTAGTTTGGGGTGTGTGTCTGTTTTGTGGGAGGTAGAAACAAGGAAAATTCAACATCTAAACCATCAGCCATCTTGTTGCCTTAAATATTTCACCTTCCATGGAACTGAGAGGGTTTCTTCCTCTAATAAAAATTCTTTAGTATTACGATTTATAGCTCAAGGCATTTATAGATTATTTCAACAATAGTAATAAAAACAACAGCTCCCCTTTATTAATCATGTTGTTAATAAGTGTCTAAGGCAAATTGTATATGTTTTACTCATTTATTCTCTTTAAAAAACTCATATATAAATACTGTTATTTCCATTTTACAGATGAGAAAGCTGAGACTCAGAAAAGTTAAGTAATTTTGCCAAGGGCACACAGCTAGGAAGTGCTCAGGCTGGGATTAGCCTCCTTCCCATGGCTGTAGGAAGTGCTTGTCCTGCTGGCCCTGGAAATTGGCAGGAAACATTCAGGTTAGGCAGGTTCGAGGAGAAGCTGGAGGAGGGTGAGACTCTCCTCCCTCCTTACGTGGAAGGAGAGATCTGGGTGAAGGGAGCCTTAGCAGTCCCTGACTCTACCCTGTAATATTAGATTTAAGGAAACCTGATGCATAGAGGGGCAGTGCCTTGCCTGAGGTCCCACACTAGCTAGAGACAGGCAGGACCCAGGACCCAGAACCCAAGTTGTCACCTGGCCCCAGAGTTGGTTCTTCCCAGTGCATCCTGCTCTGCCTGATACCTCAACCTTTTCTATGTGTTCTGGGTTGGTCTATCGCACATCCCATCTCACACCCTCTCTGTGGTTAGATAAAGGATTAGATACCTTCCTCAGACACTGTCAGTGCATTGTCCTAGAAGCAGTATAGCCTTACTGCACCTCTGAGTTTTAGGGTCTGTGTCTGTCCAGTACTGTGTAAGGCTCTTGTGAGGAATAAACCAGAGAATGTATGAAAACTATCTTGCATAGCTGCTGTTACACCCACAGAACATGGACTCATCAAATCATCTTGTTCAATAACTAAAACTCCAGGCTCTGTGGCTCCAGCCACCCTAGGCAGTCCAGCAAACAGTGCGTTCAAAGGAAGGAAAGACTTACTGGCACCAAATCCTGAAATTCAAGTGGATAAATAGACTCCTGCACTATGCCAGCTGTATCGCACAGCTGTTGATGTATTGGAGCTTCTAGACCAGAGGCCTGACTAAGGTCTCCGTGTACTCTGGGATTTGCAGAAGCATCAGAACAGTTGTCCTTTTTCTTTCTCCAACAGAAATGCCTCCACAGCTGTGTATGCCTGTTGCAACCCTGTCCAGGAAACCTATTTCCAACAGCTGACATCCCCTGCACGGAGCTCTGGCTTTCCCAGCCCCCAGGACAGCGCCTTCAGCCTCTCAGGCAAAGCGAAGCAGAAGCTGCTGAAGCACGGGGTGAACTTACTGTGAACTGCACCTGCATTCGGGAGCTTATCACCCTAGGAGGTTACGATAGCATAGAATACCAGCAGAGGAAGCTCTGCCTTTTTAAGCAGAAAAGGTCCCTCTATTTTTTCTTCCTTGGAATATTCCCTTTTTTAGGAACGTAATGATATTTGAAATTTGGTCACTCCTTTTGCAAACTGGAGTGGAGATGGGGAGGGTAGTTCTTCCTATCAGCAGACCTAGAGCGTTTGATGAGAGCCTTATTTTATGGGTGGTGTTGGATGGGAGGGAGGGAGCTTTGGCTTTTTACACCAAAGAGGAACAGTCAGTGTGCCCTGCTCAGCTCATTTACCACTGCTATCACATCCTAGCCTTAACTCAATACACAACTCTGCAGATTATCCCTAGCCTAGTATGTTTGTCCACCCTGTCACCAGGGCGAGCAATGGGAAGTGTGACTGCACAGTCAGAAATGGATTTGTTAGCGAGCAGAACAAACTGCTGCTTCTCAGTGAGGACTTTTCAAAGTGGTCCTCCTCTGGTCCTTAGAGCAGCTGGGAAGCAGCCAAGGATGCAACAAGAATTCACCTTGTTGAATTCTTCTGGAAGCATGTTCAAAACTAGGAGCCCATTCTTTGGAATATCCACAGTGAAGGCAAATGTTGAAAACTTGGAAGGGAGTTTGGGGTTTAGAGATAAGTGAAGGCCCTAGGCTGCTAAGCCCAGAGGTGTAAGTGGTGAGGGAGCTGGGTTATGCTGCCTTTGGTTAGAAGTGGGCTTTGTGGCCAGTTACTCTTGACTCCTACTCCAAATAGGAGTTTCCAAAATGTTTTTGGGCAAAAGCAGAAGAACTGTACTTTCTAGTCATACTGTGTGACAGGGCACAGCATTCATTTTTATGTTTCTGTTGTAAGACATCAGTTCTATTACATTATAGTCAGACATTTTATGATAATATAATACAGATAACAGGATGAAAATATTTACCAAAATCTTAACAGTTATTGGAAGTACCTGAGATTCTAATTGAAAACTGTGATGTTAATTTCATGTTAATGGACAAATTTCTGATATTTATAGCAAGGTGTATTTTTCTTGCTTCCAAGGGCTAAAAATAAAATAGGCAAAATGCTTTCGTGTTCTGAGTAATTAATGTAACATTTCTATCAGCAAAGTGGAGGTAAGGTTAAGGTATCATATATATGTATGCATGTACTTTGTAAGGGGACATGCCTTTTCCCCTTTCTTAGCTCGGTGTGACCTGGTAAGGAAGAATGTATTTCAGAACGGTCTGTCTGTGAGGATGAGGGGTCTGCTCCTAGGAGCATCCACTTTGGCACTGCTGGTCCTGGCCCCTGTCACCCTCTTCTCTTACTTCTCTCTGGGGTCTCTCCTGCCACAGGCCAAAGAGGGTGGCTTCTCCAGATGGGAGAGGAGCCTACCTCAAGCTAGGATATATGTTTATTGTCCTACATTATCCAAGAAAAAATTCGTTACAAGTCCCTCTTGCCAGCCTCTCGAGGAAGTTTGTGACAGACTTATGGGTAGCCCATTTCTTTTCTGTTGTGGGATATTTTTAAGCAGCCACACTTTTCCTTTTACTAGTGATCCTCCATAATTGAGAGGTCATCAGTCCTAAGTGCTCTGTGAAATCATAACCTGTTATGTGTTGAAATTTGAGGCCCACAGCCCGTTTTAGTTTGCCCAATGGTAGCGCAACTCATGCTCTGAGGACTCTTTTCTAAACAAGATCTATTTCACAAGAAAAACACTTGGCTATCCCTGGGCCCTTTTCTGGATGTCAAGCCATTGGCAGATCTTAATCTCATTTGCTTTGCTTTGCTTTCAGAAACCTCTCTCCCCATTTAATTTCATAGGGCTGCCTTTGAGTCTAAAAATGCTTTTAATATCAAATGCTTTTGTTTGTAAGAATCATTGCTCAGGGCAGCCAGCTGCCTCCCCTTTAAAGCTTACCAACAAGTTGAGTTTTAGCAACCACATGGAAAGCATGAAGTGAGCACAGCAGAATGTACAAACCCATGTGCTGCAGTTGTTTTAAAATATGTCCACAAAGTTCTTCGCTAAAATTGGGGGTCTTATTCCCTTCCCCTCGAATGTGGCCTTGCCACACCCTGGCCCACTTCTCTGGGAGGGGACATGATGAAAGCCCATGAGCAACAGTTAGGCTTTTCCCTGCAGGTTGAGAAAAGCCATAGGGGAAGCTGGAGGAGCAGCACAATGTGGGGCGGGCAGTCTCTGATTGAAAATCATTCCCTGGTCCCAGGATGCAGGTGTTGGGGCTGGGGAGCGGTGGTAGTCAGGAAGCGGGGAAGAAAGAAGAAAGGGTTAGCTCCCCCATCACCCTTTTCTCTTATTAAATAGTCCAGGGTCAACCACGGAGCAGCACCCCAGGAGATAAGCCCTGGAGTTGGACACATTCCTGCCTAATAGCACCAAGCACCCAGCCCATGGCCACTTGAGCGCTGTTGCCCTCTCACTCCAAGAAGCCCCCAATATGGCTTAACTTGTCTTCAACCAGCATCCCCCTGGTTTCTAGACCAAAGAAGCATCTTCACCATCTTTACAGTATCATTTGTGCTGTGAACCTTCTTCCATTCATCATCCAAAATTAACCTGACAACTCTTATCCCTTTTGTATGGGAAAGGACCTCCTAAATCTTATCCACCCAAGATTAATTCAGAAAAATTTAAGCCCTATAATACATACAGACATATCTCTTTTCTTTACCTCTTAGGTCCTGTTTAATTTCTGCACCTGGGGGCTCCACTTGGTCCCTGCAGAGTCTCAAGCTCTGGCAGCTGCCATCCCTTGCAGCTGGGATCTCCAGAGCTTGGCAACTGTGGTCCTGAGGCTGCTGAGAAAGGAATGCTTAACCCTTACCTCTCCTGTTCCAGTTTTTCAGAGGTTCAGGGGAAAGGGGAGCTCTTAGGCCCACACCCTCAAAATTAATCTCTAACAAATGCAAGGCACCCCACAGTACAGGCCCAGCAGCACCAGGGCAGCATCATCCTGCAGGAGCAAGCTCCCCCATCCCCAGACAGGTAAAGGCAGTGTGTGCCAGACAGCCTGCCCCACTATTGGCTTTTTAGTTGACACCCAGAGTGTCAACATTAATCCAGGACAACAGACTGCACAGCCTGGTCACAGCCTTAAGTGAACAGAAAACCCAGAGGAGAGAAACTAAAAGGCTCTGTGGTTCGGGTTGGCCCCTGCCAGATGCCCAGCGTCTACCACCCTTGAACCATAAGGATGAAGGTCCCATCCAGTGATAAACAGCGGCAGGCACATGCCCGCCAAGAAATGATCTCTGTTCCTTCCCTACGGGGACATTCGAGACTAATCAAACTGCCTCCTCCCCTGGAGGGAAGTGTTTGGGCCTGTGTCACCTTGCCAGCAGCAGCAAGTAGAGACTACCTCTTTGTCAAAACCACTCTGTCTAGTGTATCTATCACCTATTTCATCCCCCGAGTCCCCCCTTTGCCATGTGGCTGGGATGCCTTTCACAGCCCCCCAGATACAACCTCTATAACACCCCCTCCTGCAGCAACACATGACTTGCCTTCCACTGGTGTGAACATCCTGGCTACAGATCATGGGCCTGGGTGTGGTAGGCAGAATGATGTTCCCCAAAGATACCAGGTCCTAACCCCTGGAATCTGAGTGTCACCGTATAAAATTTTTTCAGGTGGATGGAGTTAAGGATCTTGAGGTGAGAAGATTATCTTGGATTATCAAGGTGGACCCTAAAGGCCATAATGAAAGAGGCAGAGGCAATGACACGCAAAGGAGGCCATGTGCAATGGAAGCAGAGGTTGGAGTGATGTAGTCCTAAGCAAGGAATGCCAGCAGCCACCAAAAGCTGCAAGAAGCAAAGAATGGATTTTCTACCCATTGATTCTGATTTTGGATGCCAGAGCTGCGAGAGAATAAATTTCTGTTGCTTTCAGCTAACCAGTTTGTGGTGCTTTGGAAATGGATACACCTGACAAACTTGATGCCTTTGTCCTGGCAATTCCAAACCCCCTCTCTTTCAATCTGGCAGTACCATAGAAGACAAGTGGGGGAGCTGGGAGAGATGGGGCCTCGGTGCTGGGAACTTACCTTGGGGCAAAGGGGAGCCATTTAAGCAGGGGAGTGACTCAGTCTGGCTCCTGAATGGATTGTAAGCAGGGCCAGAGAGGAAATAAGCCTGTGTCATGAACCATCCATGACAGAAGTTTGTGGCTAGGAGCAGGGAGGTGGCCAGACCATGGAGAGAAATGGGCAGATGGAGGAGTATTTAGAAGGTTAGCAACTGGTCTCCATATGGATTAAACTGGTGGAGAGGGCTAAGGGGGTCAGGCCCACTTTATGATAGGCGCTGTCTTCAGCTGGAGAAAACAACCATGGAAAATCCCAGCTCTTGAGGAGCTCAGAGAGGGGTAGGCAGGAAACTAAGGGCTGCTCCTACGGAACTGTGGGCAATAAGGTGTGTTCAATCTTCCCCCCAGCCTTCTCCCATCCCTCCCCCTGCCCCATAACTTGACTTTTCTGGGAAAAGAGAAGTTGGATGGGAAAGTCACCTGTCCCCTGCTTTTCTTCCTTATTCTGACTGCCCCTGGGCCCTTCTGTGGGTCTAGGGAAGCTGTAAATTCAACATCTGTTGTCCTAGCTAAGGGGATAATTTTTTTAAAAGAATTCTTTTTAAAGATACTTGAGATCTCTTTTGATACATTCCTTGAGTTTGGGAAGCTTAAGGTGAAGGTTCTGAGGGTTTCCAAGTGAAAAGAGTACAAGTCCTCTCTTTATTATTTAAACTTGCCCCTTGACCTTGTTCAACTCAACTTGAACCAAACTTTGAACTTTGGTGTTCTCGTGTTAAAAGTGGGAAACTATTGCTGTTCATTGCAAAGTGTTATCACAAGCATTGGATAGGATCATGAATGTGAAGGAAACTTGTAGGGTGCACAGTGCTCTCATCTCGGTTTCTGGGGGTCGTGGTGGGGGTGGATGGGCTAAAGTATCAGAGTTAGAAAACATGGGAAAGGTTATCAGAAGTGGGGACCAATGTTTGTGTTTGGAAAGGAGGCAGAAAGAACGCCATTCCCTGTGTGTGTTGCCTCCTGCCACCTAATACTGCAATCTGCTTGAGTATTTTCACTGCCATCTGTCAGTAGCGCTAAAATATATGGCCTTATTCTAGTCTGTTCCCTGTGTTTACATCTGGTTAGCAAGCCTTATCTGGGGAAGCAAACGTTTGGGAAGGCTGCTGGCAGGATGGGCCTTATAAACAGCAGCTTGTACTTAGCCTTTGCAATTCATATTTACATTTTTAAAATAGGTGTGGAGGCTTCTGGGAAATTAGAGGACAGGGGAGGGAGCTCTAGGGCCCACTCCTCTTCCAAAAGCAGTGAGTAGATAGGCAGAAACTGTCTGAATCAACTGAACTTGGCTCTGCAGATGAGGACAGTTCTGTTCAGCATCCAGGGAAGTGCAGGAAAAAAGAGACTGAGAGACCATGGGCAGAGACTGTAATTCCGTCCATAGCTCTTGGCACCCACCCCCCACCTGCAAGGCAAACAACACCGGGCGGCCCATCTTAGTGGGCTGCTGCGGACTGGGATGGCCACAGGAGCCCTCCACACCAAGTACAGGGAGGCACACAGCCCAGTGCCTATCCTGTTATTGGCAGGCTAATTTAGCCCACTGGATCCCAGAAGTTCTGGTCCATCATGATCAGGCGCTGCCATACCATTATGTCAACTATGTCAGAGGTGGAATTAGCAAAGGGTCAAAAATAGCCTGCTCTGTAGGGCTGAGGGGAATAGGCTGCCGAAGAGCACCGTCTGTTAGGCAGGTGAGGAAAGTGTACTTTTGGAGAAAGGTCTTAAAGGAAGTTTGGCAAAGAGCACCATCACCTGGGAAGGCCAGGGAAGTACAACCTTGGTAAGTGCAAGTGGGGGAAAAAAGGCCTTCTTAGAGTCTTTCCAGAACTTCTCCCCAGGGCCCTGTGGATCAGTCTGTGTCCCCTGCACGGTGCTTTGGCCCTGCTTTGGCTGGGAAATGCTGATGAACCAGCTGTCAAAGAAGAGCCTTATCACAAACTCAATCAACCACAAAATCCTAGACAAGAAAGAGAAACCAACTGTTCTAGTTTGCTAGTTGCCAGAATGCAATATACCAGAAACAGAACGGCTTTTTTTTTTTGACATAGGCAGGCACTGGGAAACAAACCCGGGTCTTCAGCATAGCAGGTGAGAACTCTGCCCCTGAGCCACCGTTGCCTGACCCAGAATGGCTTTTAAAAGGGGGCACTCTACTAGAGGCACACAACACCAGATCTGAAGAGACAGAAGAAAGAATGCGTGATATAGAGGACAGAATAACTGACTTTGAAAACTCAAAACAGCAAATGACAAAAAAGATGGAAAAAATTCAGTGGGAACTCAAGGAAATGATAGACAAAACAAAGCACACAAATATAAGAATCATTGGTGTCCCAGAAGGAGAAGAGGGGAGTAAAGGGCTAGGAAGAATAGTTGAGGATATAATGGGGGAAAACTTCCCAACCCTCATAAAGGATATAAATATACAAGTCAAAGAAACCCAAAAACTCCAAACAGAATAAATCCAAATAGGCCTTCTCCAAGGCACATACTACTAACCAGTCTGTCAGATGTTGAAGAGAAGCAGAAAATTCTGAAAGCAGCAAGAGAAAAACAATCTACTACATACAAGGGAAATCAAATAAGACTCAGACTACTTAACTAGCACCTTGGAGGTGAGAAAGCAGTGGTATAATATATTCAAGATTCTGAAGGAGAAAGACTTCCAGCCAAGAATTCTGTACCCCGCCAAACTGTCGTTTAAAACTGAGGGAGAGATTAAAGTTTTCACAGACAAAGAAGTCTTGAAAGAATTTGTCAACAAGAGACCGGCCCTACAAGAAATACTAAAAGGAGTTCTGCCAGCTGAAAAAAAAAGACAGGAGAGGGAGGTCTGGAGGAGGGCACAGAATTGAATAGTACCACTAACGATAATTTAAAGAATACAAAGTGTAAGAGGGAAAAGAATATGTAGATCTGACAAATAAAATTAAAAAGATAAGATGGTGGAATCAAGAACACCTTTTAGTAATAACTTCGAATATTAATGGACTAAATTTACCAATTAAAAGATACAGATTGGCAGAATGGATTAAGAAACATAATCCAGCTATATGCTGCTTACAAGAGACTCATCTTAGACACAAGGATACAAATAGATTGAAAGTGAAAGGATGGAAAAGGATATTCCACGCATGTTGTAACCAAAAGAAAGCAGGAGTAACTATACTAATATCCGAGAAAATAGCCTTTAAATCTAAAGATATCATAAGCGACAAAGAAGGACACTATATACTAATTAAAGGGTCAATTCACCAAGAAGATAAAACAATCATAAATGTTTATGCTCCCAATCAAGAAGCTCCACAGTATATGAGACAGACATTGGCAAAACTGAAGGGAGGGCGGGCCACAGTGGCTCAGCAGGCAAGAGTGCTTGCCTGCCATGCCCGAGGACCCGGGTTCGATTCCTGGTGCCTGCCCATGTAAAAAAAAAAAAAAAAACTGAAGGGAGTGTAGACGTTTCAACAATAATAGCAGGAGACTTCAATACACCACTCTCCTCTACAGATAGAACAACCAGACAGAAGATCAACAAGAAAATAGAGAAGTTAAATAGCCTGATAAATGAATTAGACCTAACAGACATATATAGATCATTGCACCCCAAAGCACAAGGTTATACATTGTTCTCTAGTGGTCATGGAACATTCTCCAGGATAGATCATATGCTGGGGCACTAAACAGGTCTTTATAAATTTAAAAATATTGAAATTATTCAAAACATTTTCTCTGATCACGAGATGAAGCTAGACCTCAATAACCACCAAAGAATGAGAACATTCACAAATATATGGAGATTAAAAATACACTCTTAAACAACCAGTAGGTCAAAGAAGAAATTGCTAGAGAAATCAGCAGCTATCTAGAGATGAATGAAAATGAGAATACAACTTATCAGAACTTAGGGGATGCGGCAAAGGCTGTGCTGAAACGGAAATTTATTGCCTTAAATGCCTATGTTAAAAAACAAGAAAGAGCAAAAATTCAGGACTCAACAGCACACCTGGAGGAACTTGAGAAAGAACAGCAAACTTACCCCAAAGCAAATAGGAGAAGAGAAATAGCAGAGATTAAAGCAGAGATAAATGAATGGGAGAACAAAAGAAGAATAGAATCAATAAAACCAAAAGTTGGTTCTTTGAGAAAACCAATAAAATTGATGGGCCACTAGCAAGACTGACAAAGAAAAAAAAGAGAGAGGATGCAAATAAACAAAATCAGAAATGATAAGGGGTGCGTTACTACAGACCCCGAAGAAATGAAAGAAATCATAAGAGGATACTATGAACAACTATATGCCAACAAACTAGACAACTTAGATGAAATGGACAAATCCCTGGAGACACACAAACAAGTTACCCTGACTCAGGAAGAAATAGAAGATCTCAACAAACCAATCACAAGTAAAGAAAGCTAGTCAGTCATCAAAAATCTTCCTACAAAGAAAAGCCAGATGGCTTCACAGGGGAATTTTATCAAACAGTCCAGAAAGAACTAACAGCAATCCTGATCAAACTTTTCAAAAAAATTGAGGAAAAAGAAACTCTACCTAACTCATTTTATGAAGCTAATGTCATTATAATATCAAAACTGGGTAGAGATGCTATAAGAAAGAAAAACTACAGGCCAATCTCCCTAATGAACATAGATGTAAAAAATCTCAATAAAATATTAACAAATTGAATCCAACAACACATTAAAAGAATTATACACCATGACCAAGTGGGGCTTATACCAGGAATACAAGAATGGTTCAACACAAGAAAATCAGTTAATGTAATACAGCATATTAACAAATCAAAAGGGAAAAATCACATGATCATCTTGATTGATGCTGAAAAGCATTTGACAAAATTCAGCATTCTTTTCTGATAAAAACACTCCAAAAGTTAGGAATCAAAGATAACTACCTCAATTTGATAAAGGGAATATATGAAAAACTGATAGCCAGCATCGTACTCAATGGAGAGAGACTGAAAGCTTTCCCCCTAAGATCAGGTACACGACAAGGATGCCCACTGTCACCACTATTATTCAACATTGTGCTAGAAGTTCTAGCTGGAGCAATCAAGCAGGACAAAGAAATAAAAGGCACCCAAATTGGAAAGGAAGAAGTAAAACTCTCATTATTTGCAGATGAAATGATACTATACTTGGAAGACCCTGAGAAATCTACAGCAAAGTTACTTGAGCTAAAAAATTCAGCAAGGTGGTGGGATATAAAATTAATGTGCAAAAATCAGTAACAATTCTATACACAAGCAATGACCTAGCTGAGGAGTCAGTTAAGGAAAATATTCCATTCAAAATAGCAACTAAAAGAATCAAATACTTAGGAATGAACTTAACTAGGGACGTAAAGGACTTGTACACAGCAAACTACATAACATTGCTAAAAGAAATCAAAGGAGATCTAAATAGGTGGAAAGACATTCCCTGTGCATGGATAGGAAGGCTAAATACAGTAAACATGTCAATTCTCCCCAAATTGATCTACAGATTCATCACAGTACCAATCAAAATCCCAACAACCTACTTTGAAGATTTGGAAAAACTAACTACCAAATTCATCTGGAAGGAAAGGACTCCAAATAGCTAAAAGCATCCTGAAAAAGAAGAATGACGTGGGAGGGTTAACACTCCCTGACTTTAAAACTATTATAAAGCCACAGTGGTCAAAATAGCCTGGTACTGGCACAAAGACAGAAGCACTGACCAATGGAATTGATTTGAGAGTGCAGAAATAGACCACCAAATCTATGGTCAACTGATTTTTGACAAGGCCCCCAAATCCTCTGAACTGGGACAAAATAGTATTTTCAATAATTGGGCATGGAAGAACTGGATATCAATAGCCAAGAGAATCTTACACCCTACACAAAAATTAACTCAAAGTGGATCAAACACCTAAATATAAGATCTAGTACCATAAAACTTCTAGAAGAAAATGTAGGGAAACATCTTCAAGACCTAGTAATAGGAGGTAGCTTCCTAAACTTTACACCTAAAGCACAACGAACAACAACAAAATAGATAAATGGGAACTCCTCAAAATCCAATGCTTCTGCACCTCAAAAGCCTTTGTCAAAAATGTGAAGAGGCAGCTAACTCAATGGGAGAAAATATTTGGAAATCACATATCGGACAAAGGTTTGATTTCCTGAATATACAAAAAAAATCATATAACTCAACAACAAAAGAACAAACAACCCAATCATAAAATGGGCTAAAGATATGAAGAGGCATTTTTCTGAAGAACAAATACAGATGGCTCAAAAGCACATGAAGAGATACTCATTTTCACTGGCTATAAGGGAAATGCAGATCAAGACTACAATGAGATACCACCTCACGCCTATAAGAATGGCTGCTATTAAACAATCAGGAAAGTATAAATGTTGGAGAGGATGTGGAGAAACTGGGACACTTAAGAACTGCTGGTGGGAATGCACAATGGTGCAGCTACTATGGAAGACTGTTTGGCGGTTCCTTAGGAAACTAAATATCGAACTGCCCTATGACCCGGCAATAGCACTACTTAGTGTATACCCAGAAGAGCTGAAAGCAACATAGACATTTGCACACCGATGTTCACAGCAGCATTATTCACAATCGCCAAAAGATGGAAACAAACCAAATGCCCATCAACAGACGAGTGGATCAACAAAATGTGGATACACATACGATGAAATATTATGCAGCAGTAAGACAAAATGACGTCCTGAAGCACATGACAAGACGGATGAGCCTTGAGGACATAATATTGAGTGAAATTAGCCAGACACTAAAGGACTGCTACTGTATGATTCCACTTTTATGACCAGCATAAAGGTATAATTAGAGACTTATAATACAGAATACAGGGGACTTAAGATATATAAAAGCTAGAGATGGGTGAACCGTTAGCTAATGAGGTTGAACTCCAATGTAAGGGAATAGATAGGAGCAAAGGTGATTCTCTAGTGGGTCTAGAAGTAATATTCCCATATTGAAGATGAACAAAATTGAAAGGGGTTGTATAGACCTGTGTGTCCCACTGATTCACACTAGATATATGAATTAGTTCTTGCAAGAACTACTCCAAAGATATGATTCTTGTATAAAGAGTGTTTAAGTCCAGGGTACAGGGGGGAAACTCCTTTTGCATACTATGAGCTATGTTCAAAAGGAAACCATCAGCACTACCACAGCAACAGCAGAGGTAAATAATGGGGTGAGGGACAAGAGTTAAGAGGAGGTTTAGATTTCCTATTTGGTGAGGGAATACTTATTGGTTTTTTGTTTCTTGGGAACAATGAAATTATCTAAAATTGAGAATGTTGATGGACTGTGGACTTTGGGTCCTCTACGTGATGCCTGATGAATGCAGGTGGCTGAAGAATGCACTTATGGAGAAGCAGATTGGCGAACAATGGTGTATACTTATTTTTTTTTTTTTTTTTGCATGGGCAGACACCGGGATTCGAACTCAGGTCTCTGGCATGGCAGGCAGTAACTCTGCCTGCTGAGCCACCGTGGCCCGCCCAATGTATACTTATGAACGAAGGCTGTGCTGCTTCAAAAATGTACAATGTCATGAGGTATGCAATGATGTGAATGAACATGTGGGACATTTGGTGAGACAAAATAAGCCAGAAACAAAAGAGCATATACTCTATGGTCTCATTTAGAAAATACTTGTAAGAAAACAGGGGCCTAGGTTGTCAGCTCTTAGAGCAGTCACATTTAGTCCAGAGTGGTAATTGTTATTTCTCGATTTTGAGAGGCTGTTTTATATATGTAAAACCTGGTATTTAGAGACAAGAGTGAAGCCAATCAGGCTGGGATTAAGGCAACTCAGAATACAGGGGTAAGGAAGACATTGTCTGTATTTTTAGAACCTTATCTACTCTGAAACCGAAGGAAGAAAGGTTTATTTTGTATAGCATAAGCACATAATCTAACTCAACTTGTCTGGATAGATCATTTAAACAATCCAAACACAGGAAGCCCAGAATAAGAATGAAGGCCTCTAATTCTGTATAGCTTAATGTAATGCCTGGATACATCACAGAATATATTAAGCAGATAATTAAAAACTATTGGCAGGGGGAGGTACAAGGGTAGTTCAGGGGTAGAATTCTCACTTGCCATGAGGGAGACCTGGGTTTGATTCCCGGCCCATGCACTTCCCAAATAAACAAACAAACAAACAAATGAAAAAAACCAAACAAAAATTCAGGAAATGGTGCTGTAATAAGGGGATACTCACATGGAAAAAGAATGAAGCATGACCCCTGCCATAGAGCATACAAAAAAAAAAAAGTTTTGGCAAAGTTCCTTGAGGGATGGGAGATAAAATATGGAACTATTAAACTTTACCACTGAGGAACCCCCTGATACTGTGTCAAACATTAGGGACACCCAAATCAATAGGCCAAGCCCTTGAACTTGAGGCTTGCTCTTGTGAAGCTTATACAGGTAGCAGAAAAGCTTAGCCTACCTATAGGTATGCCTAAGATATATTTCCGGAGAACATCTTTTGTTGCTCAGATGTGGCCTCACTCTCTCTAAGCCCAACTCTGCAAGTGAAATCATTGCCCTCCCCCCAACGTGGGACATGACATCCAGGGGTGAAAGTCTCCATGACAGTGTGAGAGATGACTCCCAGGGATGAGCCTGGCCCTGGCACCGTGGGCTCAACAGTGCCATCCTGATCAAAGAGGGGAAAAGAAAAGAAGTGTAACAAATAATATCAGTGGCTTGAGAAAGTTCAAAGAGAGTCAAGAGGCTACTCTGGAGGTCACTCTTATGCAAGCTTCAGTCAGATGTTGCTACCTATCATAGTTTGCCAAACTCCAACAAAAAGTATTCCTGCCAATCCTAAAGAATACCTAGGGTATTATGTAAGATTCTACAAATGTTCCATGCACTAGGGTAACTTTGCAGAAACCTACAACCTCCAGATGGGTCCCTGGACCAGATAAGTCCTGAAATGCAGAGGGCCAGCCTCTCCAGAACATCAAATAGATCCATCGCCCCATCCTATATTATCTTCACCCCATTCCAACATGAAAAAGTTAGAATGGGCATAGCATATATGCAGCTAACCAAGGTGTCTCAAAATACATGAGGCAAACACTAGCAGAACTGAAGGGAGAAATAGACATTTCTACAATAATAGTTGGAGACTTCAATATACCACTCACATCAATGGATAGAACATCTAGACAGAGAATCAACAAGGAACAGTGAACTTGAAAAATTTGATAAATCAACTAGACCTAACAGATATATACGGAACAATGTACCCCAAACAGCAGGATATACATTCTTCTCAAGTGCTTATGGGTCATTCTTCAGGATACAGCACGTGTTGGGTTACAAAACAGGCCTTAATAAATTTAAAAAAACTGAAATTATTCAGAGCACTTTCTCTGATCATAATGGAATGAACTGAAAATCAACCACAGGCAGAGAGCTGGAAAATGCAAATATTTATGGAGATTAAATAATACACTCTTAAATCAGTGGGTCAAAGAAAAAATTGCAAGAGAAATCAGTAAATATCTTGAGACAAATGAAAATGAGAACACAACAAATCAAAACTTATGGAATGCAATGAGGGCAGTACCAAGGGAAATTTATGGCCCTAAAGGTCTACATTAAAAAGGAAGAAAGTGCTAAAATCAAATCCTTAACTACATACCTGGAATAACCAGAAAAAGAAGAGCAAACTAATCCCAAAGGAAACAGAAAGAAAGAACAAAGATTAGAGAAGAAATAAGTGAAATTGATAACAAGAAAACAATATAGAGAATCAACAAAAACCAAAAGTTTTTCTTAGAGAAGACTGATAAAAAGGAAAAGCCCTTAGCTACACTGACAAAGAAAAAAAGAGAGAGGATGTAAATAAATAAAATCGGATGAGAGGAGGTGCATTACTACTGACCTCAGAAATAAAAAAGGTCATAAAAGGATACTAGGAACAACTGCACACCAACAAAGTAGACAACTCAGATGAAATGAACAATTATGTAGAAACATACAACCATCCTACAATGACTCCAGAAGAAACAGAAAATCTCAACAAACCAATCACAAGTAAGGAGAGTGAAACAGTCATCAAAAGCTTCCCAACAAAGAAAAGCCCAGTCCCAGAGGGCTTCACAGGTGAATTTTACCAAGCATTCCAAGAGCAATTAACACCAATCCTACTCAAACTCTTCCGAAAAATTGAAGTATTTAGGTTCAGGTGTCAACTTGGCCAGGTGATGGTATCTAGTTCTGTTGCTGTGGACATGAGCCAATGGTATGTGAACCTCATCTGTTGCTCATTACATCTGCAGTAGCCTAGGAGGCGGGCCTGATGCAGTGAATGATGTTCGATTTAATTGGCTGGTGCTTAAATGAGAGAGCTCAATGTAGTACAGCCCAGCATCAGCGTACCTCATCTCAGCATTCACAGCTCAGTCCAGACGTTTGGAGATGCAGAAAGAAATCACCCTGGGGAAAGTTGGTGGAACCCAGAGGCCTGGAGAGAAGGCCACAGAGATCGCCCTGGGCCTTCTTGCGTAAGAAAGAACCTCAGTTGAAAGTTATCTGCCTTTCCGCTTCCAGGCCAAGATGGCGGCTTAACAATGTGCGCATTTTAGTTCGTCCTCCAGAACAACTACTAAATAGCCAGAAACAGTACAGAACAGCTCCTGGGGCCACACCAGTAACCGGACACAGTGTACCCCAGTCTGGACCAGCTGAACCAGCTGGACCAGCTGCGAGAACCCCCAGAACCATGAGTTTCCCAAGCTGTGGCAGCTGATGCCCCTCCCCCACAGGCTGCTTCCCGAAGGGGAAAGGAAAGAGACTTTACCAGCAGCAGGGGCTGAGCCAAACCAAACGCCAATTGTGGAATTAATTAACAAATTCTGACTACTAAAAATAGGCCCCCAGCTCAGGTGACCCTGGTCAAAGTGGAGGTCACTCATTTTTAACCCGGCACCAAGGGGGCAGGGCTGATGAAAAGGAAAAAAAAAAAAAAGAAAGAAACGGGTTTTTGTGGCTGTGTTTCTACAAAGGCTTGAGTGCCTTGGGATAGAGCAGCAGGGCTCCTCAGACTGCAACTGCCCCAGGCATAGGCAGAAACAAGCTTGCTTGAGGGCTTGTTTGGAGCCTGTGCCTTCCCCAGGGGAGGGGTGAAGCCCAACTCAGGTGGAATCCCTCTCACAAGGAATTCAGACACCAGGGCTTGGTAATTTGAAGCCATTAAAACCAGCCTACAACCTCTCCTCTGTCTCCATCACACCCCAGCAGAGAGAGTCTGCTGAAGTTAAAGGTACCACATCATCTTATGCTGGTGGGACCTGCAGGCAGACAAGCACCACATACTGGGCAGGATAAGAAAAACAGAGGCCAGAGACTTCAAAGGAAAGTCTTTCAACCTGCTGGGTCTCACCCTCAGGGAAAACCGATGCAGGTGACTCTTTCCTCCTGCTAGGAGGCCAGTTTGGTCTGGGAAAATCTGGCTGGGGTCTATAATATCTAAGTAGACCCTCTTAAGTGTGTGGGGGAAAAGGCACCATACAAGCAGGGCAAGAAACAAGAAAACAAGAACTGAAAAATTCTCCTCTGTTAAACAAAACTTAAGCTAGAGGTCCAGACAAAGCTGAACGGAATGTCAAAGAACAGATAGACAACAAATTCATCCAGCAACAAAACCCTAGATAAAAGAAGTGAAAGCAATCTCCAGAATAAACTAATTAAGGTAATTAAATGCCTAGATGCCAGCAAAAAATAACAAATCACACTAGGAAAATTGAAGATATGGCCCAGACAAAGGAACAAACCAACAATTCAAATGAGATACAGGAGCTGAAACAATTAATTCAGAATATACGAACAGACATGGAAAACCTCATCAAAAACCAGATCAATGAACTGAGGGAGGACATGAAGAAGGCAAGGAATGAACAAAAAGAAGAAATGGAAAGTCTGAAAAACAAATCATAGAACTTATTATGGGAATGAAAGACACGGTAGAAAAGATGAAAAAAAACAATGGAAACCTACAATGGTAGATTTTGAGAGACAGAACATAGGATTTGTGAACTGGAGGATGGAACATCTGAAATCTGGCAAGAAAAAGAAAATATAAGGAAAAAGTGGAAAAATATGAGCAGGAACTCAGGGAACTGAATGACAATATGAAGCGCACGAATATACATGTTGTGAGTGTCCAGAAGGAGAAGAGAAGGGAAAAGGAGGAGAAAAACTAATGGAGGAAATTATCACTGAAAATTTCCCAACTCTTACGAAAGACTTAAAATTACAGGTCCAAGAAGTGCAGCACACCCCAAAGAGAACAGATCCAAATAGATGTACTCCAAGACATTTACTAATCAGAACATCGGAGGTCAGAGAGAAAGAGAGAATCTTGAAAGCAGCAAGAGAAGAGCAATCCATCACGTACAAGGGAAGCCCAATAAGACTATGCATAGATCTCTCAGCAGAAACCATGGAGGCGAGAAGACAGTGGGATGATATATTTAAATTATTAAAAGAGAAAAATTGCCAACCAAGAATTCTATATCCAGAAAAATTGTCCTTCAAAAATGAAGGAGAAATTAAAACATTTTCAGACAAAAAAACCACGGAGAGAATTTGTGATCAAGAGACCAGCCCTGTTTGTCCAGAGTGATGCCCCGATGAATCCCAGAGTGATTCAATCAGTGAGTGGAAAAGTATCTGCAAAGCCCCCTTTGGGGAATGGTGAGAGTGGGGAGAAATTCAACTTCCCCAAGTTGAATTCTTGATATTCTCACAAGCAGTGTGGATAACCAAAGCTATAGGCAGAGCCCCCAGTCTTTGGGGTTTGTTCATATGAAACTTAACCCCGCAAAGGATAGGTCAAGTCTACTTAAAATTTAGGCCTAAGAGTCACCCCCAAGAGAGCCTCTTTTGTAGCTCAGATGTGGCTCCTCTCTCCAGCCAACACAACGAGCAGTCTCACCACCCAACCCCTCTCTACGTGGGACATGACTCCCAGGGGTGTGGACCTTCCTGGCAACGTGGGACAGAGATCTTGGAATGAGTGGAGACTCAGCATCAAGGGATTGAGAAAAACCCTAGAATGAGCTGAGACTTAGCATCAAGGGATTGAGAAAACCTTCTCGACCAAAAGGGGAAAGAGGGAAATGAGACAAAGTGTCAATGGCTGAGAGATTCCAAACAGAGTCAAGAGGTTATCCTGGAGGTTATTCTTATGCATCAAGTAGATATCATCTTGTTATTCAAGATGTAATGGAAAGGCTGGAGGGAACTGCCTGTAAATGTAGAGCAGTGTTCCAGTAGCCGTGTTTCTTGATGATGATTGTATAATGACATAGCTTTCACAATGTGACTGTGTGATTGTGAAAACCTTGTGTCTGATGCTCCTTTTATCTACCTTGCCAACAGATGAGTAGAATATATGGAATAAAAATAAATAATAGGGGGAACAAATGTTAAAATAAATTTAGTTTGAAATGCTAGTGATCAATGAAAGCGAGAGGTAAGGGGTATGGTATGTAAAAATTTTTTTTCTGTTTTTGTTTTATTTGTCTGTTGTCTTTTTATGTCTTTTTCTGAATTGATGCAAATGTGTGGGAAATGATCATGATGATGAATATGCAACTATGTGATGATATTGTGAATTGCTGAGTGTATGGTTGGGAATGTTTGTGCTTCTTGTAATTTTTTTTTAATTAATAAAAAATTAAAAAAAAGAAGAAAGTTAGCTACCTTTCCTCTGAAGAACTAATGAAATAAATCCCTTCTTATTAGAAGCCAATCCCTCTCTGGTGTGTTGTATTCTGGCAGCTAGCAAACTAGAATACCATTCCATGAAGCCAACATCACCCTAATACTAAAACCAGATAAAGATACTTAGAATACTATATTATAAAGCATATAGATGTAAAAATCCTCAACAAAAATGACTGCAAATAGAATCAAACTGCACATGAAAAGAATTATACACCATGATCAAGTGGGCTTTATTCCTGGTATGCAAGGATGGTTCAACACACAAAAATCTAACTGTTTTTTTTTTTTGACATGGGCAGGCTCCAGGAATTGAACCCAGATCTCTGGCATGGCAGACGAGAACTCTGCCACTGAGCCACCGTTACCCACCCTAACACAAGAAAATCAATTAACATAATACAGCACATGAACAAATCAATGGACAAGAATCACATGATCATCTTGAGCAACATAGAAAAGGCATTTGACAAAACCCAGCATCCCTTCTTGAGGAAAACCCTTTAAAGATAGGAATCAAGAAAGCTTCCTAACATGATAAAGGGCATATATGAAAAATCCACAGCTAACATTGTACTCAATAGTGAAAGGGTGAAAGCTTCCCTCTAAGATTGGGAACAAGACAAGGATGCCTACTGTCATCATTGCTATTCAACATTGTGCTAGAAATTCTAGCTAGGGCAATTAGGCAAGAAAAAGAAATTTAAAAAGGCATCCAAATCCAAAAAGAAGAAGTAAAACTTTCACTATTTGCAGATGATATACTCCTATGTCTAGAATGACCCAAAAAATCTATAACACAGCTACTAAATCAGGATACAAGATTAATACGCAAAAATCAGGAGTGTTTCTATAACTAGTAATGAGCAGTGTCAGGAGGAAATCAGGGGGAAAATTCCATTGACAACAGTGTGCTGGTTTGAATCTGTTGTGCACCCCAGAAAAGCCATGTCCTTTAATCCTCACTCAATATTGCTGGGTAGAATCTTTTTTATTATTTCCATGGAGATATGACCCACCCAATTGTGGGTGGTAACTTTTAATTAGATGGTTTCCATGGAGATGTGTCTCTACCAATTCAGGTGGGATTGCTTACTGGAGCCCTTTTAGAGAAAGTTTTAGAGCCACCAGAATTGACAGAACCAACAGAACGGACAGAGCCCAGAGGAAGCCATTCAAGGTTCCTGAAGAGAAAGCTAGCAGATGCCGCCATGTGCCTTTCCAGCTGCGAGAGAAACCCCAAACTTCATCAGCCTTTTTCGAGTAAAGGTAACCTCTTGTTGGTGCCTTAATTAGGGCATTTTCACAGTCTTAGAACTGTAAACTTGCAACTTAATAAATCCCCCTTTTAAAAAGCCATTCTGTTTCTTGTATATTGCATTCTAGCAGCTTTTAAACTAAAACAGCAACTGAAAGAATCAAGTATCTTATAAACTTAACCAAGGGATGTAAAGGACCTGTATTCAGAAAACTACAAAGCACTGCTGAAAGAAATTAACTCAAAATGGATCAAATATAAAACCAGAACCATAAACTTTTAGAAGAAAATGTAGGGAAGCATCATCAAGATCTTGAGGTAGGAGGTGTTTTCTTGGACCTTACACCTAAAGCACAAGGAATGAAAGAAAAAAAATGGATAACTTAGTATTTTTGTACTTCAAAGGACTTTGTCAAGAAGGTGAAAAGCAAGAAGCTGGAAGCAATGGAACCTGGAAGAGAAGGGGGAGACCAGCAGATTCTGCCATGTGCCTTGCCATGGGACAGAGGAATCCTGGATTGCCTGTCTTCAGAAGACCCACTCCTCACCATTTTCCATCCTGGTAAGACAAGGGCTTGTACTACAGAATCAATGGACTCTTTTGCCCTCTATTATCAAATTCATCCAGTGGAGGACATCATCAGGAGACTGGAGGTAAGGAGGCACCTGAAGGCAGGCAACATAACCCTTGATTCTCTCTAGTGGGGTCTACTGGCCTCTGTGCCTTTCAAACAAAGGTCACTGCTGTTAAGGTGGACTCTGGCATGACTCTCTCCCTTCTGGATACCTGTAGCCTCGGCCTCCCATTGCCTCACCAGGCCTAAAGTGGTGATGGCTCTTCTCTTATTAGCCAAGTTTTGTGGATCTGTACCAACCCTTGTGGATCATCAAAACACCCACACCTTTGTAAAACCATCCTTTTCTTAAATTATACCAATTTGTATGTGCCAGCTGGTGTGTTCCCTGTTTAGATCAGACTAATGCACATAGTTCTCTGAGTCTTTGTTTTCACATTGGTAAAGCAGAAATAATAATATCTACTACCCAGGAACCTAAAGTAACAGTTGTAAAATACCTATCAAAGTCATTTCGCATATCCTTCCTTGCTTGTCCCTTATCACATTGCCTTATAAGTATCTGCTCATTTTGCCAACCTCTCCCTTGAGACTGAGTGCCCCTTGAGGGTAAGGATACAGGCACAAAGACATGGCATGTGTATTAAGTATGTGTTCCCAAATGCTAGTGAAATGATCACTGAGTGAAGACAGCAGCAAAGAGAAGATATGGCTCTAAAGCAAGTCACCACCAGTTAAGACTAGAGGACACAGACTTTGTCCTCTTTGAAGATGAAGATGGAAATTTTATAATTGGATATAGGACCTCCATGAGAAAGACTGCTCTGATCTATGCCATGTCTGGCTAGTAACACTCTCTCTTTCGCTTTTTCTCTCTCAATATATTCATATAATTTATTTACAGATACTTCCACCAATGTAGATAGGATATATATATATGTGTGTATATATATATATACACACACACACACAGAATCTCTCTCTGACTGAGAGATTCTGTGTGTGTGTGTTATTTGATACATTTTGATACATTTGATGTATCAAAATATGTGTTATTTGATACATTTTGATACATTTTCCTCAAGACCTTGGATATGAACTATAATTAAACAGAAGCTTAAACCAAGTTCTTGATCAATTATCTAATATCTATTAAAAGGGTGATTAAAATAAAAAACCACTTACTTTCTAAAAGGAAGAAAAAGAAAAGGCAAAAAGGCTGTATACTCAATGGGAGAAAATATTTGGAAACCACATATCCAAAAAGGGTTTAATGTTCAGGATTTACAAAAGAGAACCTACAACTCAACAATAAAAAGATAGGCTATCCAATTTTAAAATGGGCAAAAGACATTGTCCCAGTTTGAAAGGATTATGTACCCTAGAAAAGCCATGTTTGAATCCTGACCCATCTTCTGGAGACAGCCGTGTCTTTTAATCTCTATTCAGCACTGTAGGTTGGAAACTTGATTAGATTATAGGCATAGAAATGTGGCTCACACAACTGTGGGTATTAACTTTTGATTAGATGGAGATGTGACTCCACCCAATCCAGATGGGTCTTGATGAGTTTACTGGAATTCTTTAAAAGAGGAAACATTTTGGAGAGAACCTCGAGAATCATACAGCCCATGTAGCCAGAGACCTTTGGAGATACAGAAGTAATACATACCTGGGAAAGCTTCATGAAACAAGAAGCTTAGAGAGGAATCTAGCCAACATCACCATGCTCGCCAGGTACCTTTTCAGTTGAGAGAGAAACCCTGAACTTCATTGGCTTTTCTTGAGTGAAGGTAACCTTTTGTTGGTGCCTTAATTTGGACATTTTTATAGACTTGCTTTAATTGGGACATTTTCATAGCCTTAGAACTGTAAACTAGAAGCTTAATAAACTCCCCTTTTTAAATACTCTTCCATTTCTGGTACATCGCATTCTGATAGCTCGCAAACTAGAACAGACACGAATAGACATTTCTCCAAAGAGGCCATACAGATGGCCAAAACTGACATTAAAAAATGTTCAACATCACTAGCTATTAGGGAAAATGCAAATAAAAAACTACAGTGAGGTAACACTTCACTCCTACTAGAATGGCCACTATTAAAAGAAAACAGAAACTGCAAATGTTGGAGAAGATGTGGAGAAATAGGAACACTTATTTACTGCTGTTCAGAATGTACAATGGTACAGCCTTTGTGGAAGATAACGTGGCAGTTCCTCAGGAAGCTAAGTATAGAATTGCCATATGATCTAGCAATCCAGCTTCTAAGTATATATTCAGAAGAACTAAAAACAGGGGCACAAACAGACATTTGTGCACTGATGTTCACAGTGGCATTATTCACAACTGCCTAAAGACGGGAACAACCAAAGTGTCCATCAACTGATGAATGGATAAGCAAAATGTGGTATAGACATATGATCAAATATTATTCAGCTGTAAGAATGAATTAAGTCCTGATGCATGCAACAGTATGGATGAAACTGAAGGATATTATGTTGAGTGAGATAAGCCATATACAAAATGACAAATATAGCAGGATGTCAGTAATATGAACTAAATCTAATGAGCAAACTCATGGAGTTAAAATCTAAAATATAGGGGTGCTGGTTTGAAAGGATGTATGTCCCTTAGAAAAGCCATGTTTTAATCTAAATCCCATTTCATAAAGGCAGAATAATCCCTTTTCATACTGTATGTTTGAAACTGTAATCTGATCATCTCCCTGAAGATGTGATTTAATCAAGAGTGGTTGTTAAGCTGGATTAGGTGACAACATGTCTCCACCCATTTGGAGTAAGTTTCTGGCGTCCTATAAAAGAGGAAACATTTTGGAGAATGAAGGAGATTCAGAGAGAGCAGAGGAGAACAACATAGCCATGAAGCAGAGAGTTCACCAGCAAGTGACCTTTGGAGATGAAGAAGGAAAATGCCTCCCAGGGAGCTTCATGAATCAGGAAGCCAGGAGAAGCTAGTAGATGACTCTGTGTTCACCATGTGCCCTTCCAGGGCACCATGTGCCCTGAACTTCAATGGCCTTCTTGAACCAAGGTATCTTGCCCTGGATGCCTTTGGTTGAACATTTCTATAGACTTGTTTTAATTGGGACATTTTCTCGGCCTTAGAACTGTAAACTTGCAACTCATTAAATTCCCCTTTTAAAAAGCCATTCCATTCCTGGTCTATTGCATTCTGGCAGCTAGCAAACTAGAACAATAGGTTATCAGAAGACAGACTGAGGATTGAGAGTAGAGAACTGTTATTTAATTTGTGCACAATTTTTTTATAAGGTTGATTATAAACCTTTGGAAATAGAGGTGTTGGTAGCACATTATCAGATGTGTAAATACCAGTGCTGAATTGTGGGAGAGATTGTGATTGTAAGGGCAATTTTAGAGTCATGTATATATCACTAGAAGGAAAGCTAGAGGATGAACTAAGGGACTGTATAACATAGTGAACCCTGCTGTGGATGATGAAGTGGTTAATAATACAAGTACAAGAATGCTCTTCCAGGAATTAGAACAAATGTATGTCACAAATACAAGTTGTTAATAATAGGATTGCATATGGGAAAGTACACCTAAAGCAAAGTGTGGACTAGAGTTAACAGTAATATCTTAATGTTCTTCCATCACTTATAACAAAGGTGCCACACTGATGCTGTGTCAGTAATGGGGGGTAAAGGGAGCTACAAAATGTTCTTTCGGGAGCAGTGAAAATGTTCTAAAATTGACTGTGGCAATGAATGCACAACTCTGTGATAACACAGAGAGCCACTGATTGTACGCTTTGAATGGATTGCAGTGAATAAAATTGTGTTAAAAAGAAAAATAGGTACAGAGTGCCTCCTATTCACCCAGAACTTGGTAAATATGATCTTATTTAACCCCCCTTTTAAGCCTATGGAAGTTAGAATTGGGCCCATTTTGGAGTAGATTAGGACTTTTTGGTGGCGAGAGACAGAACCCAATTTAAACTTGGTTTAAGAATAATAAGGGAGAGGATTGGCTCATGTGACTGCAAAGCCCAGAGGCAGTGCTGGCTGTAGGCAAAGGTGCCCTCAGGGCCCATAGGGTGGGGCCTGCTCCCCTCTGGGGGTGTGCTGGTTTGAAAGGATGTATGGACCCTAGAAAAGCCATGTTTTAATCAAAATCCCTTCCACTAGACCCACTGCCTCTGGCCCTGGCCAGGACTTCTTTCCACCACACACACCACACCCCATTAAAAGTTGCTTCACTTTCTTGGTGGTCTGAGCAAAAGAACTTGGATCATGTGTTCATCCCTGAGCCAATCTCTGAGCAACCAGGAACTTGAAGGTCTCTGCTTGCTCAGGTCTGGGTCATGTGCTGAGCCCTAGATCTGGGGCTGTGTCAGGTCCATAAAACTGCAAGGAATGACTGAGAATTGGGATGTCATGGTTTCCTAAGAGGCTAAGCAGGGTACGTGGTCTCCAGGGGACCAGGGCTAGGTGGCCTGCCCAGTGTTTCCCAGGGGTAGGGAGCCCAGATGGTCACCTCATGCTGGCTGATTCCAAAGGCCTTGCCATTCTCAGAGCAGCAGCCCCCAACCCAGCTCCACATTAGCATCACAGCAGGAAAAGAGTAACACAAAAATGATGTGTGGGCCCCACCCTGAGAACAACGGAGGGGAGATGCTCAGGAAGTGGGGCATAAGAATCAGTATTTCTAAATCACTCCCAGGAGACTGGACTATTATGCAGCCAAAGTTAAGAAAAAGTACATTAAAATTACCCTTGCCCTCCCCCTCCAAGCAGTAAAGGGTGGCAACATAGGAAGTTTGGTCACTGTTATTGAAGAAGGGCTACCCTCCCAGACAAGCTAGGTGACCTGCTCATCATCCAGGTGCCTAGGAGAATGGGTCTGAGATCAGGAGAGCTGGGACATGACCTTGTGCAAATTGAACCTGCACATACATCAAGGGAGCATGAAGCTATATGAGACTGTCTCAGGGTAGAAGACAGGGATCATCTTTGCGGCCTGTTTGAAACCAGGGCACCAGGCTAGTTCCCCCTTCCCACCTTGAGAAGCCCTTGTTGCAACATGTAAATGACGCTAGCACTTGCCCAGCTGGCAGAGCAGACTTTGGGGGGGGGGGTGTGGTGTGAGGAACACCATGGCTGGTGAGCGATGTCCTTCCTTTGGCTGACTGTTGAGGTCCCGCCAGGACTGCTGGCCCACAGCAGGGCAAGGAGAGATGTGCTTGTGAAGATACCCTGCAGCCAGGCTGCTCCTCTCTGGCCTCCAGAGTCATCGCCCCCTTTTTAAAACAAAATATGGCTACCTGAGGGACACACTTCCCTCCCCATAGTTGGACACAGGCTGTCAGAAGCAGCAACCAGCTCCCGTTGGCTACATCTCTGCTACTCCAAGGTGTCTAGCCATGTTTGCCTTTCTGCCTCACTTGCTTCTCTACAATTGACTGGAAACATGGCAATGGCAGAACAGGAAGCACTGGTACCCAGTGCCCTTTATGTGCCAGAAACCCCATGCTAGGGATTTCACAGACCTCTCTGCAGAGAAGAAACTGAGGCTACAAGAGCTAAGCGACTTGCCCAAAGTCCTGTGGGAATGAGCTTCGGGTGCTGAGCCCTGCATCCTCCAGCTTTCCCGGAACCAAAGAAGTCCTGGTTCTTTGCCCAGCCGCATATCTGGAGTTTCTTAACCTTCCAGAAATCTGCTCCTGCTTTCCCCACCCCACCCCCATTGTCTCAGAAGGACATTTTGCTTCATTGGCAACCCGTTCCCCCTTTGAATGTCTCGCTGTCTCTGCAATCCACTCCAAAAACCCAGCAGCGTGAGACTCACAGCAGGGCCCCTGAGGACTCCTGCCTAAGTCCCGGATTTGTTCCAACAGACGAGGTCACCACTTCATTCTGGTTTCAGCAAGATCCTTTATTTATCTTCTGTTCCCCAACCATGTCACACAAGTACAGGTAGCCAGGTACCTGCATGGGCTGTTGGTTTTGTAAACACAGAGCAGGAGTCAGGATGTGTAGATATCATGCACCTCAGTGATTTTTTTTAACAAGATACTGGATGAATAAAAATACTTCAGGTATGTTTGAGATTTCTGCCTTTTCCGGCAATCTAATCACTGAAAGATATCTGTGTATACATTTTACTCAGCCGCAGATGTTTTTCTTTGCGCACTTGCTAGCAAGTACCTAGTGCATTTCAGGCTGTGTTTAGTTGTTCCCCACAGGAGCTGCTGGTTTCCATTCAGATATAAACACTGGTGTTGAATGTGTGACAAGCTGCATGTTACAGGCTGTTCCTCGGCTTTACAAACCGGACATCGTAATACATGACTCAAAAAAAAGAAAAAGACATTTTCTAGGATGGCTGGTAGGCTAGGTGTTCACACATTGGCTAGCAGGAGGACATTTCTTGACTTAGTGCCTCAAACTGGCCTCTTCCTTTGGGAAGAGAGCTGTGTGCCCTTCCTGGGAGACCAGAAAGCAGCAAAGGAGCCCTGGGTGCTCTGGAGGTCTTCCCAGTTTTCCAGCTAACACCCACTCAGCCCATACCCTGTGCAAAGACATGGGGCCAACTCGCCCCCATAGCTCTGAGTCCAGCATTCAAACATTTATGAACAGACAAATAAATGGGAAATCATAGCCAACAAAACTCCAAATCAAAACAGATGCTTTGGGCAGGTCAAAGATTCCAGTTTTGCCAGGGAAAAGCTTTCCTAGGATTTCACTGGAGGATTGATGTCTTATCCCAGCGCAGTTCCTATCAGCTATCGAGCCATCTAGCCTATCCTAGCTATCACCTTTGACTCAAAACACCTAAAACTTGACTTTTCCAAGCCCAGTTTGGCAGTAGGGTTTCTGTAGGCAGTGAGGTAAACGAGTCAGACCTTCTGAGGCTGCTCTATGGGAGCTCAAAATGGCTCTCAAGGACACCAGCCTCAGCTCTGTAAGAAAGCAATGTTTTACTAAACAGCCTCCAGCACCGCCAGTCAAAAAGCGCTTTCCCATCATGGCCCTGCCAGAGTCTGGGGTGATCTGAGTGATGGTGACCATTTCCCCAGGCCCAAGCTGTGCCCGGCCCATGGTTGTGGGCAGCCTCTGCACTCTGCTACTGGAGTCAGCTGGGTGCTGGGATGGCTGATGCCTCCCCTACCCTGGGACTGCTGAAGGGGGCCCTGTGCAACTGTGACAGCAGCAGAGGCCAGCTCTCTGGTTTGCAATTTCTGTTTTGTTTTGTCTTTTAAGAATGACCACACAAAGTTTTACATGATTACACTCAGACAAATGACGGGTTGGTGACTCGATTTCACAGCACTGAAAAAACAAAGTAGCAACATAACACAGACTACAGGGCACCGGGTCTCTAGTCACAGAGTCAAAGGAATGCACTACTGTGCCAGAACGGAATCTCCAAAGCAAATGATTCGGAAGCAAAAAAACAAAATCGAAGGAAATACAAGCGGCAAATTTTCCATTGACAGTAACCAAAGAAAAGAGGCACCCGTCATGGTATAAAACCTCAAGTGAGAGCTTTCTGTTGAGACAAGTTTCTGAACATGAAATTAGAACATGGGCGGGGGCTCAACTGTACCACAGTCTGCCTGAGCTGGGCCTCGGCCCCTCTCACCAGCTCCAGCCCATGGAATGTTCTCATCGTCCTGGAGCAAAGATGAAATCAAGGGCCTGCCGTTCGGCCGCTGCGACGTTTGGATGCCACAAATCGACCATGAAAACAACCCGGGGGCCGTCCTCCGCAGAACCTGTGGTGGGGGAAGAGAGGAGAGATGCAAACTGCCCCGGAGGCCCAGGACCCGTGCACAGCTGGCTCCTGCCTGGCAGCGCTGGGGCCGGGACAGAGCTCCTCTGTGACGGTGACGTGAGTGTGGCTTCAAAAGGCTCTGCGTGCGGAGCATGGAAGGACACAGGGAGGCAGACACTCACCTTCATGGAATGCGGTGTGCAGGAAAGAATCGTCGAAGAGGAGGCAGCGCCCTTCTGCCCAGCACTGGGGCTCCCCGCCAACCACCAGTTCGCAGCCGCTTGGAGTTTTCAGACCTTTGGGGAAAAAAAAGAGAGAGAGGAGAGTGTGACCAAGGGAAGGATCTGGGGGTGCCCAGAAGTCAGAGGGTGCTCTGCTGAGTGACAGCTTTTCAGTTCCAAAGCACCCAACCTTCTGCCTCCCTCCTTGAGTCCTGTCTAGGGTGGGGGCAGTTCCACAGGGCACATACATGCAGAAGGCAGCTCCTCACGACCTTCCTAGGCCCCAGACGCATCCATCAGCTTAATCTGCTCTGGGTCACAAACCCCTTTGAGAAACTGATGAAAGAAAGCCACGGAGCATGGCTTGCATTATCCTTTCAAAGCTCCTAAAACCCAACCGTGGGATCCCCAAAAACCAAGGAAGGCCAGGTTCAGAACGTGACCCTGCCCAAGCATTGTGTTTACTAAATCCCAGCTTCTAGGGCCATTCCAGTTGAGATTAAAGATGTGATGGCTTGCCCAGTGCTCTCCCCTTTCAGTTCCAATCTTGAAACCGGTTTTGAGGTCCAAGGATGACATGATTTTAGTCTAAGTTGCCATGGCCTCATTCTGGGAAACTGGTGGACATCCCTATGGAAATGACTGAAATCAGACTGATGCCTTCCTAAGGAGCTACTCCCAAGCCTGAGCGACTTAACCCAGGAAAGGGGGCCAACCAAAGCACCACCACATGTGGCCCTTCACTGCCCTGATTCTCATGCAAAGGTCCAAAGAAACACTTGACCTCTGTCACTACTTGGACATCCACAAACTAAAGCCTTTCTATAGTCATCATTTCAGGAAGGATCGGGTTAGCCCAGAGGTTCTCAGGAAGAACTGGCCCAGGAGAAGATAGAGGCCTGGATGAGGGGTTGGGGCAGGGGCATTCTTCATCTGCCGTCTTCAGTGACTCACTGCGACAACCATGACCCAAAGGGCATTGGTACCCCCCTCCCCCAACTTAATGTCCCTCATGAAAAAATAAAAAAAAGAAAAGAAGCATCTTTCTCTCTAAAAGCTGGAGTATTTGAAAGTATTCCTTGAACCCAAAGTAGATGGCTCCAAGAAACATACGTCGAGTAATAATTCAAACGAACAGGCTACACGGAGCAGGGGAAAGGACAGAGGTCTTTGGGGCTGACAACTAGCTCTGACCCTTACATGCTGTGTGACCTTGGGCAAATCATTCAACCTCTCTGAGCTCCTGGCCTCCTTGTCCATAAAAGGGGTCATGAATAGATTTACTTTCCAGGGCTGCTATGCCAACCAAGGACAATAGATATCAATAACCAAAGACTCACTTGGGTAGGTTTTATGCTAAACAAACACTTTCCAGACCTCACTTCACTCACTTTCCAGATGGAGAAACTGAGATTTACAGAAGTTACATGACTTGCCAGAAATTACTATTTATATTTAGTTCTTGTTGGAGCTGAGATTTGAACCCAGGTTTGTCTGGCTCCAAACAATAGGCTCTTAAAAATAAAACTAGACAATATGAATCACATGCTAGTCATTCTATCAGAAGCAGTGGTCTTACAGAGATGGTTGATTTCCACACAGTTAAAATATTTCAACCATCAACAGTACATTTCATTAACTAAGCTGAGACTATCCAGCCTGACTGTGAAATCATGGTTTCCTGCTACTGTTAGGGTTAAAAAGGAGCTCGGCCTACCGCCCACTGGCAGAATGGAGTGGGCCCCACAAGTCACGTTTCCTTTTCATGTGTGCCCTCACTGCTTGGTTCAGGCAGAAAAGCCCTTAGGAACAGGCAGTTCTCTGCAGGGACAGTCTCACCCCAGTGTTTCAGAAAGAAGCTCCCCTTTCTTGGGGCCACTAAGTGACTCATTACCACGCACCAGGGTACAAGAGAAAAATGGCCCTGCTTGCTGTGTGCCACCTCCTCCACCCCCCCATCCTGCATTGGGTTTTCCCTGGCATACCCATCCTTGCCCATTGCCCAAAGACTGGCTTAGTTGGCAGAAATAATCAAGACATTCCCAAACAGAGCATTTGGGAGGTTCTTAGGGGATAAAGTGAGGCCCAAGCATGGCTTTGGACATTTCCCGTATTCCCAGGCCCCTCTATGGCTGTGTTTCTCCACCAACCACAGAAGGAAGCAGGAAGAGGTGGGGGGTAGGGGGGGAGAGTGTGCTCTGTCCACCAGCAGCCCCCACTTCAGGAGGCTGGTGGGTGGCAAGTACCACCTACTTAGACTGCCCAGAAATTCGATAACATGCATAAAGGGAAAAGGGAGTTGAATTATCTAGACTCCGCTGGACATACTCATGCATCTGCCTCTGCCCCCTCCTGAGTGTGGGCTGTTTACGCAGGAATATGCTCCCCCATAGGCCCCTGGCTGCTGAGCTCTAGAAGTGTTCGGGGAGGATACATGCTCGTCTGCAGGAGGTCTGTGACAATAAGGTTGAGATGTTCTAGACTGTATGCAATGCCGGGTGGAGTGTGGGCCTGGAGCTGGCCTGGGGTTTGATATGGAGTTGGGTTTGGGTGATGCCACCTCTAGAGGAAGCCTGTAGTGCCAAAGGTATGACTGAGTAAAGGAAGCAGCAGTGGCGGGTTTCAGTTGGCTGGAGCAACAACTTCATCAATCACAACTCAGACGGAGAGCAGGGAGAGAGGAGAGCGGGCTGGAATTGAGAAAGGGTGCTTCTGGAACTGCAGGTGCCTCCCTGCCTTTGGCCAGGTAACTGGCAGAGGTGTGGCCCCCAGGTATCTACCAGATTTACTTTGCTTCTGACCTCATTCTCTGGACTCCCTCTTCAATCAACACACAAGGTCACGTGTATCCAACACACCACTTTTGTTTCCTTTCTAGGTGGATATCAATGTGGGGATCCCTTGGCCTTGGGGAACAAGCCACACCCCAGTGGGGCATCTTACAAGGAGGTTTCTGGCTGTCCACGGGAATAAGGGTTACCCACTTTTTCCAGCAGCAGGTGACTAGCTGGGCCAGAAGGAAAGGACAGGTTATGTCCACTTCTCTGCTGGAGTGGACGTGACATGCATTGATCAAAACCCACAGAGTTGTCCAACAGAGAGAATGAGCCCTGATGTAAACAAATACAGCATCAAGATTGGTTCATCAGTTGTAACAAATGTACCACAGTAATACAAGGTGCTAATAATAGGGTGGAATATGGGAATTTTGTATTTTATGCATGATTTTTTCTGTAGACCTACAACTTTTTAAATAAAAATAATAATTAATATTAGGGGGAACGGGGGGGGTGGAATATGGGAACTCCCTATCTGCTCAATTTTCTGTAGGCCGAAAACGCCTCTAAAAAATAAAGTCTATTAATTTTTTTAAAAGGCAAAAGAAAAGGGCACATGTCTGACACATACACGCACACACACACACTTACATGTATAGTCCATAGATGCTCAAGCCATTAATCCACAGGAGGCAAAGCAAGGTTTTCTTGCCACCACTACTTCCTACTCAACCCACCCACCTAGAATTCTACCACGTCAATCCTCAAATGCCCTGCCCTTCATGTCATTCCTAAGCTTTAAAAAAATATCTAAAGGGAACCCTGTAAAAGAAAAGCACTGCTTCTCACTGTCCTAAGCCTAGACAGCGTTTAAGGCCCTCTGTGATTCAGACCCTGTGCCTCTCCCCCATGGGAATGCCCTCCTGCAGCCAGACCACCCTCTGAGCAGGCCTGGGCTGCACTCCCTCGGTTCTAGGGGTCCCATCTATCCTTCTGAGTTATGACTAGCCCACCTCCCCAGAGCCAAGGTACGTCTTCAGCCTGCACTTCCTCTGCCCTGGTGCCCTGCATAGCAGTTTTTATCTCACCACTTAAGTGACAAAAATCTCCTAGCTGCAGGCATGATATACACACTGCCTCTAAACCTCAGAACTGCCCTAGAGGTGGGTACCATTACCTCCAGTTTCTCCAGTTTAGAGAGGAGAAAATGAAGGCTCAGAAACATCCAGGGACCTGCCCAAGGGCACTGAGCAAATGGGGCTATCTCATGATTTGAGGCCAGGTCTGTCTGCCTCCAAAGCCTGTTCATTTCCCCTTGTTTCCTAAGGGCTAAGACCAGGTTTGATGGAAGTGTTTTCACACTGTTGAACTAGGATCAAGAACTATGGTTCTCGATTATAACGGATACCAGCTGCCATTTATTGAATGTTTGTCATGTGCCAGGTGCTGTGCTGTCCTTGGTGATCCCAGGAGGTAAGTGTTACATTCTCGTTTTAAAAACGAGCAATGGAGACACAGAAAGGTTCCATCCCTTGTCCAAAGTCTTACAGCTGCCCACAAACCCAGGCCACCTCCACCACAGCCTCTAGTCAGCCCTGTCCTGCCTTTACTCTTAAAATATCCGCACGTCAATTACTCTCATCTAGTGGTTTCCTTTTTATTTTAAAGCAGCGGAACCCTGTGCACAAACCGCATCTTCCTTGGAATCCCCACACAGAGAAACAAGAGAGGCCAAAAGCTGCTCCAGGTAAAGAATGGGTAGGGGCCTGCAGCACCCAGCTATCACTAGGCAGCCCCAAGGCTCCTCTGCAGAACCTAATCCATGAGCCCCCGCTCTAGCCTTCCTCATTCCACTTTTCCTTCATCCATGCTGAAGCAGAGACAGCTCAGCAAACCTCCTAAAGGTGTGGAATGGTCTTTTTGTGGGGAGGGTCTGGAGACCCACCTCGTCTAGAGATGCCAGACCCATCTCGTCTGGAGATGCCACTGCCCCAGCATCAGGACTCACAAGAAATGAGGTTTTCTGGTGAATCAATATCCCTATTCACCAAGTTGTCTTTAAGCCTGCCTTTATTGAGTGGTTCTCTCTACATGAGGTGCTGTGTAGACAAATCCTTTACAACATATATTCTTATTGGATCCTCAAAATCATTCCATAGAAGATGATCTTTTAACTACCATTTTCCAGATGAGGACACTGTGGCTCAGAGAGGTGAAGTGGATTGCCCAGGGACACAAAGCCAGCTCTTGGTGGGGCAGGCTGACTCCAGAGCCTATTTGAAAAACCACTGCCATACACGCAATATACATATTACCTATTTTCCTAAAAGTTGAATAAACACCACCAACATCATTTCACCCTTGATGATTCAGTAGCACTTAAGTATCTTTTACAGTCTCAGGAGTGTCATTATGAATCTCATTAATCATTAAAAAATTCTTTGACTCTAGAGCTGCACTGTCCACTACGGTAGCCACTAGTCACAAGTGGCTATTTAAATTTAAACTGAATAAAATGTAAACATTCAATAGCACAAGTCACATTTCAAGCGCTCGATGGCCACATGTGCCTAGTAGCTACCATCCTGGGCAATGCAAATGAAGAACATTTCCACGATTGCAGAGAGTTCTTTGAGAAAGAGCTTGCGACGGGTTTATGCCAATCACAAGTTCCTATTTTCACTCAATTGCCCCTGTCAATATTGTTCACGTGCCATTCATCGATTTTTGATCAAAGTACAGTGAGGAATGCATAAAGGCCAATCCTGGCCATCTGAACTTTCATGATGTCTGGGTCCCATAAACCAGAGTGGACCGTACTTAGGAGTGTGCATGCCACGCTACCCCATCCCTGCAAAACATACCTAAATGGCATCGTATGCGGATGTTGGTGGGTCCATAGTGCTCCGTTATCACAGTTCCCGGACTCAGCACTGAGATGCACGCATTCCCAAAAACATTGTTCCCAATACAGGTCCGAAGGCTTCCAAGCAAGCGGTACGTCCGTGGGCACTTCCTGCAGTTCCTGGGGACGCAAACCCCCTGGTTGACCAAGTAAAAGGTGAACCACTCCCCACTGGGGGTGCTGTTCATTTTCCATCCTTGCGGGAGGCTGCAGTTTGAGAAGGCTTTGTAGAGGGCCTCGAACTCACACAGGATGGTCTGGAAGTTGCGCTCCAGCAGTTCCACGTCATGTTTCTGGGCGTCCCGGGAGAAGTAGGGCGTGGTGGGGAGGTCGGGCAGGAAGAATACTTCGGGCTTCTGGATGGAGGGCCGGCTGCTGAGGTAGCGGCCCTGCTCGCGGATGCCCTTGTGGATGCGGCCCATGCCAGACCAGGAGTAGCGCTTGGCGTACTCCTGCAGGTTGTGGTACAGCTTCTGGTTGAGGCCCTCGTGGTGGGTGCAGCGCACGCACTCGGGCGACTGGCAGTGCACGTACCCGTTCTGCAGCCCGCCGGCATCCACGCCCTGCATCAGGGTGTTCACCGACACATAGGGCCGGGGCTGCTCCCGGCCCACGTGGTAGCAGTACCACACGAACAGGACAAGCAGGCCGGCCACCGTCACGATGGCGGTGGTGTCGCAGTCCCGCACCGACTGGATGCCGGTGGCAACGCAGTCCCTCAGGCCGTCCAGCGACCAGCTCCAGGCCACCAGCCACTCAAGCGACATCTTCGGGGAGGTGTTGGTGGGGGCGTGAAGCAAGGGCCAACAGTCAGTCCTCTGGGGTCCCAAGGGCACCCACACCATGCAGGTTAGCAGGCGGGGGGAGGGGTGGCTGGGGTGGGGCTCGGCATGGCCACCACTGGTCCTCGGACCCTGCCAAGGGCGGCATTGACAGACGACAAGGTCACCCGTGCCCACCACTCCACTCCTGGCAAAAGTCACTGCAGGCAGGGTGGAAGGAGCTGGGTTGTGTCACATGAGTAAGTGGGGCAGGTCACTGCAAATGATTTTTTTTTTTTTAGGGAGTCCAAACCTGGAATGAAAAACAAAAATTCGGCATAAATTGTGCACCTGCAAAATATAAAGTCCCAGGGCAGACAGTAAGCTCTCTTGTTAGTAGGAAACCACACTTCTTAATTTTGTCTGTCTCTCTTTTTACCACCACTCCCCATTCCTCAAAAGGCCAGGAGTGTTTAATCTAAATCAAGAAGTGTGTGATAATTACAGCAGTCTCATCTACTTTGCTGCAAGCCCTGGGAAGTGCTCCTATCCCCGTTTTACAGATGAGGAAACTGAGGCTAGAGAGGTCATATAACTCACCCAAGTTCACCCAGCCCAGACAGGGACCCTAACCCCAACTGACTGCAAAGCCTATGTCTATTCATTTTGCTTTACTGTCTCATAGCAGGTATTTAGTACGTGCTAGCTCTCCTTAAATCACTATGCCTTTTATTAAAGAGACATCTGGATTCAAAAGCTTCTTTAAAATGGCAGAGGGAAACTGTATGCATGTGTGGGGGCAGGGGTGAGGCAATGGGAAGTCTGCGCTTCCTGCATGATTTTCTGTAAACCTACAACAGCTCTCAAAACAAATTTAAAGAAAAATGGCAAAGGGACTTTGAAAAAACCATAAGCTGCATGTTGGGCCTCTTCCTTTCTCTTTTCACAGCACTTCATCATTCTTCCTCAGTCTCCCTTGCTCTGCTGACATGGGTTGAGCTTACATCAAGTTGGGGAAAAGGAAGTGGGCTCTCTGATGTCACATCAGTGGCTGACACAGGACATCTGCTGTCTGTTTGGACGTTACCAACTGCCTCACCTCTGCGGCTGTGAAAGTGACGTGAGGAGGGCAGGATGGAGGTTCAAGGCCTTGGAGGCCTCTGGCTCAGTTCCCCACCAGTGAGAACCTGGGAGTCACAGTCACCAATTTAGAAAGTATCTAGCACCCTATCCCAATAACCTATAAATACGAACAGAACCTAAGAGGTAAGTTATCTAGGTCTATAAAACCTTGGCCCTGATCCCCAATGCTCTCTCAGACCTGTCCGTCCTGCTTCTTCTCATCTGATGAGAACAGCCAGATCGACGTTCTGTTACAAGTCTTGAGAAGAGCGAGCATTCAGAAAATTTGGGGGGTGGGGGGTTTGTATGCTGCATAGCAGGGTCACAGTTCATTCTTTTTCCATGCGAGTACCCTGTTACTGCAGCACCACTTGTTGAACTTTCTGTTTGTTTCTTTTTGTTGGTTTCTTTGTTTGTTTGGGGAAGTGCATGGGCCGGGAATCGAACCCAGGTCTCCTGCATGGCAGGTGAGAATTCTTACCACTGACCCCAGAAAATTTGTTTCATACTCTATACTCTCTCTCTCTTAGAAATAAAGGAGAACCAGTAAAAGAAAAAGAAAAGGGAAAGAAGTACCTTTCTTTTTCCCCGGGGACTAAACTCAGTGGAACATTCTGGCAGCATAGAAGAGTTAAGAGCCCAAACTGGAGATGGGAGGGACCAAGTATTAGTCCCATGCTTAGGCAAGTCACTGTGGCTTCCTAAGTCTCAGTTTCCTCACCTAGAAGATGGGGTCACCGCTCTTCTCTCTGGATGAAGATGAAATGATGATGGACATAAAGAACCTGGGTCATGTTACAGTTTGTGCTCACTGGGTGCTGGTGACTACTACAACACATGGCATCCCCTCTTGACTAGGCAGCAAACTAAAGTTGGGGTATCGGGGTGGGGAAAGGTCATCTTCAGACTAAGAATGCCAACAGCCAAAGGTAAATCCTGGACCAGACAGTCTAGTTGCAAGAGATTTTGGTTGTCCCCAGACTTGCTAAATCCAATGAGTAGCTGCATAGCTCATTAACTGCCAACTTGCATCTCTCAACTGCAGGCTGGATAAAGACCCGCTTTGCAATGAGATTTGGTAAGTCAAAACCACACATGCTGAATATTCATGAACATTTCTTACATTTCTAGGAAAAACACAAACGTGGGGAGATTAGAAGAAAGCTAACATGCTTCTCACACGTTCTCAAGTTTTCAGATTCAGGAGGAAAGGGAAAGGCAGGGCCCCATGGATGGCAACAGACTCATCCTCCGTGGCCCCCACTTTCCTCCTAGTCACATCACACAAAGGCAGCTGTTTGCTCTTTAGGGGAAAAAAAAAATCAAGAAAGTCAGATGAAAGGTGTTTAGTTTGTAAGCCATCTCCAACCCAGAAGCTTGGGATTCCTGCAATTCACCACGAACCCAAAGCTATCATCTGACAAGCACTTTTACTAAAAGGATTTCCCCATCACTGAGCTCAAGCCCTAACACCTCTCTTCCTCTCTGGAGGAAAGGTGTTTCTTAAATGTTCTAAGAGTGAAACGGTGATAATTTAACAAGCGCCTGTTAAGTGTCAGCTCCCATCAAGCTTAATCAACAAAGCTTAAGTCAAAAGGCAGACAGAAAACAGGACAGGGGAGAGAATCTCTCCAGTGGGTTTTCCTACTGCTCCAAAGCCAGCCGTGAGCCCTCCCCCAGGCTGAAATGGAAATGAAAAACAAAAGTCCCAGTGTCCTGAACCCCAGCTTCTGCCCCGCCTCACATGATCATAAGCAGAATTTAGCATGAAGTTAGATCTTCTCATACCTGTCACTTGGTTTTTGCCAAAATATGCTGGCACGCCCCTGAGCCCAGAAATGGATTTACAAGTTCCAAGTTGAACTGTGACAATAAAAGAAACCCTTACATTTGTAGGGTGACTGACAGCTTATTAAGCCCTGGCGCAAACATTTGACCCTAGCCACCAACCTCCCCCGCCCCCACCCCCAGCTACTGTCTAAGCCACCACAGGAAATTCCAGCTTCCTTCACACCTCTGTTCATTTTCATCTGTTTCACTTCTGTCCTCAGCAGGGGAGGGGAGAGCTCTACCTTTCAATAACAAGCAACCCCAGATCTACAGGTCAGCATGCTCCAGGGAATAGGGTCTCAATTCACCCGCCAATCAGCACACACGTCTAATCGGTACACACGTCCAATCAAATATAACTTCTGGCACAATGAACACCTCACCTGGAAGATGATCTCAAGGCTGTGCCCGGGGTTAACTCAAACCAGATTACCAGTTCAAAAGGCTGGCCCATCCTCAAGAGGCTTTGGTCACTCCCAGGGTGTGGCCAGGCCACCCTAGAAGCCCCCACTCCCCCACCCCCAAGGAGCGAGTCAGCACTGGGCAAGAGGGTGGGTGATACGCCCTCCATCCAGGAGTCAGAGCGCTGCCCTGGGGCCATGCCTCCCCCGTGGGAACCTGGAGACCTTCCCTTCCTCACTCTTTTTGCCAGCTTTTCAGTGCCCACCCATCTTGGAGGGTGGGAAAGAGCCGAGGGCAGAGGATGGGTTAACACAGATGGTGACCACCAGGAGGTGGTGGGAGGAGGCGGACAGAACGCTGGCGAGGTAAGGACTGACAAGCAAAGGCGCGTGAGAACTCATGGGACGGGAAATATGGGAAGTGGGTGATGCCGGAGCCGAGGGGAGAGGAAGTGAGGAAAAGGACCTAGGAGTCACGGGGGAGGAGGGTGATGAGGGGGACGTCACCTCGTCATCTCGTGGGCCAGGCGAGGAAACCGCAATGGGGCAAGGGGGTGGAGGAGGCTGGGGTTAAAGGACGGCGGGGATGCCCGGTACGGGTCGCTTAAAGACGGCGCCCCCTCGGTTCGGCGGGGATGCGGGGCGCAGGCGTCCCAGAGCATCCTCGGTGCCGCCGGGTGGCGGTGGGGGGGGGACCGCGGGCCTGCAGCCGCCCGCCCCCTTCTCGCCTCCGGGAGCCGGCGCGGCCCCGCCGCCCCCCTTCCCCCACCACCCCCGGGGACGCCGCTTACCTGTGCGCGGGCGGCGGGGGCGACGCAGCCACCCGAGGGTGCAGACGCTCGGACGTCCCCTGCCTGCGCCGGGGAGCCACGGACCGGCCGCTGCCCGGCCCACGCGGCGGGAGCCCGAGCCCGAGGCGAGCCGGTGCCCGAGCCCGTGTGGACGCGGCGCTGCGCTCCGCGGGGCCGCCAGGACCACAACTCCCACAATGCCGCGCGCGGCCGGGCTCGGCGCGGGGAGGGGGCGCAGGCGGGGTGGGGGGGACCCCTGCTTCTGTCTACCTGCGCTCGGCGGGCGGGAGGCGACCCGGGGGCGGGGACGCGCTGCGCGCTCTGGGGCCGGCGGCTCTGAGCACCGAGACGCGCCGCCGCCCAGCGCGAGGGTGCGCGCAGGCGGCGTTCATTACTTCCCGAAGCCCTGCACTCATTAATTCACCCGCCCATTCGTTCCTGCCTGAGGCGTTCTCTGTTCTCCGTTTCCCTGTCTCTCTTTCTCTCTGCCTCTTTCCTCTTACACGTCCGCCCTTCCATCCTTTCACTTTCCCTCTTTCTTCTCTCACTTCCTCCCTCCCCGCAAGCTTCCTTCCTTTATTTATTGATTCAACATGTACTTACAAAGGCTTCCCAGGCACATGGGATGAAATCGCTAATCTAACAGGATTATGGAAAAACTCATTCATTTAATACAAACGATTCTTGGGCCCCCTCCCTGGGCCTGGGCACTGTGCTGAGCAGGCTGCGGGATTAGTTCCTGCAAGGCCTTGCCCTCAGGCAGTCACAGTCCAGCCAGGAACAGACACCCAGTGTCCAAATAATCACAGGGCTAAATCGACAGTGACCCGCTGGGCAGAGAAAACACAGGACAGGACGAGCGTGTGCGACAGGGGAATCTAAGGAAATGAGGATGAGGCCTCCCTGAGGAAGTGATGTTTGTGCTAAACCCTGCAGGAGACAAACTAACTATGGCTATGGGAGGTGTTAGGTGCTGGAGGGGAAATATCGATGGGTAGGTTCTGGAAGCATGGAATGGGATGGCCCGCCCAGAATCCTCCCGTCCCTGTCCCAGAATCCACTCTACTGTGGCCCAGAATCCACCTCTCATCCCTGTCCCGGAATCCTACTCATTCCTGACTGAGAACCCACTCCACAGTGACCCGGAATCACATTGTCCCTGTCCTTTAACCCACCTTGCCCTGTCCCAGAATCCACCTTGGTTTTGCCCCCAGAATTCATTTCTCAACCCTGTTCCAGAATCTGTCTGACCCCTGACCTAGAACCCACCTCTTTAGAGGTGGGGGACCCACATCTACTGTGACCCAGAATCCCCCCGGTCTCTGTCCTAGAACCTACTTCTATCGTTGTCCAGAATCTGCATCTGCTGGGGCCCAGAAGCCACCTCACTCCTATCCCAGAATCTATCCCATCTCTGTCCTCACTCCCCTTTTTGCAACAACAGAGGAGGAAGAACTTTTTTTTTTCTCTTTTGTTCTACTGAAACAACCAAACTACAGCTGTCGGGAAACCAGAAGATGCACGCAAGAACTGCTCACAGCATAGGTAATGAAAGCAGGTCTAGATCTGGAAACATTAAATTGGATGTCTGTCTTCACTGCCAGCCTGAGGGGTTGGCTGCCCATGTACAGAAAGTTCCTCACATTTAAACGTCTCCAAGGTGCTACCCATTCAGTCACAGCATCCCACTGACAGGGTTGGAAAAAAAAAAAACAGACACCCTTTGTACAGTTACAAATGTGTGTTCCATTTCCAGACCACACCATCTGTAGTACATTATAAATTAGTGTTGTCTATAAATCCTGCAATTATCTTTGACCCATGCAATTACATTGCACTGTATTTATGAGATTGTTGGTAAGATTATTTATTTGTTCAAAGGCAAATTTGCTAATCCTGTTTGCCATTTCTTCATCTTTTTAATCTGCTGGGAGAACCTCAAAAAATGGAAATGGCCTGGGCTTCTATCTACCTCTGGGACACCCTTGGAAGGTGAGTCTCCCTGGAAAAAGGTATCCAGGCTTTGCAGAGGGGGCCCTTGGGTGAGAGTTCCAGATAAACTGTCACTGCACTATATGGAGGAGCTGAGCTGAGGACCACGTGCCTCTAAATTGCCTCCCATCAGCTTGGCTGTCACACACATCCTCCTCTTCTTGCTGTCTGCTCTAGGGCAGTCGTTCCTGACCTCCTCTGGAGCTGCACAACCTATCATTACGCCATCTCATACACTCATGGGGTCCACCCAGCTCCCTCCTTCTACAGACGAGTCACTAGGGGCCCAGGGAGAAAACATGCCTTGTTCAATTGAGCTCACAGCAAGGAAGACGGTGGGGAAGGTGTTGGCTCTGGAGAAAGGTTGAGTTGGTGCATTAAGAAATGAGTATGGTCAATTTTGGAGTGCAGTTTGGTGTATTTGTTAAAAACATCACCTCTGTAAAATTTAATCTCACTAGATGTGTTTTCATATTATATAAGGCTATGCTGCTATTAAAAAGGAGGAGCTAGATGTATTTGTAATGATGGAATCCTTAAACAGATAATAGAGCAAAAACAACACGCCAATATTATACTTGTAGTATGATTTCATCTGGAAAACACATATACACACATACCCATAAACATTCATGCCATAAAACATTGCTTTGTAGTTTTTGTGGGTGTATACATATGTTTATATAGAAACAGATAAGAAAAACTAAGAGAATAGGCTAGTAAGTTCTCCCTTCTAAAACTTAAAATATTACATTGCTTGTAAACATATTGCTGTCCCTCAAAGAAAGCACACCAGATTCATCGTAGCGCTGACTGCCGGGGAGCCCCAGAAGAATGAGAATTGAGTCTGGTGGACAAAGGAGCTTCTAGCATTTTCTGCAATGATTTCATTTAATTTGATTTAACATTTTCAAAAGTATTTAAATGTTCCTGGAACAAAATGCAAAAAAGGACAAATGGGTACTAGGGACTCTCCCTTGTCCTTTAGGTTAACCCATTCCGCTGCCTTGAAGAATCCAGTTTAACCTGTTTCTTATAGCATTTCAGGAACATGCTATGCATTTGCAAAGATACCAAAGATTTTCACTTTAAAAAAGACAGCATTTATATGTTGTCTATATTATTAGATATAGATTTTTTTAAATAAAAGAAATTCAAAAATTACACTGTAGAATTATTTTTTAAGGGTGAAGAATTGCTCAACACCAATCTTTTGACAGAATTAATCATATTAACAAATGAAAGGAAAAAAACTGCACAAGCATCTCAATAGATGCAGAAAAAGCAGTTGACAAAAAACCGAATGTCCCTTTGGGATTACAACTCCCAGTAAACTAGGAATCTAAGGGAATTTTTTTTTTTTTTTACTTAAAAGGTAGTTATCAGAAACCTACACTACCCCAAGTATGGCTTATTCTAGGAATGCGAAGTTGGTTCAATATTTTAAAATTAAATTCCTGTAGTTTACTTTATTGACTAAATTGTTTTTCTTTTTAAGCCCTACGCCCATCTTGTATATGTAGAAAAAGCATTTGACAAAATTCAACACCTATTTATGATTTAAAATGCTCAGTAAACTAGGAATAAGAAGGGAATTATGTCAACCTCATAAACCCTGAGAAAGGAAGGGGGAGTGGGGAATAGGATTACAGAGAGGCACCTGGGGAGGCCTCAATAGTATTTGTGATATTTTATCCTTTCAAAATTAATGGAATATTTTTTCATGAGTTTTCTTTTCTTTTTTTTTTTTTTAACATATTCTGTTTGGGGGGGGGGGGTGCGCCGTGTATGGGCCGGGAATCGAATCCAGATCTCCTGCATGGCAGGGGAGCATTCTACCACTGAACCACCCATGGAATGGCAGCCCATGACAAACTCTGGGATCTGTTCTGTAATTACTTGTTCAACTACTTGTTGAGGTGTGCTTTGAAAATTATTGCTTTTTTCTTTCTTTGCTTTGTGTAATTATATTATTCAATAAAAAAGTTAAAAAAAAGTAAAAATAATGGAACGGACTATAGATAATAGTACAATTATAACAATGCTCTTTCATGAATTGTAACAAATGTACCACACTAATGCAAGGTGTTAATAATAGGATGGTATATGGGAACCCTGTATTTTATGCATGATTTTTCTGTAAACCTAAAACTTCTCTAATTAAAAAATAATGGAAGCAGGGTGGGCCACGGTGGCTCAGCAGGCAGAGTTCTCACCTCTCATGCTGGAGACCCAGGTTCAATTCCTGGTGCCTGCCAAATATGCAAAAATAATAATAATAATAATGGAAGCAAATAAACCAAAATGTTAAGATTTGATATAGTTGAATGGTGGGCACATAAATGTTTGTTCTGTCATTCTCTTATTTTTTAATGTTTGAAGCATTATAAAATACAAATTGTAAAAAGGCAATTTGAATAGGTAAAATGAACTTTCATTTTTCAAACTCTGGGATGTAAATTTCTGATATGACTTGAGCTACTTGGAGACAGGCAATGTTTTAAACTGTAGTCCAACTCCAAAGTTCCTGGTATACCCTTAGGGGCAAAAAAAGAAAGGAGCAGAGGAGGTGCAGTGACAAGTGGGTTCTCAGGGTTTCTCAGAAGCCTTCCTTCCAAGAAGTTTGCCCTTTACCAGTTTTATGTTGGCCGTCTATATTTGGGGGAGGAAAGAACGTTGCAGAACTAAAATTTGTAAACCACTGCACTGGGCTATCCCAAATAAAAGTTGGAAAGTGTTGCGCTGGGAAATAATGGGATAAACCTAAGGCAGAAATTCTAGTGCATAATCTCTCCAAATCAGTTTACCATATTGGAGGATATAATTCGGTCACTTAACATAATTCTGTCTGGTGGATAGAAAGGCCACACTTGTGTGCTATAATATGTCGAATGTGTTCCAAGAACAAATCTCAATCACCTTGAGCCGATCCAATAAAATGCTGCTAACATCTATTTAGCATCTGGACAGATGGTAAATGTCCTGCTTAAGGTGCAGATAGGTAGAACCAGACATGAATCTGCTGCTGCTGAAGCCTGGGGAGGGCTTGTTTTTTATTTGCCAGAGTAAGTGAATTAGAAATTTTCTCCCCAAAGCCATCACTACTCCTGCCACTGCCTTCCTTTGGGGTCACCTCACACTTGGATCTTTAGTTGGACCACTCCACACATTCCACCTTTTCTAGGAGCTTCGAAATAGTTATGGCGAGGCCTGGAAGGTAGGTATGAGAGCCTCTGAGCATCCCCAGTGATGGGAAAACCGAGATTAGCAGCATGGCCAGGTACCAAGGAGGTCTTTGAATCAACCCTTTGCAAAACCTGGAATAGAATTCACCCCCTATCTGAACTGCATCTTGTTTCTGATGACATGTTTCATTTCCCACTTCCACGAGTCTTCCTTGGTGTTGGCAGTCCATAGCCAGTGATAGATTTCCATTTTTTGCACCCAATCAGGGATGATTATAAAATTATTTAACAGCCCATACATCTTGGCATTGACTGTCAGAACCGTGCTAGCTATAATGATATTTGATATATGATTTATGGCATGGCCGTATCAATGCATCTGACCCACATTAGCCCCAGACTAAGTGACATAGAAATCGAATCTTCAGGAAGTTTCAGACAGTCTACATCTGAACCTGGGAGTGGACATCCCAGGAAACTTCCAGCTGGAATGGACAAACTTCCTGCCATTCCAGACCCATGTTTTTCCATTCCCAACAGAGGGGAGTTGTACTGATTGATAGCTCAGAATAGTCAGCTGAGAAGACTGGTTATATTTATTCAAATATGATTATTGCTTATATACTATGTGACAAGCCCACTGAATATATGGGAATACTCAAGTACTGGCAGCCTCCGGACTAAATGCAGCATGAAGAAATTTTTTGTGACAATTTAGAAAATAGTCAGCATTAGAAAACTAGAAGACACCATGGAAATTCTGGATTTCCAGCACCTCTCGAAAAATGGCAAGACCTGGCCACAATGGACCCACATTTCTGCAAAACAGCCCAATTGGCTAGGGTGGTTTGTGCTATCCCCACCCACTCCCAGTTGCTCCCCAACATCAGTTGTCAGTTGCCATCCATCACGGCCTTTGCTGTGTGTATGTAAGAAAATAGCTCTTTGCATCCACGTCTCTGTCAAAACTGGGGAAACAAAAGCCAGGCCAAGAGGGCAGAACGATTTTTATGAGGTTTAGCCACTTCCCTTGTTTATATTACCCGCCATGTTCCATAGACACTTGAGTTTGCAGCTTTCAGAACACAGTTATGCCAAAGAACAGATTTTTAAAAAGTAGATGTCTGCCCCAGGGAGTTTGCCCGAGTGAGGATTTAATTAGATAGCCTGTGAGAATCTGCCACCCAGGACCTGGTTGCAGGCAGAAGGAAGGAAGGAACAGCTGAAAGATGTGACAAGCTCGGTGTGTTTAAGGAATGGCAAGAAGCCCATTGTGGTTGTGGCAGAAGAGAGGGAGAGTGGAGGGAGATGAATCTGTAGAGTAGGCTTCCATCTTCCAAGCCATGATAGGGAGCTTGGGTTTTATTACAAGTGGCGTGACACACATGCTACTCAACACCACCAGAGGATCCTTAACAAGACTTGGCTTGGGAGACAGCAATAGCTGGAGAGAAGAGCTAGGCTCCCAGTAGGAAAGAGATGGCACACTCATCATGGGTCATTTGAGGAAGGTTTGATGATTGTGCAGTTGTACAGGGTTTAAGGAAACTTCAGTGGTGACACAGTACCCCAGGGCTAGCAGCAGGGGGAGCTCTCACCCCCTTAGGCCTTAGGGTACACGGCATTCGAGGTTGCCAGAACCTGGAGATAGGGATGCTGTGTGGTAAGAACTATGTCCTTCCCACAAGGGACAGAGTCAGCCTGTGGCGACCCCTTTTCTCCTGCCTTTTTATCGACTGCCGGGACTCTCCATTGGCCATGCCCAATTGGAGGCCAGACAGCAGGACTCCATTGATGGGGTCTTGGATATTAGCTTTCCTGGCCAGAGAGCAGGGAAGAGAAGGCCAGAGGGTGGCCCAGGAGGGACAAAAAGAAGATACCTCGTTAACCAACCAGGGCGCAGCAAAAAGGAAAGAGTATCCCTGTTTAGAATAGGTCTAAGAAGCAGATTTGATGTCTGCTGACAATGAATCTTATCAAACTCCTCCAATTTCAGGGTAGATAACCTGGTTTCAGGGAGCCCAGGGACCAAAGGAAGGGAAAACTTAGGGATCTGGTTTGGAAGATAAGCTGTTCAGATGCAGACTCAGACCTGCCAAGACAAAGCAAGAGGCACCTTCGATTGGCCGGGAGTCCCTCAAGAGACATTTCTGATCTCTATTACTGGAATTTGCAACTCCTGTAAAATGCGTCTAGGACATGACTCACCGAGTTGGTGTCCAAGTCACTGCCTCTGCAACACACAATCCTGTCCCCCAGCTCGCCTCCCTTTCTCTGCAGCTGCAACTCGAGAGGCATCTGCTCCCCCCAGGGAGGGGCCTGGGGACCTGGTGCCAGCATCTTTGCATGGCCAGAGGCACACTGCAGATAGCCAGAATTTCTTGGATTTCAGGGAGAAAGAAACGTGTCTGAAGAGACCAGGCAACTTTAATCTTCTCAGTGGCCACGTTCCTAGAGGTAGCAAGGTCAGAACCACTGGGTCCAAACTGGAAGTCACCTTGATCACTATTACCACCCCAGTTCCAGCACCTGAATGCAGGACAGCTCCATGGAGCCAAGTCTTCTTTGCATTTCTCATTAATTGATTTGCAGTGGCTTCTGAACCAGATGCACTGGGGTATAGTTTAGTTTCGTTTGTTTCCATTTCCTTTTGTCCATGTTTTCCCTTTGCTTATACCTGTCTAGAGTAGCAATTTACTAGCTTTGCCAGATCCTAGCTAGTTGATTCGATGGTGGAGGGGGAGGCTGGTCAGTCACGATGTGATTGTTGCAGACTCAACCTACTGGTTCATCTACCTAGCACTGAAAACCTGGCTACTGTACTCGGAGTTCCTCTGAGTCTTTAGCTGGCAAAGTCATCCCGATTTCTGTTAACCTTAGATGAACTGTTCAGGATTTTTCCCTTTGCAAACCCTCACTTGACTTGGTAGAAGGAAGTAAGGAGCTCTTAGACTGAATTAGCTCTAGGTTTGAATCCCAGCTCTGCCTGTTACAGGCTGTGTGGCCCTGGCTGTGTTCCTTCAGCTCTCTGAGCCTCAGCTGTCCAGGCTGAAAAAATGAACAGAATACTAACTTCAGAGTATTGTTGTGAGGAGTAAATGGGATGACATGGGCAAATCACTTCAGCACTTTGGCTTCGACGTGGCCCAAATATTAGTTTCTTTCCATCCCAACCTCTTTACCCACCCAGGCACGTACATTTTAACTGTTTGCATCAAAGCTGCTGGGCTTCGGGACCTTGCTTAACCACAAGCGTAGACATGAAAGGGTTTATTGCTGTTCACTGAATTGAAGACTCCTCACTGCTCCCTTCCTCCAGTGCCAAGCCTAGTTGTATCATAGGACGAGTATGATGTTTGATGCGCCATATTGGTTTGGGAAGCTGTAGTTTCAGAGCAGTTCATTGGAGTGCAATGCAGGGGGTGGTGGGCAGATTGTCATGAGCTATGAGGGTATGGAAGATGATTTGGGGATCAGGAGGGGGTGTCAAAACAGTAGAACTGGGCAGGATGGCAGTGGCTCAGTGGCAGAGTTCTCACCTGCCATGCCGGAGACCCAGCTTCAATTCCCGGTGCCTGCCCACGTTAAAAACAAATCAGTAGAACTGCTAAGAAGCCCAGGGAATGAAAACTGAGCAGCTCTAACGAGCCTGGGTGTTGAACATTGGAGAGATTTCCCTGGCACACAAATAAGTCTCTTATAAACATTGGGGGGGATGAATGGATTGGGAAGATTGAGAAGGATCTGGGAGAATGGGAAAACCAGGGACCTAGAGGGATTGGGTCTCTGCTCAGATGTCACTTATCAAAGAGGACCTCCCTGACAGCTGACATACAACAGCCTCGCTGGGCTCTCAATCCCCTACCCTGCTGCTTTTACACAGTGCATTTGCCATACTGTATATTTGTTCTGTGTGTGTTTATTTATTGCCTGTCTCTTCCACTAGAATAAAACTCTACAAGGGCAGGGACTTTGCCTCTTTTGTTCCCTCCTGTATTTCCAGAACCTAGAAAAGAGCCCAACACAAGACAGAAACTCAGTATATACATTTAAATAAATGACTGAATAAATGAGAGCTATTACAAGGGAGGGAGTGAAGACAAGGAAGCCTTGGAATTGTTAAATGGTAAATCTGTGAAAATGCAGAGTCCCTGGTCCTGCTCCTGACCCACTGAATCTGTGTCTCCAGGGTGGAACCTGAGAATCTGCATTTACTAGCATCTCAGGTGGTTTGGATGCAGATGCTGTGAGGACCACACTGAGAAATGCTGGACTTGCCTCATAGAAACTGATGAATTCCCTCCATGACCCCTCCCTTCCGGAGTAGGCTTTTCCTTTCCACTAGTTCCAGAATCACTTTACAACATCCAAACCCTCAATGTAATAGCTCTTCACCTCTTTATATTTTGCCTCAGTAAAGCCCAACCAGAGTAACCTGATACAAATGAAGAGACAACTTTCTCCAAACTGCTTCATCCAAAAATAATGCTCCAGGGCTCCCCAAACGTCCCTTCCTGAATGTTCTACTTGCTTGCACATTACTAAATTTTTACCTTTAGCCCTTTAGTGCTAATAATTTAATAGTCCCTGGTCTCTTACTTCTGAATGATCCTCTGGTTTGAATTGCCCAGTGTAGAGAGCAGCCTCTGAAGACAGGGATTGCAACTTCTATTTTCCATCTCCATTAGTGCCAGCTGCCCAAGAGAATGCTCCACCGATACTCTTAACTCACTGACCAATTAACAGGCACAGCTGGGCACTGAATGAGTGGTTGAAACGTGAAAATGGTAAGTGCCATAATAACTTGTTGGAAACACAGCCTTCAAGTTTCTTCCTTTCTATGAGACCAATGACCTGGTATAAGGAAAGAGAAATTTTCCTATTGCTATTTATCTTTCACCTTTTCTTTCCTACCTTTTGCCTTCTTTCCTGTTCCACCAACACTCTCTGTCCCTGCAGGAATTTATTCATTTAACCTCAAGAACTATATGCCCCCAGGACGAATGTTTGGCTGGACATAGAGAGATGGACCTTTTCAGGGAGAGCCAAGCAGGAGCAAATACTTTCCCTTTTGCTCACGCACCTTATACTTAAGCATAAATTGGCAGGACAGATAGCTCTTGCCCTCTGAATTTCTGGAAATGCTATTTTATTCCTGTACCCATCACTGGTGATGAAAACAGTGATGGAAGATTGAAAACTAGAGCCACCGTGACTGGCTGTTAGCCAGTGGTGGTGGTGATATGAGTGTGTCTGTGTGTGTGTTGCAGCAAACCTTTATTAAAATGCTTCTGACAACTTTTCAGCCCTTCCTCCCAGCCCCAACCCAATAAATCTCCATTTTTCCTTTTTCTGTTGCTGGCACCGCCACTTTTCCGGAGCCCTTATTTTGAATACTCAAAGCCATCTTTAATTCCTCCTGCTTCCAGGTACTTGGTATGCCCAGTGGATTCTACTTGCACTCTCTCGTTCACTTTCTCTTTGCCCCCATAGGAATTCTGATCCTCACATTTGACCAGTGTGTACCCTTCCTCCCATCTATCTTAAACATCATTGACAGTTTAAGCTTTCTATAGCAACCCTCTAGTTTCAAAGGCTCCCAATTTACAATCATAAACTCATTACACTGGTTGTCAAGACATTCCAAAGGGGCACCCCGCTCTGCTTGGTCCAGTTTATCTCCCCTACTGCCATGCTTTTCTTCTATAATCTGACATTTTCCTGCCTCTAGGCTTTTGCTCAGGCTGTATATGCATCCAGGAAAATGCCTTTCTTTAGTATCTTGTGTCTGTTGGAATCTCATCCACTCTTTTAAACCTCACAAAGTGCCCACATCCGAGCCCTTCAGCTTAGCAAATCTTTACTGAGTGTGCCAGTACAGTGCTAGGGGCCGGAAAATACAGAACTGAACAAAGCATGGTTCCCACCCTCAGAGGGGTACATGGTCTAATAGAGAGGGATGGAGAAGCAAATAAACCAATAAAGCTGATCATTTCAATAATGCAGACGATTGTGCGCTTTCAGAGAAGGAGCACCTGACTCCGATCTTTTTTGTGGGGTGGGAAAAGTGGGGACATAGAGAAGATGATATGAAGGCAGTGATACCTGGGCTGAGTGTTAGAGGAGTTAGTGACCAGGAGTTAGGTGAAGGTTGGAGATAAGGGAAAGAGCTAAAAAAGGAGGTGAAACCCATCCAAAGTGATGCATGACCTTGTTGGCCATAGCTCCAGGAATGGGCACAGGCAGTTGCTCAATTACATGGGGTATCTCTGGACAGGCTATGTAAAACCACCACCACAACAAAACAAACAAAAAACCCAATTATAGCTCCCAAAAATCCACTGGATAGAGAAAGAGAGAGGAATTGAATGCAGGCTCCCTCTTACCTCTGGATTCTCGTTTGTCAAATTTCATCCCAAGGGGCATTAACTACCCCCACACTGTCAGGTTATGGTACCTAGCCTTCTTAGGAAGCCAGTTGGGAGGCCAGATCCCATACCCTGTGGCACGGCACTTCATTGTAGGCTAGAAATGATGGGAAGAGCAGAGTCACCACAAGTCTGGTGTGATCATTGACCTGGGTGCCCCAGCTGCCACAGCGAGGCCACGGTGAGTATAGTGGAGGTTGTGCCTGATGCCAGCCTCGTCACAGGGGAGGCAAGGAAGCCAGTGGTGCTAACAGATGAGGCAGTGGAGGCTCTGGCTGTGGTCAGGATGGCTGGGTTTTCCAGTGGGAAAACAGACTGTAGGCCTGATACAATCCACCCCTTGAGCTTCTCACTTAAACTCAAGCCCTCCCATTGATACCCAGCTCCCATCGTCTCATATCTGGTCTCAAGCTTTAGAAAACAAGTCTACTAAATGGAGGGTGGATTTGAGGAGGGTGAACTCAAAAGCAGAGAGACTAGCTAGCAGGCTACTGCAATAATCTTAGCAAGAGTTGATAAGCATCTCTACCTAGGAGTGGTACTGGTAACAGAGAGGAGAAAAAGAACTTGAGACACATTTGGGAGATAAAATGAACAAGATTTAGTGATTGATGGATGTGGGGATGAAGAAGAAGGAAGAAGGTATCAAGGTTGATTCCCAGATTTCTACCTTGGGTCACTGGGAATAAGGATGTGATTCCAGTATCAGAACTGGAGAAGTCAGAACATTTCCCACTAACCCTTCAAATCACACAAAGCATAAGACTACAGCTTTTTAATGACTCCCCCCCAAAATTACCAGCATGACAAGGGCCAGAATATGAGGATGTAGTTGACACATTTTTATACCATGATGGACAATATTTTAAAATTAATTTTTTAAATTAATATTTTAAATTAAAATGTGTCTCTATTTTTAATGTATATGTTTAAAATAAACCGTCTTCTTTAGGTGTTTCCTTTTAAAATCTCATTTTATAGCATGTCAATCTGACAGCTGTTAAATGAGAACATTATCTTTCATTTCATGTACTGCCTTAGAGCTTTAGTTTTTTAAAAAATAGACATATAATCATATGAGCTGAAGAACTCTTTTTTAGCCCTGAGAGTAGGAGGTAGATTGGCAGGCAAGAAACTCTGGGTTCACTTAGCGAGTGCATTAAGTTATATTGCTGCATCGTCCTGTCAAGGTTCAAACTCTCAGGACAACAAACAGGCCTGTTGGCCGTAACAAAAGCATATGTCTGAAGTCACAGACACGAACGACCCTGGATCTGCTATGCCCAATGTCTCTGAGTATATTTTTAAAAGGACAGAATCCAGACAGAATGCTGGGGTGTAAAAATGGTGCCAAACCATTCTTATTATAGCTTATTTTCCTTTATCCTTCTTGCAAAGTTGTGCTATTGTTTTGCTTTCAAATCAGGTCTTAGCAAATATATCTCAGGGACAGTTTTGGACATCTTGACTTGAAACTTCCAGCAGCTCTTTCAGTAAGTGCTTTTGTGTCACCATGGAAACCAGCAAATGCTTTGAAGAGGCGGTGACAGGTTCGGTACATACGGGCTACCAGTGGGGAGGGCATGCCGGCCTATTGGCTGAAGTCAGTGGCAAAATAACCATGTTCTAGGGCCTTCTCCAACATGCCCCATGTGACCGTCTAAGGGAAGAGAAGAACGATAAAGATTGTCACTTTTTTTTTTTTTTTTTTTTACTGTGCTCCGATTGGCCTTTGGCACCCCCACTTTTAAGCCAGCAGTAGTGCAGATGCGGTAACTGATGGCTGTGCACGCGTGGTCACTGGGCTAGAGAGACAGCTCTAGCAAGCTGAGGTTACTTCCCAATGGCTGGCAATTCCTTGCTCGTGGAATTCATTCTCAAGAGTCCTGGCTTTTCTTGTTTGTAAATTTCAGGTTGGGTTAGCTACTTGAAAAAGTCGTGATTTTTTTTTTTTTTTTTTTTTGCATAGATTTGGGGCTGGGGGGAGAGAAGCACACATTTTTTCACAAACTTGGATGAGACATTCCCGGATGATTTGTAGGTGTGTGTCCCAAGTGCCAAAGTCCAGCATCGGTCACTGGCATCAGGAGGGTACTGCCAACCTTCCTTTCCAACTTCCCAATGGGCTGGGTGTGGCTCCGTTTTGTTTTTTACAGGCTTTCCTCCATAAGATTCAACAAAACAACTTGCTGCTCTCACAAATGCGAAGGGGGAGGATAATTGTGTTTATTCTGCTGTGGATATTATGAGGCATTTGGCCACAGAAGCAAAACCTATGTCTCAGATACTCTCATCTTTGAATCTGTAGCAGATACTACATATCCTTTTGGTCTTTACCATTTTTATGCACCTGAACCCCTTGGCATGAAAGCTTTCTTTGGAGAGCCTTGTCTGCTTACACAGGTGGCAGGCCAGAGGCATTCTGGATGGAACAGACTCTGAGAACACCTGAGGGATAAACACCTCTGCTTCCTCGCCCCTCGGAAGCAGGACTGCTGAGGTCTGTATTCTGTGCCGGCTCCATATGGCGTTCCAGTTGCCGAAGGCCAGCTTGCTCAATGCACTTATAATTCGCTGACTCCCCATCCTGGCCCCATCTCCCTATTCTCCTAAGGATATTTCCTGAGATCACCTCCTATGTAAACTACTTGCACTCCAATCCTTGTCTTAGGATCCATTTCTGGGGTAACCTAAACTAAAACAAAATTATTTTGGGGGGGGAGGGTGGGGGTAAGAGGAAAGGCTTTTAATTTGTTTAATTTTGAAAAAAAAATTCACACACACTGAGAAGTTGAAAAAAAAAACTTGAACACCTGCACAGCTCCACTTAGATTCAACGTTTTGTCTGGTGGTTTCCTTTAATGACTTCCTCTTTCTTTTTTTTTTCCCTGTAAACTGGATGTTATGTCTTAATAGGTTCAGGTGAGATGTTTCAACTTAATATCTTTAATAATAATAATAATAGTAACAACAACAGGTATGACAGACAGTCTTGCCAAATCTCAGAATGACTTTGAGACAAAGCAGTTTTTTCCTGGGGCCCCCAGTCCACGGCCCTCTCTTCTGGCAGCCACGCCGACTTCCCTGCCCGGGACCGTCCTGCCCCCCCTCCGGGACCCACCTGGCTGGGTGAGGCTGATCAGGCTGGCAAAGCTCGCCCAGGGAGAGGCACGTGACCCAGGTTGGGCCAATGAGAACCAGCCACTGAGCTACCGTAGCTCACTGAATAGAGGACCACGCCCTTGATCGTCAAGACCTTCTGTGAGGGTGGCAGCTACACAGGTCTCAGGGCCGGTTCTGTGCGGGTGAGAAATCACCGGGATGAGGAAACGGTGGCCAGGGCCCTATGAGGGAGGACCCAGAAACCCATCATCCACCAAGGATCTTCAGATACCAGGTTGGAAACCAGCCTTGGAGGTCTGTGATCCTGGATGAGTCCCCCAGCCTCTCTGAGCCTCAGTTTCCTTACCTATAAATGGGAATGAGAGCTGTTTGTGATTTACAGTGTTTCTGGAAGGACCCAAAGAGAGCACCACTGTAAAATTCATCACAGGGCAAGGAACATCTGAGTGTTTAACCCGTGTTAACTTTCACCCAAGGTTACCCAATTCCTAAGTGTTGCAGCCAGCCTGAAAACCAGGGATATTTGGCTCCACTGTGCCAACACCTTCTCAGATTCTTGGGCAGGTTTGAAAGGCTGTATGGACCCCAGAAGAGCCATGTTTTAATCCCAATCCCATTTTGTAAAGGCAGCCGTTTCTTCTAATCCCTATTCAGTATTGTATGTTTAAAAATGTCATTAGATCACCTCCCAGGAGGTGTGATTTAATCAAGAGTGGTTGTTTAACTAGATTAGGTGGAGACGTGACTACATTCATTTAGGTGGGTCTTGATTAGTTTCTGAAGTCCTATAAAAGAGGAAACATTTTGGAGAATGAGAGAGATTCAGAGAGAGCAGAGAAGAATGAATAGCCATGAGAAGGAGTCCACCAGCCAGCGACCTTTGGAGATGAAGAAGGAAAATGCCTCCCGGGGAGCTTCAAGAAACAGGAAGTCAGGAGAGAAAGCTAGCAGATGACTCAGTATCTGCCATGTGTCCTTCCAGATGAGAGAGAAGCCTTGACTGTGTTAGCCATGTGCCTTCTCACTTGAGAGAGAAACCCTGAACTTCATCGGCCTTCTTGAACCAAGGTATCTTTCCCTGGATGCCTCTGATTGGACATGTCTATAGACTTGCTTGAATTGGGACATTTTCTCAGCCTTAGAACTGTAAACTAGCAACTTATTAAATTCCCCTTTTAAAAAGCCATTCCATTCCTGGTCTGTGGCATTCCAGCAGCTAGCAAAGGAGAACAGATCTCTCCCCAGCCTCGTCCTGACCTCCCACTTCCCACTCTTGTCACTCTTTTAAGCTCACAGCTACATTGTGACAGTAGAGGGATTTGTGACAAACAGCTCAGCAGCATAAGGAGGCAACTGTCAGGCACATCTGGCACACTCGCATGTTGACAGGCTCCAGAAAGCAAAATTGTCCTCTGCGACTAGCCTTGCTATTTACCCGGAGGGAGGAGAACAGCAAGGACAGTGGGCAGAACCTTCCAGAAGGTTCCACACCCATGTATAATCTGCTTTTCAAAAACACAAAGTTTAGGAATGTTATGCCCCAGAGGCCAGCCAGTGTTCTAAGCTACTTTTGTTTGAATCTCAAAGGTCAAAAAAAAATTTTTTTTTTTGAAGGGAGGTGGATGCTGCAGAAACCCCTGCTGTGAGAATGTGCTGACCCCCTCCTCAGGTCCGTCGTTGGGAGAGGGGGGAGGGACCTGGTGCTGCTGTTGATGAGAAAGAGAAACAGAGACACACAGAGAGAAGCAGAGGCGCATAGAAACCCAGAGGTAGAGAGAATAAAAGAGACAGAAAAAGGAAAAGAAGCAACGGAGAGACAGGGATAAAAATAGAGATAGAGATAGACAAAGAGAAATAGAATTAGAGAGACCGAGAGAATCAGAGTGAGACAATGACAAGAAAGAAAGGACTGGAAGACCGAGAAAGAGCAAAATCAGATGGAACCATTTAAACAAGCAGATGGAATGGAGAGACAAGGAAGAGACCCCTGCCTGCTTCACTATTCTAGACCCGACCTCAGCACATAGTAGGCACACAAATACGTGTTGACTCAAAGGAAGAGAAAAGAGAGATCTAGAGAAGTAGAGGGAGCAAAAAAAGACAGGGGGAGAATACAAGGAGAAAAGAGACGAGAGCAGGGAGAAAAAGGAAAAGGAGAGAGAAGTGGAGGGGGAGACAGAAGAGGTGGGAGGGAGGGAGAGAGGTCAAGAGCGTCTGTTGCAGTCAGCGATACCCTGCCCCAACCCTTCCACTCTGTCCATCCAGCACCTTTCCTCCTGCAGGTGCAATGCCAAGCTGACAGCGGCTCTGTGCCTCCTGAGTCCAGTCCCTGGTCATGTCCATGCTGAGTGACAGGCCGATGGACCCGATTCTGTCCAGCCTTGTCCCCCCACCTGGCTTGGCACCCAAGCAGACCTCTCTTCCAGACCCTCAAAGCTCTTTTTCATATGATGCAACTTTGGGAAGACTTTGAGAATTCCAGCTGCCACCCAGAACCGGCTACATCATTTACAGGGCCTGGTGGAATATGGAAACATGAACCCCTTGCTCAAAAATCATTAAGATTTTCAAGATGGTGACAGCAGATCATTAAGCCAAGCCTGAGGTCCCTTTAAGCACAGGTGGCACACCCCTGAACCCCCCCACACCCGCCCCCCAGTTTATCGCCCTTATTTAGCCACTGCAGAGGACAGGGGAGAGGGAAGGACAGCTGCCTGCCCAGGTCCTCCAGGATAGCACGAGGCCCTACCATACCTTGGGCTTTTGTATTGGTTCATTACATTCGTTTATTCATTCAACAAACATTTCAGACTGCTAGCCAATGAAGGCCTCCATTTATTGGGTACTATCCCTGTGCCAGGCACTATGCTAAGCCTTTGACCTGCATGATCTCATTCAATTTTCACAAATAACTACATAGGGCAGTAATTATCACTAGCCCCATTTAGCTGATGAGGAAACTGAAGGTTCTGCTGAAGTCCTAGGAAGAATAAGTGGTGGAGCCAGGTCTGCCTGCCTGGGACTCTCCGTCCTCCCCATCGGGCCTGTCCTATTGCAGAAAGGAGGCATAAGGGAGGCTCAGCAGATGGGGAAGCAGCATGTGCTTTAGGAGTTCTTCGAGTGAGCAGGGAATCTAGAGGGAGGAAAATGGAAGTTGTTTTGGTTTGCTGGGGCTGCCGGAACAAAGTACCATGGACTCATTGGCTTAAACAGCTGGAGCTGATTATTCCTGTTCTGGAGATAGAAGTCCAAAAAATCAAGGTGTTGGCAGGAGAATGCTTCCCCTGGCCTATTGGGTTCTCGTTTGCCACCATCCAACACAGAACTCAATCGCTGCTTCCTGTGCCTGGCCGTATCTCTGTGTTTGCATCAATCTGTCTCTCTGCCCACATTTTCTCTTCTTCTAAGGACACCAGTCGTGTTGGATCAGAGCCCACCGTCATCCAGTTTGGCCCCATGTAAATTAGTAATATCTTAAAAGATCTTATTGACAAGTAAATTCACGTTAACAGGCCCAGGGGTTAGAATCTGCACATTTCTTTGGGGGAACATAATTCAGTCCATAACAGGAGTTCAATCAAAGCAGCAAGAAGACTGCTCCACTTACACCCCAAAGTTTTCTCGCTGTGGGGGCAGTACTTGTAGAAAATAATAAATTATCTCCCCTACCCCAAACACAGCCTGCTTGACACAGGGAGATGAGAAGCGATTTCACAAATGCTCATTCTATTGAGACACTAAAGCATCAGGTGAGAGGACTTAAAGGGCTTTGTGATTTTATTCTATTTTTTTCTGAACACACAAGCTGCTTTGGGTGGCTTTGGGTAATGGGTGGCCCAAGCTGGGTCAGTGGGAAACCGGCTCACTGTTTCTGCGGAGTTGCCAGGGCTGCAGGGAGGTAAGTTTATCCTGGTTTGCTGGATGTCTCCTGGGTTTGGATGTAGCTTTCCTTGCTTGGGCTGCCCCTGAAGAAGACCCTGAGTCAAGGATTCTACTACAAGTGTTCTGCTCAGGACATGAGAGCAGGAAGGACTAGAAGGGGAATGGGGGAAGATGCAAACCAATAAACAGCATTACTGAGCCCTGTGGGCAACGGAGGTTCACTCCTGTTAGGGAATGCTGGGGTACAGTGCAGACCAGACCTCAGACTTACCCTCCCCAAGGGAGCGAAAGCTACCCCTCCTTGGCTGAGGGCTGCTCCCGAGCATTTCTCTCTGATATTTCTGGACTTCCTTGTGAGCCACTGATGTAGACTATTTGACTCTGACCTGTTTGTCATGAACCCTTAAGGGAATCAAACTTATTGAAGATAGGGGAATTGCCTGGGCATCACGTACAGGCTACAATTTTCAGACTGCAATATTCCGAGACAAATTCAGTTTCAGTTTGCAGATGGCAGCATTTTATTTGGGACACCAAATTTTGCCGCAGCAAAGAAGCCAGATTGTTTGCAAAAACAGAAGTAGCTTGGGGCTTCTAGGGACAGCAGACGCTTTTTATAGATGTAAAAAGAAAAAGAGCCTGACTCCTATTGCTTGGACGACGGTGTGCCTATCTAATAGAGAAGGGTTTAGGTCAGGCGGGCTTTATTTTGTATTGGGTCAAATCAAATGTAGTGGATTAGAGGCTTGGTTGGCTACCTGGGTTGGCTGCCTTGGTGGGGCATTTCAAATTGCAAAAGATATCAAGAGGAAACTCAAGAGGGAGTTCAAAGAGGAAGTAGGGTATGGGTTTTCTTTGGGTCCGAGTCTTCTAAGGGTTTTGTATTACTTAATAGCTGGGGGGATGAAACACAGGGTATATTTTCTCAACTACCTGAAATACAAATAGTGTTCTATTGGTAGGACCTCTTTTAGTTTCAAGCGGCACAAGTCCGACTCAAATTGTTTCATCCCAAAAAAGTTTCATGAGGTTCCTATGATTGCAAAGGAAAGAGGGAAGTTGGTCTGACTTCCAGCCCAGATGGATCCAGGGGCTCCAGGAATCTGTCTCTCTCCATTTCTGAGCTTTGCCTCTCTCGCCCTTGTCTTCATTTCCAGGCAGACTTGTCCCATATGGTGGAAAGAGGATTTCCGTCAAGACCAGGCGTACCTCCTAGCAGCCTAGCAACTCCAGCAGAAAGAGCCAACCGCGTCCCATCGGCCTAGCTTACGTTGTGGGACCATTGCTGAGCTAATCATGGAACCTCTGATTGGCCTGACCATACTCAGGTACCCACAAGAGCCAGAAGGGAGGGTCAGCTCCATCCAGGCACATGGACCCAGAGCCCCAATCTCACTGCTCTCCAGAGGACAATTGGGGACCTGGTCCCAAGACGGAGGAGCCTGAATTTCCACATAATCAGAAGGGGGGGCTCTTCTTGGCAGGAAAAAGGGGCCCTCTTTTTGGGAGCTGCCAACACTTAGGCCAATACATAACTGGACCTTGTTAAAGGGATGTACGATTGTTGGCAATGATGTCAATGAAAGTTTGGCCCTGTCATCATCATTCGATGAGGTCATTTCAATGAAATAAACATCTCAGAAAATTCCCCTGGAGGAAATAGTTGAATGTCAGGAAGGATAGACAGTGGGGAAGGATACTAGGGAGGGAGAACAAGACTTCAAATACCCATTGAATGTGATTGCATGATTGTGGAAACCTTGTGTCTGATGCTCCTTATATATCCAGGGCATGGAAAGATGAATAAAAAAAAAATAGGGAAAAAACTAAATAAATAAATAATGGGGGAGAAAGGGTAAAATAAATCGGATAGATGGAAACACTAGTGGTCAATGAGAGGGAGGGGTAAGGTGTATAATATTTGTGAGTTTTTTCTTTTTATTTCTTTTTCTGGAGTGATGCAAATGTTCTAAAAAAAGATTATGGTGATGAATACACAACTATGTGATGATATTGTGAGTTATTGATTGTGCACCATGTATAGAAAGTATGTGTGTAAAGATTTTTCTCAGTGAAAAAAAAAATACCCATTGAAGGGGAGAGGTCCAAGTAGAAGCAGAATTTTTTTTTTTACCAGGTGGGATTCTGGACATTAGAACCTGACTGATAAGAAAAGATGACTTCTACACGCACTGGCAAAGCCTCTTGCGATAAAAACCAGTTCATCCCCTACTAATTGTCTTTCATGTTCTTTTCAGCCTTTGACACAACACCCTGTGCTGCAATAAACAACCTTGTACAAAAATCCTTACCCAGGTGCTTTGCATTTCTGTGGGATATGTGGATTAAATTATGATGCAGCACACAATGGGCTATAACTTAAGTTTAGAAAGAATGACTTAGAGTTCTAGGTAATGACCTGAGAAGATGTCTGTGATGGGATAGCATCTGCCTCTCTCTCTCTCTCTCTCTCTCTCTAGCTGTATCAGGGGAGAAAAAGGGGTGCAAAATGATTTCTTTGGAGGAAAATGACATTTCTCATATGTATTTTTAGGAGCAAAGGGAATGGTGTAGAAGAATACAAGCCAAGCATTAAACAGTGGCTTGTGTGTTTGAATTGTTAAATCAGTATGTGCTCTTTATAGACACATATCTATTTCACGTCCAATGAAATAAAATAGAAAAAGGTGGAATAAACAGGTTGCATTTGTGAAGGACCCTAAAATGCCAAGCTCTATGGATTTACACTTCCTATTACCCTTTAGGTGTGTACCAAGGAGGGCTTCTGAAGTTGGTGGATGAGGAAATGAAACGGGAGAAATTGCTTTATATAAGTACAGAGGTGGAACTGCTCAATAAAATGCAGGAGGCCCCATCAAGTTTGAATTTCAGGTAAACAGCAATAACTTTCTTAGTATAAGTATGTCCCAAGTATTGCCTTTTCTCGTTGGCTCAGCCTTGGGTTCTATGACCATCTCTGAATTAATCATGGGACTTCAGATTGGCCAGAAAGTGGCCAGGTGGCCATGGGGTCAGGGCATTCTTAGACTAAATGGTTTGTTTCTCATCTGATTTTCAAACTTAAGACGTGGGTGTCCTGTATCATTATTTTCTAAATCTGGCAACTCTATGTTGCCAAGAAAGGAAGACGGAGTAGGGGGTGTGGGAAGCGAGGAGCCCACAGCTGGGCGTCGGGGACAGCGAGAGCACTTGGGAAGGGAAAGAGATTGCAGCAGGTACTTGCAAGGTGACACGCTCAGGACAGAAATGGACAGAGGATTTTAGAGAAGTGTCCGTTCTTTAAAAAGTGTCCTGTAATATGCCTCCTGCTCAGTACCCTCGAGAGAAAGTCAAAATCCCATTCTTTAAAAATCTCTCGTGTACTTGGAATGGTTTTCTGGAGGAAGGCAATACTCTCTGACTCTTCCCACCCCACCCCGCATCCCTGACCCAAGGGGACCCCATTTATTTTTTACATTTTTTTTTTTTTTTTTGCATGGGCAGGCACTGGGAATCGAACCCGGGCCTCTGGCATGGCAGGTGAGAACTCTGCCGCTGAGCCACCGTGGCCCACCACCCCCCATTTTTTTTTTTTTTATTTTTAAAATTTTTTATTAATTAACGGAAAAAAAGAAATTAACCCAACATTTAGAAATCATACCATTCTACATATGCAATCAGTAATTCTTAACATCATCACATAGATGCATGATCATTGTTTCTTAGTACATTTGCATCGGTTTAGAAGAACTAGCAACACAACAGAAAAAGATATAGAATGTTAATATAGAGAAAAAAATAAAAGTAATAATAATAGTAAAAAAAAAACCTATAGCTCAGATGCAGCTTCATTCAGTGTTTTAACATGATTACTTTACAATTAGGTATTATTGTGCTGTCCATTTTTGAGTTTTTGTATCTAGTCCTGTTGCACAGTCTGTATCCCTTCAGCTCCAATTACCCATTATCTTACCCTGCTTCTAACTCCTGCTGGACTCTGTTACCAATGACATATTCCAAGTTTATTCTCGAATGTCGGTTCACATCAGTGGGACCATACAGTATTTGTCCTTTAGTTTTTGGCTAGACTCACTCAGCATAATGTTCTCTAGGTCCATCCATGTTATTACATGCTTCATAAGTTTATCCTGTCTTAAAGCTGCATAATATTCCATCGTATGTATATACCACAGTTTGTTTAGCCACTCTTCTGTTGATGGACATTTTGGCTGTTTCCATCTCTTTGCAATTGTAAATAACGCTGCTATAAACATTGGTGTGCAAATGTCCATTTGTGTCTTTGCCCTTAAGTCCTTTGAGTAGATACCTAGCAATGGTATTGCTGGGTCGTATGGCAATTCTATAGTCAGCTTTTTGAGGAACCGCCAAACTGCCTTCCACAGTGGTTGCACCCTTTGACATTCCCACCAACAGTGGATAAGTGTGCCTCTTTCTCTGCATCCTCTCCAGCACTTGTCATTTTCTGTTTTGTTGATAATGGCCATTCTGGTGGGTGTGAGATGGTATCTCATTGTGGCTTTGATTTGCATTTCTCTAATGGCCAGGGACATTGAGCATCTCTTCATGTGCCTTTTGGCCATTTGTATTTTCTCTTCTGGTAGGTGTCTGTTCAAGTCTTTTTCCCATTTTGTAATTGGGTTGGCTGTCTTTTTGTTGTTGAGTTGAACAATCTCTTTATATATTCTGGATACTAGACCTTTATCTGATATGTCATTTCCAAATATTATCTCCCATTGTGTAGGCTGTCTTTCTACTTTCTTGATGAAGTTCTTTGATGCACAAAAGTGTTTAATTTTGAGGAGCTCCCATTTATTTATTTCCTTCTTCAGTGCTCTTGCTTTATGTTTAAGGTCCATAAAACCACCTCCAGTTGTAAGATTCATAAGATATCTCCCTACATTTTCCTCTAACTGTTTTATGGTCTTAGACCTAATGTTTAGATCTTTGATCCATTTTGAGTTAACTTTTGTATAAGGTGTGAGATGAGGGTCTTCTTTCATTCTTTTACATATGGATACCCAGTTCTCTAGGCACCATTTATTGAAGAGACGGTTCTGTCCCAGGTGACTTGGCTTGACTGCCTTATCAAAGATCAAATGTCCATAGATGAGAGGGTCTATATCTGAGCACTCTATTCGATTGCATTGGTCGATATATCTATCTTTATGCCAATACCATGCTGTTTTGACCACTGTGGCTTCATAATATGCCTTAAAGTCCGGCATCGCGAGACCTCCAGCTTCGTTTTTTTTCCTCAAGATGTTTTTAGCAATTCGGGGCACCCTGCCCTTCCAGATAAATTTGCTTATTGGTTTTTCTAATTCTGAAAAATAAGTTGTTGGGATTTTGATTGGTATTGCATTGAATCTGTAGATCAGTTTAGGTAGGATTGACATCTTAATTACATTTAGTCTTCCAATCCATGAACACGGTATGCCCTTCCATCTATTTAGGTCTTCTGTGATTTCTTTTAGCAATTTTTTGTAGTTTTCTTTATATAGGTTTTTTGTCCCTTTGGTTAAATTTATTCCTAGGTATTTTATTCTTTTAGTTGCGATTGTAAATGGGATTCGTTTCTTGATTTCCCTCTCAGCTTGTTCATTACTAGTGTATAGAAAAGCTACAGATTTTTGAATGTTGATCTTGTAGCCTGCTACTTTGCTGTACTCATTTATTAGCTCTAGTATTTTTGTTGTGGATTTTTCCGGATTTTCGACGTATAGTATCATATCATCTGCAAACAGTGATAGTTTTACTTCTTCCTTTCCAATTTTGATGCCTTGTATTTCTTTTTCTTGTCTAATTGCTTTGGCTAGAATTTCTAACACAATGTTGAATAATAGTGGTGATAGTGGACATCCTTGTCTTGTTCCTGATCTTAGGGGGAAATTTATATAGGTTTTTTGTCTCTTTAGTTAAATTTATTCCTAAGTATTTTATTCTTTTAGTTGCAATTGTAAATGGGATTCGTTTCTTGATTTCCCCCTCAGCTTGTTCATTACTAGTGTATAGAAATGCTACAGATTTTTGAATGTTGATCTTGTAACCTGCTACTTTGCTGTACTCATTAATAGCTCTAGTAGTTTTGTTGTGGATTTTTCTGGGTTTTCGATGTATATATCATATTGTCTGCAAACAGTGATAGTTTTACTTCTTCCTTTCCAATTTTGATGCCTTGTATTTCTTTTTCTTGTCTAATTGCTTTGGCTAGAACTTCCAACACAATGTTGAATAATAGTGGTGATAGTGGACATCCTTGTCTTGTTCCTGATCTTAGGGGGAAAGTTTTCAATTTTTCCCCATTGAGGATGATATTAGCTGTGGGTTTTTCATATATTCCCTCTATCATTTTAAGGGAGTTCCCTTGTATTCCTATCTTTTGAAGTGTTTTCAACAGGAAAGGATGTTTAATCTTGTCAAATGCCTTCTCTGCATCAATTGAGATGATCATGTGATTTTTCTGCTTTGATTTGTTGATATGGTGTATTACATTAATTGATTTTCTTATGTTGAACCATCCTTGCATACCTGGGATGAATCCTACTTGGTCATGATGTATAATTCTTTTAATGTGTTGTTGGATACGATTTGCTAGAATTTTATTGAGGATTTTTGCATCTATATTCATTAGAGAGATTGGTCTGTAGTTTTCTTTTTTTGTAATATCTTTGCCTGGTTTTGGTATGAGGGTGATGTTGGCTTCATAGAATGAATTAGGTAGTTTTCCCTCCACTTCGATTATTTTGAAGAGTTTGAGGAGAGTTTGTACTAATTATTTCTGGAATGTTTGATAGAATTCACATGTGAAGCCGTCTGGTCCTGGACTTTTCTTTTTAGGGAGCTTTTGAATGACTAATTAAATTTCTTTACTTGTGATTGGTTTGTTGAGGTCATCTATTTCTTCTTGAGTCAAAGTTGGTTGTTCATGTCTTTCCAGGAACCCGTCCATTTCATCTTGATTGTTGTATTTATTAGCGTAAAGTTGTTCATACTATCCTGTTATTACCTCCTTTATCCTGTGAGGTCAATAGTTATGTCTCCTCTTCCATTTCTGATCTTATTTATTTGCATCCTCTCTCTTCTTCTTTTTGTCAATCTTGCTAAGGGCCCATCAATCTTATTGATTTTCTCATAGAACCAACTTCTGGTCTTATTGATTTTCTCTATTGTTTTCAATTTCATTTATTTGTGCTCTAATCTTTGTTATTTCTTTCCTTTTGCTTGCTTTGGGATTAGTTTGCTGTTCTTTCTCCAGTTCTTCCAAGTGGACAGTTAATTCCTGCATTTTTGCCTTTTCTTCTTTTCTGATAAAGGCATTTAGGGCAATAAATTTCCCTCTTAGCACTGCCTTTGCTGTGTCCCATAAGTTTTGATATGCTGTGTTTTCATTTTCTTTCGCCTCGAGGTATTTACTAATTTCTCTTGCAATTTCTACTTTGACCCACTTGTTGTTTAAGAGTGTGTTGTTGAGCCTCCACGTATTTGTGAATTTTCTGGCACTCCGCCTATTATTGATTTCCAACTTCATTCCTTTATGATCCAAGAAAGTGTTGTGTATGATTTCAATCTTTTTAAATTTGTTAAGACTTGCTTTGTGACCCAGCATATGGTCTATCTTTGAGAATGATCCCTGAGCACTTGAGAAAAAGGTGTATCCTACTGTTGTGGGATGTAATGTCCTATAAATGTCTGTTAAGTCTAGCTCATTTATAGTAATATTCAGATTCTCTATTTCTTTATTGATCCTGTGTCTAGATGTTCTGTCCATTGATGAGAGTGGTGAATTGAAGTCTCCAAGTATTATGGTATATGTGTCTATTTCCCTTTTCAGTGTTTGCAGTGTATTCCTCACGTATTTTGGGGCATTCTGGTTCAGTGCATAAATATTTATGATTGTTACGTCTTCTTGTTTAATTGTTTCTTTTATTAGTATATAGTGTCCTTCTTTGTCTCTTTTAACTGTTTTACATTTGAAGTCTAATTTGTTGGATATTAGTATAGCCACTCCTGCTCTTTTCTGGTTGTTATTTGCATGAAATATCTTTTCCCAACCTTTCACTTTCAACCTATGTTTATCTTTGGGTCTAAGATGTGTTTCCTGTAGACAGCATATAGAAGGATCCTGTTTTTTAATCCATTCTGCCAGTCTATGTCTTTTGATTGGGGAATTCAGTCCATTAACATTTAGTGTTATTACTGTTTGCATAATATTTTCCTCTACCATTTTGCCTTTTGTATTATATATATCATATCTGACTTTCCTTCTTTCTACACGCTTCTCCATACCTCTCTCTTCTGTCTTTTCCTATCTGACTCTAGTGCTCCCTTTAGTATTTCTTGCAGAGCTGGTCTCTTGGTCACAAATTCTCTCAGTGCCTTTTTGTCTGAGAATGTTTTAATTTCTCCCTCATTTTTGAAGGACAATTTTGCTGGATATAGGAGTCTTGGTTGGCAGTTTTTCTCTTTTAGTATTTTAAATATAGCATCCCACTGTCTTCTAGCTTCCATGGTTTCTGCTGAGAAATCTACACATAGTCTTATTGGGTTTCCCTTGTATGTGATGAATTGCTTCTCTCTCGCTACTTTCAAGATCCTCTCTTTCTCTTTGACCTCTGACATTCTAACTAGTAAGTGTCTTGGAGAACGCCTATTTGGGTCTAATCTCTTTGGGGTACGCTGCACTTCTTGGATCTGTAATTTTAGGTCTTTCATAAGAGTTGGGAAATTTTCAGTGATAATTTCTTCCATTAGTTTTTCTCCTCCTTTTCCCTTCTCTTCTCCTTCTGGGACACCGACAACACGTATATTTGTGCGGTTCATATTGTCCTTGAGTTCCCTGATACCCTGTTCAAATTTTTCCATTCTTTTCCCGATAGTTTCTGTTTCTTTTTGGAATTCAGATGTTCCATCCTCCAAATCACTAATTCTATCTTCTGTCTCTTTAAATCTATCATTGTAGGTATCCATTGTTTTTTCCATCTTTTCTACTTTATCCTTCACTTCCATAAGTTCTGTGATTTGTTTTTTCAGTTTTTCTATTTCTTCTTTTTGATCAGCCCTTGTCTTCTTCATGTCCTCTCTCAATATATCGATTTCGTTTTTGAAGATGTTTTCCATTTCTGTTCGTATATTCAGCATTAGTTGTCTCAGCTCCTGTATCTCATTTGAACTATTGGTTTGTTCCTTTGACTGGGCCATATTTTCAATTTTCTGAGCGTGATCCATTATTTTCTGCTGGCGTCTGGGCATTTAGTCAGATTTCCCTGGGTGTTGGACCCAACAGGTTGAAAGATTTTTCTGTGAAATCTCTGGGTTCTGTTTTTCTTATCCTGCCCAGTAGGTGGCGCTCGTGGCACACGTTTGTCTGCGGGTCCCACCAGTAAAAGGTGCTGTGGGTCCTTTAACTTTGGAAAACTCTCGCCGTGGGGGTGGTTCGCCAGCCAAAGCGGCTTGGAAGAGTGCCAGTTGGCCCGGGGGTCCGAACGCAGGGAGGGTCGCCGGCCGCCGCAGCCCGAGAGAGCACCTGTCCAAATTTCTTAGTTGGCCTGGGGCGCCAAGCGTGGCGGGAGGGCACCAGCCGCCGTGGCCTGGGAGAGTGCACCGTTCCCAGTCGGACCGGGGAGTCATGTGTTTGGAAGGGACCCCCCTGGTCACCATTCTCCGCGGCCTGGGGATTTCCAATCCAATTCTCTCAGTTGGTCTGGGGGGCCACACGTGGTGGGGGCGCCAGTTGCCGCGGGTTGAGGGGACTGCCTGCCCAATTCTGCCAACTGGCCCGGGAAGGAGGAGCGGAGGGACTCCGGCCGCTTGCCGCCCCGCCCGGGGAAGCCCGCGCCCCTCGGCCATCTCACCGGAGCGGGTTCTCCCAGCCAGTCAGCCGTTCCAGGATGGGGTACGCTATCTTTTTTATCTCTCTCATGGCTCCGGGAGCTGTTCTGTATCATTTCTACTCCTGTAGTAGCTGCTCTGGAGGAGGAAAGGTGAGGATGGCAAGGCTGTCGAGGATGGTGGCGGAGGAGCCAGTGAAGGCGGAAGAGGGCACGGTGGTGGTTGGAGAGCCGCTGGAGTAGGAGGAGAAAGGGAAGGATAAGAAGGTGGATGGAGCACCGCCGGAGCAGAAGGGGAAAGAGAAGGGCAAGATGGCGGCGGGAGCGCCAGTGGAGAAAGAGGAAGAGGAGGGCTAGATGGCGGTGGGAGCGCCGGCCCCCATTTATTTTTTGATCCAAATACACTCGGCCTGGGATGAAATAACAGGGATGTTGGTTTCTCCTTCTTTGTGGTAAGGACGAAGCACGGCTCTCTAATTCTCCAAATGGAATCTGATGTTATCTCAGATAATCCATTTCATCAGCTGCCTTTGCCCAGTGAAAATAACCTTTGTGGGGAAGTGAAGTGGGATTGTGTATTTACAAGATTTTAAACATTTTCAAAGCTATGCTGTGGATGCCATCTGGTGGTTTAAAGGAAAACCAGCAAAACCTCAGCCTGACCATACTTTGATTTTCTCTATGGGTGGATGGTCATTCATCCAGCAAATATTTAAGAGTGCCAACTATGTGCCAAGCCACGCAATAATGATGTGAATAGCATAATCTTAGAAATGGTCAATTTCTTATCCAGTGCAAATAATTCATACTGGAAATGTAAAGAAATAAGAACTAGGTCTCTGAATTTTTTAAGCCATGAAATTCATGTTAACACGATAGACATAATATGGAGAGATATGGGAAGGGCCTTGGATTGAGGATTTGGTGAGGGACATTAAGTTCTGAAATAATATTTCATAATAGGACATAAGTCCTAAAACTTTCTAGGAAATGAGGTGGTGTACATCCCTTATCTTTGTTTTTAAGTTCTACTCTAGTGAAATATTTTCTGTTTGTATAGTTGCAAAACATATAGAGGCATAACTTAAAACTCACAATTTATGTAGCACGGCTCATGAACTATCATTTTTATGTTTGTAACCGGTAGGATGCTGGCACCATCAGAGAGCAAGGAGTGTCTAACTCTTCCACCCCATCATTTTTTGTGTATTGCTTTTGTCCGCATGCCCTTCACTTCTATTATAAAATGGCTGCTGAAGCGCCGAACATCATGACTGGGTTCAAGGCAGAAGAAAGGAGAATGGGGCTGAGTCTTTACTAGCTGTGCCTGCTCCCCTTGAGCAGGAAAGCAAATATTTTTTCAGAACACTGCCCCCCCCCGCCACATATGCATGCACACACATACCAAATCAACTTCTGCTCAGGCTTTTTGACCAGAAAGGGTTAAATGGCCAACCCGAGCAGCAAGAGAGGGTGAGAAAATGAGAGAATGAAACCATGCATGATTTATAGCCTGAGGCTGGTTCAGAACAAAATTAGGGTTCTGTTAGCAAAAAAGAAGAGAAACTGGTATTGGATCGGCAATTTTTAGCATCTGCTCCAATATTCCATCACATTTAGGCAGTGTGTTAGTTTTCTGGGCTTCCGTAACACATTACCACAAACTCAGTGGCTTAAAACCACAGAAACATATTCTGTCAATTCTGGGGGCTGAAAATCTGAAATCCAGGTGTCAGCAGGACCATGCTCTTTCTGAAGGCTTTAGGAAGGAATCCTTCCTTGCCTCTTCCTAATTTCTGGTGGTGGCCGGAGGCCCTGGCATTCCATAATTTTTCAGCCACATCACTCCTGCCTTCATGTTCACATGGCCTTCTTTGGTCCTGTTCTTACAAGGACACCATTCACATTGAATGAAGGGCTTACCCTACTTGGGTTTGGCCTCATCTTAATTAATTACATCTGCAACAACTCTAGTTCCAGATAAGGTCACATTCACAGGTAGCAGCAATCAGGACTTCAGCATATCGTTTAGTGGAGGCACAATTCAACCCAGAATAGAGAACTAGTGATTTTTTCCCCTTCTTTAATGGAGGGATGTAGGCCCTGTCATGGTTAGGGACAGGTGTCAACTTGGCCAAGTTGTGGTACCTGTTTGTCTGATTGGGCAAGCGCTGGCCTGTCTGTTGCAATGAGGACATTTCATAGGATTGGGTCATGATCACGTCAGCTACATCCACAGCTGATTCCATTTGTAATCAACCAAAGGGGAGTGTCTTCTGCAATTAGTGATGCTAAATGTAATCATGGGAAGCCTTTTAAGGAAGACTCAGAGGAGACAGGTTCCATTCCTGCTTTGGCTGGTGAGCCTCTCCTGTGGAGTTCATCCAGGCCATCCATCGGAGTCATTGGCTTTGCAGCCTGCCCTGTGGATTTTGGACTCTGCATTCCTATGGTCACGTGAGACACTTTCATAAATTTTATATTTGCAAGTGTTCCCTGTTGATTCTGTTTCTCTAGAGAACCCTAACTAATACATCTTGGTACCAGGAGTGGTTCTTAAGGAACAGAATCTTAAAAATGGGTTTTTATGAATGTTTTTCTACTCTGACTGGACTCAGAGACACTAAGGACTCTGATTCCCATAATCAGAATGACACTCCCAATCCATGGACTGAGTTGGCAAAGGAGATAGTCAAAATATTATCATTCGATTCTCCTAATGCTTCGCTTGTACGAAGCCAGACTCTGGGGGATAATGTTTTTGACACCTTTACAGAGTTTTGTAGAAATAAGAGTTATAGAGATGTTGGTTGGTTGTTGTTAGATACACTGTCTACATTAAAGGGTGAAAGGGATGGGCTTAAGGCTTCAAACGAGACGCTTAAGCGCCGTCTGAAAGATGTAGACGTTTCTATGAGTATCCTGAAGGAAAATTTTATTTCCTGTAGCCATAGACTTGAGATCTCTGAAAATCAGACTCAGAATCTTATTGTTAGAGTAGCAACTTTACAACGTAAACTGAAATCTCAGTCTTGCATGGTGTCTGCCATTAAAGTGAGGGCATTGATTGGGAAGGAGTGGGACCCTGAAAAATGGGATGGTGACATATGGATTGATAATGATGTTGGGGGTGAAGTTGAAACCCTAGACCATGCTGAGCCTTCTTTAGATAACCCTGTAATAGTCTGCCCTGAGGACATAGCTGCCCCACCTCCAGCCTGCCTTGAGGAATTGGCCACCCAACCTCCTCCTGAAGGGATTAGCCCTAAAGTTATTAATCCTGTTTCACCAGATGAAACTGCAAATGAAAGCCCTGAAGCAAATGGCTTGGAAGATATTTCTAATTCTTTTCATGACCCACCCCCACCACCCCTCATTTCTTCTAGACCTATAACTAGACTAAAGTCCCAACAGGCCCCTAAAGGTGAGGTACAAAGTATCACACATGAGGAGGTACGTTATACTCCAAAAGAACTGTGTGAGTTTTCCAATTTATATAGACAGAAATCAGGGGAATATGTGTGGCAATGGATTTTAAGAGTGTGGGATAATGGTGGGAGGAATATAAGGCTGGATCAGGCTGAATATATTGATGTGGGCCCACTAAGCAGAGATTCTGCATGCAATGTATAGCTCGAGTGGTTAGAAAAGGTGTTAACAGCTTGTTTGGGTGGTTGGTTGAAACATGGATCAAAAGGTGGCCAACGTTACCTGAGGTTGAAATGCCAGAACTGCCCTGGTATAATGTAGATGAGGGGATCCAGAGGCTTAGAGAGATTGGAATGTTAGAGTGGATTTATCATGCAAAGCCTGCTCTTACACCCCAGGAATGTCCAGAGGATGCACCTTTTACCAGAACAGTGAGAAATAAATTTGTGAGACTAGCACCATTATCCCTCAAGAGCTCTGTGGTTGCACTTTTCTGTAGGTCAGATATTACGGTAGGAACTGCTATTACTGAGCTGGAATCCTTAAACACAATGGAGATGACAGGATCCTGAGTTGGCAGAAGCCAGGTGGCAGCACTTAATCACCAAAGACAGGGTAGACACGGCTATTATAATAGACAACAAAATCAAAGGAGGCATCAAAATTATATGACACGCAGAGATTTGTGGCATTGGCTAGTAAATCATGGGGTGCCTAGAAATACAATAGAAGGGCAGTCTACTAAATTCTTGTTGGAGCTGTATAAACAAGAGTTCTAGGTCAAGGGAACAGAAGTCTAACCTGAATAACAAAAACACAGAGTCACGGCCCCTTAATCAATTTCCAGACTTGAGACAGTTTACAGACCCTGAGCCCCTTGAATGAAGGAGAGGCCAGGTCCCTATGGGGGAGAAACCTGTTACACTGCCACAAATTTATACTGTTAACCTTCCTCTAAGTCTTCCCCAAGGAGACCGACGACCTTTTGCCAGGGTAACTGTGCATTGGGGAAAAGGAAATGATCAGATATTTCGGGGATTATTAGATACTGGTTCAGAAGTGACATTAATTCCAGGGGACCCAAAACGTTACTCTGGACCACCAGTCAGAGTGGGGGTTTATGGGGGCCAGGTGATCAATGGAGTTTTAGCTCAGGTCCGTCTTACAGTGGGTCTGGTGGGCCCCCAGACCCATCCTGTAGTTATTTCCCCAGTTCTGGAATGTATAATTGGCATAGACATACTGAGCAACTGGCAGAATCCCCACGTTGGTTCTCTAACTCATGCAGTGAGGGCTATTATGGTGGGAAAGGCCAAGTGGAAGCCACTAGAACTGCCCCTACCTATCAAAATAGTAATTCAGAAGCAATACCGTATTCCTGGAGGGATTGCAGAGATTACTGCCACTCTTAAGGACTTGAAAGATGCAGGGGTGGTGATTCCCACCACATCCCCATTCAACTCTCCTATTTGGCCTGTGCAGAAAACAGATGGGTCTTGGAGAATGACAGTGGATTATCGTAAACTCAACCAGGTGGTAACTCCAATTGCAGCTGCTGTTCCAGATGTAGTATCATTGCTTGAGCAAATTAATACATCCCCCTGGTATCTGGTATGCAGCTATTGATCTGGCAAATGCTTTTTTCTCAATAGCTATTAGTAAGGGCCACCAGAAACAGTTTGCTTTCAGCTGGCAAGGTCAGCAATATACTTTCACTGTCCTACCTCAGGGGTATATCAATTCTCCAGCCCTATGTCATAATCTTGTTAGCAGAGACCTTGATTGTTTCTCCCTCCCACAAGACATCACAGTGGTCCATTATATTGATGATATCATGTTGATTGGACCTAGTGAGCAAGAAGTAGCAACTACTCTAGATTTACTGGTAAGGCATTTGCATGTCAGAGGATGGGAGATAAATCCAACAAAAATACAGGGGCCTTCCACCTCAGTAAAATTTCTAGGTGTCCAGTGGTGTGGGGCATGTCGAGATATCCCTTCTAAGGTGAAGGATAAATTGCTGCATCTGGCCCCTCCCACAACCAAAAAAGAGGCACAACGCCTAGTTGGTCTTTTTGGATTTTGGCAACAACATATTCCTCATTTGGGTGTGCTACTCCGGCCCATTTATCGAGTGACCAGAAAAGCTGCTAATTTTGAGTGGGGACCTGAACAAGAGGAGGCTCTGCGACAGGTCCAGGCTTCTGTACAAGCTGCTCTGCCACTTGGGCCGTATGATCCAGCAGATCCAATGGTGCTGGAAGTGTCAGTGGCAAATAGAGATGCTGTCTGGAGCCTTTGGCAGGCCCCTATAGGAGAATCACAACGCAGACCCTTAGGATTTTGGAGCAAAGCCTTACCATCTGCTGCAGATAACTACTCTCCTTTTGAGAAACAGCTTTTGGCCTGCTACTGGGCCTTAGTAGAGACTGAACGCTTAACCATGGGCCACCAAGTTACCATGAGACCTGAGTTGCCTATCATGAGTTGGGTGTTGTCTGACCCACCAAGCCATAAAGTTGGGCGTGTACAGCAGCACTCTGTTGTAAAATGGAAATGGTATATACGAGATAGGGCCAGAGCAGGTCCTGAAGGCACAAGTAAGTTACATGAAGAAGTGGCGCAAATGCCCATGGTTTCCACTCCTGCTGCCGCATTACCTTCTCTTTCCCAGACCAGAGCTATGGCCTCTTGGGGAGTTCCTTACAGTGAATTGACTGAGGAAGAGAAAACTCGGGCCTGGTTTACAGATGGTTCAGCACGATATGCAGGTACCACCCGAAAGTGGACAACTGCAGCATTATAACCCCTTTCTGGGGTGTTCTTGAAGGACAGTGGTGAGGGGAAATCCTCCCAGTGGGCAGAACTTCAAGCAGTGCACCTGGTTGTTCATTTTTCTTGGAAGGAAAACTGGCCAGAGGTGCGTTTGTATACTGACTCATGGGCTGTTGCTAATGGTTTGGATGGATGGTCAGGGACTTGGAAAGACCATAATTGGAAAATTGGTGACAAAGAGGTCTGGGGAAGAAGTATGTGGATAGACCTTTCTGAGTGGGCTAAAAGCATGAAGATATTTGTGTCCCATGTGAATGCACACCAGAGGGTGACTTCAGCAGAGGAAGATTTTAATAATCAAGTGGATAAGATGACCCGTTCTGTGGATACCAGTCAGCCTCTTTCCCCAGCAACTCCTGTTATTGCCCAATGGGCTCATGAACAAAGTGGTCATGGTGGTAAGGATGGAGGTTATGCATGGGCTCAGCAACATGGACTTCCACTCACCAAGGCTGACCTGGCTACAGCCACTGCTGAGTGCCCAATCTGCCAGCAGCAGAGACCCACACTCAGCCCCCGATATGGCACCATTCCCCAAGGTAACCAGCCAGCTACATGGTGGCAGGTTGATTACATTGGACCACTCCCTTCATGGAAGGGGCAGCGATTTGTTCTAACTGGAATAGACACATACTCTGGATATGGGTTTGCTTTCCCTGCGCGCAATGCTTCTGCCAAAACTACTATCCGTGAGCTTACAGAATGCCTTATCCATCGTCATGGTATTCCACATAGCATTGCTTTGGATCAAGGAACACACTTCACAGCAAATGAAGTGCGAGAATGGGCACATGCTCATGGAATTCTCTGGTCTTACCATGTTCCCCATCATCCAGAAGCAGCTGGATTGATAGAACGGTGGAATGGCCTTTTGAAAACTCAATTACGGTACCAACTAGATGGCAAAAACTTGAAAGGCTGGGGTAGTGCTCTCCAGGAAGCTGTGTATGCTCTGAATCAGCGTCCGCTGTATGGTGCTGTTTCTCCCATAGCCAGGATCCATGGGTCCAGGAACCAAGGGGTGGAAATGGGTGTGGTGCCACTCACTATTACCCCTAGTGATCCACTAGGAAAATTTCTGCTTCCTGTCCCTGCTACCCTGAGTTCTGCTGGTCTACAGGTTTTAGTTCCAAAATGGGGTGTGCTTTCTCCAGGAGAAACAACGGTGATACCACTGAACTGGAAATTAAGATTGCCACCTGGCCACTTTGGGCTACTTATGCCTCTGGATCAACACACCAAGAAGGGGATTACATTATTGTCTGGGGTAATTGACGCTGACTATCAGAAGGAAGTAGGACTGCAACTACATAATGGAGGTAAAGAAGAGTTTTCTTGGAATATAGGAGATCCCTTGGGGCGTCTATTAGTACTACCATGCCCTGTGATTCAAATCAACGGAAAACTGCAACAACACAATCCAGACAGGACTACTAATGGCTCTGAAACTTCAGGAATGAAGGTTTGGGTCACCCCACCAGGGAAAGAACCACGGCCAGCTGAAGTGCTTGCTGAGGGGAAAGGGAACATGGAATGGGTAGTGGAAGAAGGTAGTGATAAATATGAACTTCGACCACGTGATCAGTTACAGAAACGAGGACTGTAATGCTGTTTTGTTCATATCTTAAGTTGTAAGATATCAAGTTTAAGAATGAATGTTGCCCAAGGATTTGCACCCTATTCTGGAGAGATTTAATGTGTTTCCCGTTATATGCAGGACAGTTGAGTATTGTCAGGTAAAAAAAAAATAATGTGTGCTTATTTGTTTTCATTTGGAAATTAAGTATGGTCTGTGATATATATATATATAGGTGCCAAGTTGACAAGGGGTAGACTGTCATGGTTAGGGACAGGTGTCAACTTGGCCAAGTTGTGGCACCTGTTCGTCTGATTGGGCAAGTGCTGGCCTGTCTGTTGCAATGAGGACATTTCATAGGATTAGGTCATGATCACGTCAGCTACATCCACAGCTGATTCCATTTGTAATCAGCCAAAGGGGAGTGTCTTCTGCAATTAGTGATGCTAAATGTAATCATGGGAAGCCTTTTAAGGAGGACTCAGAGGAGACGGGTTCCATTCCTGCTTTGGCTGGTGAGCCTCTCCTGTGGAGTTCATCCAGGCCATCCATCGGAGTCATTGGCTTTGCAGCCTGCCCTGTGGATTTTGGACTCTGCGTTCCTACAGTCATGTGAGACACTTTCATAAATTTTATATTTGCAAGTGTTCCCTGTTGATTCTAGAGAACCCTAACTAATACAGGCCCCATAGTGAGAAGCGCCACAGTTATGTAGGCAGGCACTACCCCCAACCAAGGATGCTCACCCCAAAAAGCTACTAATCATTGATCAAGCCAAAATTCACATCCAGAGTCCAGCCCTCAGCCACTGTGAAGCCCCTTGTGAACACCTCCTGGGATAGAAGGCAAATAAGGCAGCCTTCCTGCCCTCAGGCCATCCACAGGCTGAAAAGCCTCTGCCCTGGTTCTTTCCTTTTGGCTTTTCCCAATGGGAATTTATTAGTTTCCAAGCTTACAATTCAGAGGCCATGAAAATGTCCAAATCTAGGCATCATCCAGACAATACCTTTCTCCTGCTGGTGATCTGGGATTCCTCTAGTCACTTGACAAGACACTCGGTGGCATCTGCTGGTCTCTCCCTTCTCTTCCAGGTTTCATTGATTTCAGCGTCTGGCTTCCGTGGCTTTCTCTCTGGCGCTCAGCCTCTTATAAAGGACTAAGAGCCACCTGAGCACTCAGCTGAAACAACTAATCAAAAGGTCCCACCCACAATAGGTCTTCACCCTCAGGAATGAATTAGCTTTAAAAACATGATCTTCTGGGGTCCTTAATACCTACGAACCATCGCACTCCACCCTCTGAACATCAAAAAGACATGTTCTTTTCACACGCAAAACACATTCATTCCATTACAATATCCCAAAAGGCTTAACTCATTTCAGTAACGATATTCAGTACAAAAATCTCATCAAAATCAGTTACAGGTGTGGTCTGTCCTGGTGCCCAGTTTCCCTCAGGCTGTGCACCTCGGAGACCTAGACCCGGTTATCTGCTTCCAATATACAAAGGAGGGACAGTCCTAGCGAAAATGTTCCCATTGCTGTAGGGAGAAATTGGAAGGAAAACAGGGGTCACGGGTCCCAGGGCAGGGCACACGCCATTAGATTTCAAGGTCTGAGAGTCATCTATAGAACAATGCTTGTCCTCGGGCCTGATGGAACAGCAGCCCACCCTCTCCAAGGGATTGTGCTGTGGCCATGCTCTTCCCAAACTCTGGGTGAAGACTCCAATCTCTCCAAGCCTTGGGGTGACGGCTGAACTCCCGCATCGGGGAAGCAGCTGAACTCGAAGCCTCACCCTCCTTAAGCTTCGGGGGTGGCAGCTGGGCTGTCTGCAGTCTTCCTGCCGTGGTTCTGAGGGTCCTAGGGGAGGTGGCACATCTCAGGGTGGACTCTGATGCCAGCATTCTGAGGAGAAGCCAGGCATCCTGGGTCACCTTCAGAAGGCCGAGCCTCTAGTTCGTAATGGAGAAGGATTGGACACTGCAGGGAAGCGGGGGACCCGACATCCACCCAGGATGCAGCCTCCACGTGTCCCAAAGACCTCGGCGTGCTGTGACTACTCTCCCTTTAGTACCTAAAGAGGCTGGGTTCTCCTCGTGGCACCAGATTTGGAGGCCAAATAGGTCTCCAAGGTTTGCCCACCAGGTCTGCCCCTGCCCGCCTCCCCTCCCACCTCCTGCCCTGTAACGCCGCCCCCCACCCTCCTTCTCTCCTCGCTATAGCTACACTGGCTATTCCTCTATTTCTCAAAAGTGCCGAGCTCCTGTAATTTCCCTAGCTGTGCTCCCTCTGCCCGGGCATTTTCCCCCAACACTCCTTCACTCCTCTCTCACTTCAAGTTAACGTCACATCCTTGGAGGTAGATTTTCTGGCCCCTGATCCCCAATCCCAACTCAACCTGGCATATCCCTGGGCTTTTTCATTCTTGGCACATATGAGCTTGTGCTCCTATGTTTATTTGTTGGTTGGTTAGGGTCTCTCTTCCCACTAGATTATATGCTCCAAGACGGCAGGATAGTGTGGTTTTCTCTGCTGTGTCCCAGTGCCTGGCACAGGGCTGGCTGCTGCATAAAGCAATCATTAGCTTTTCTGTTATCATGACCACACCACAGCTGGCAAACACTTAGAAAGCACTTACTGGGCAGCAGGCATTGTTCTGAGTCCTTTATAGGGATTAACTCAATTCTCATGGCAGCTCAATCTCCCCACTTTACAGATGAGCAAACAGAAGTAGCAAGAGTTAAATCACTTGCTCAAGGTTATACAGTTAACAAGTGGCAGAACTGCGATGCTAACCCAGGCAGTAAATAGTCTAGTTACTTTCTCAACCATCTTATAAGGAGAGTTGATACAGTTCTCAGCAAATAGAAAGGGCATTTAAAGTTTCAAATATGTCCAACTGCTGAACTGCTCGTGCAAAATGCCTCTTACATCTTATACTGTGGTTGACTGCTTAATTAAATAGAAACGTGACATCTATAGTATGAGAACTCAATAAGATGGTGTGGCGGTTTGGAGGCATTCACCCCAGAAAATCATGTTTTTAATTTTAATCCATTTCCATGGGTGCCATCCCATTGTAAATAGAATCTTTTGGTGAACTTGCTTCATGTAAGGTGTGACCCAACTGAATTAGGATGGGTCTTAATCCTAGTACTTGGACTTTTTTTTTAGTGGAATCTCTTTTTATTCAGCAAACAAAAATCAAAAACAAAAGTTTTCCAACCCACATACAGGAGGGGTATGGGTAGGGAGAGGTGTCTGTACGTCCAGCCCCAGCCCCCTCCCACGTGGTTTTGGCAGCACTAAGGGATGTGGGGTAATGGCCCCCCAAAATAAAAATGATGTGTGTGTATGTGTGTGGGAAGGAGAGGGGTGCAATGTGGGGGGAAGGGATGGATAAGGTCAGTACTGGAATGCCAAAAGTGGAAGGCCATTTCAGAACATAGCTTGTTCATCAAACCATCATGGAGACCTTAGAGAGAAGGCCACAGAGAGAAAAGCCAGAGGGAAGCCACCAGAAGCTGGGAAACCAACGGCACCTGGAAGAGAAAGGAGAAGGCACCACCATACACAATGCAAGGAAGGACCATGGACCAAGTATCACCTGCCCAGATCACCTCCGTCTTCTGCAAGAGCATTACCTTAATGACTCCCCGATTTTGCACTTCTCCTAACCTCAAAACCAATACATTTCCATTGTTTAGGCCAACCTATTTTCTGGCATTTGTTTAGCAGCCAGGAAACTAAAGGGAACAATTTATTCATAAGATTCTAATTTATGAATTACCTTGACTTATAAAATAGTACACTATGGACTATACTTTTATGGAGCTTCAAATTGAACAAATCAACAACCACTTAAACATCAGCAGTCAAACTAAGAGAGAGAGAGACTATGAAGTTATGAGAAGAACAGAAGTAACATCTCTAGCTGTGGTCTGGACCTTCAGGGAGAGACGCACTTAGAGGCCACGTGGGGTTCAGTGGATTCCAACTTGTGTTCCCAGGACTGTGCCTTTAGGGTACGGGGATCTCTCGTTCTCCTGCCCTGCGCCCAGAACATGGCCCCCTGCATCCAGGGATGGTCCTTGTGCATAGAGATGGAGGGCGAGCACCGACTTGATTTCTGGCTGGGTTTTCTTGGAATTTTCATGTGACCCACCAGTCCATTAGAACCAAGAAACAACTGAAAAGCAGTCGGCTGTCTCTTGACTTGTGTCTGTTAAAAGGGTTGAATCCGAACCCTCCCCAAAGCCATGCTCAAGGCCTAACCCCCGTGTCCCCGTGACTGGTGAACTCATTTGTAAATAGGATCTTCGAAGATCCTAATAAGTTGGGGACAAACTGAATCAGGTGGTCTTAATCTAACATGACTGGAGTCTTTATAAGCAGGGGAAATCTGGGCACCATCTGGAGTAGGAGACAAATGGCTTCATGCCAGAGGTAGAGACTGAGTCCTAGAGGTGGGCAAGTGGTCACCAGCATGCTTCAGACTTCCGGGAGGGCAGGTCCCGTCAACCCCTTGATTTTGGATTTCTAGCTAAAAATCACGAGAGGATAAAGTCCTGTTCAATTATGCTAATTGGTCAGAAGTGTTTGCTATAGCAGCCCTGGCAAAGTAAGACAGTGAATTTGTTTGTCCTTCCACTGAGCCCCCAGAGATTAAAATGGCTATGGCATTGTCTCCTGGGAAGGACTCATCCCTTTCTGAGATTTAATTAATCTGGGTACTTTTGTATCCCCAGATCTATGATGAGTTTTATTTTTACACTATGACTGGTTGTTTTTTTCCACCCTAGCTGGTTTGTTCTCATTGTTAGGGTGAAAGCAACTGACCCCTTGCAACTTAAACACCATAACTGGAGATCGATGTCCAATAAATGATTTTTGAAGGGATAAATATGATTCTGACCTGTTCATGGCAGTTTGGCATCACCAATCTCCAGAGAGAGAGATTGATATATATTTTTTATGATCTCCATTTTTTTTTTCTGATTTTTATTTCACAATCAATACAGTTACAAAACATCACGGTTAACTTTTCCACTCTTTGTTTTGCTCTATGTTTTCTGGCATTTAAGGTCAGGGGAAAGACTGTTTATAGAATGAACTGATTTTCTTTCCTATTCCTCACACTTTAGTCCTCTCCCCAGTCACTAGAGAACACGCTGAACTCAAGGGACTCAGGAAGAGAGCAATTCTGGAGCCAAGTTTGGTCAAAATGACTTCTTTTGGTTCTGCTACTCTATTTCCCATCAGGATTTTCCCACTCTCCTTTCTTCTGGGCACCAGCGAGGGTTGTTTTATTTTGCAAATAGCCACAAGCCTGAGAGTCAATGTAAACTAAAAAAGACACAACAATTTTGCCCCTCTTCACATCAATTTATGGAAATGCCCTAATGCAATATTTCTGATGGATGACTCTAAATCTTATGTGATATGCAGGGGAAAATGTATTGCACTTGGATATACCAGGGCCAAGGACAGGGGCCCCAAAGGCATTTTCTCTGTTGCTTAAGGGCAGGGGTGGTCACCCAATTATCTTGCAAGAAAGTTGCATGAAAACATACATTTATGCTGCACTGCAAATAGGTGTGTCATGCTAGCAAATAGAGGCTCCTAGCTTGTGAAGGGTCGATTAAAGAGCAGCTATAAAACTCGTAGGCTACCTACAAAACACACGCGTAAAAAAATCACTATGCTGCAAAAAGCTGTAAGAAAAAGGGCTGCACAGCACAAATTCTCCACCCAGAGGAAAGATGATCTGACCACAAAAAAAATTGAGCTCAATGAAATCCTTACAATTCTATGTTTTCTTGCTGATCTCACCAATGGACTTTGAGATCCACCATTTTATGTTCTAAAACATTGGGACTACTTCAGTTCATTTATTCTGGGTGCAATTAACTTCCTATTTACAGAATGAATGTTTATGGGAGGCAAATGCAAAGTTCAATCTCACCGAGACTGGGGATACAGCTCTGTCCTTTTAAGCACCATTCCCCCTTGTTAATCAGCCTGCTTTGTCCATTGGTTCCCAATCTCCATTTTTATCCAGTTCCATCCTGTGAATATTTCCTCTTAGATAACACTTTCGGTCCCTTTACTCTTTAATCTTGAAAGCACAGCCAAGCAGAATTCGGTCACTCAGATTTAAAGACCCAGCGCTCAAAATGTCAAAACACAACCTGATTGATGTGGAAAAATACAACTTCATCCCATGTATTGCTGCAGAAACATGGGTTCAGAAATGTCAACTGAAAAATTCCTAATCTTTAAGAGACTACTTTTTAAAAAGAAATCATCTAGTGGACCTTTTTTTGGAAACACCTGTCTAAGCTTGTCTATTACTTAAAAAGGATTATTATTGAAAAATAAGAAGTGGAAGGGCTTATTTTCAATGGTCTTACTTTGAAATCTTTATTCTTTTAAATGTTCCCACTGCATTTAATTATGTGTCTTCTCCAGGTTTTTCTGAATCTGATTAAGCTACCCAGGTGCTGAGCTGGGTTGATCTAACCATCAGGTTGATCTACTCTGGTGAGCTGCACAGAGTAGGTGTAAAAATGTTTGTTGGTGAATTGACACTGGACTTTGGTAATAACCGGGTGTAACAGATGCTGTAGGTGTCCTGCCATTCCTATGACCTCTTCCCGGATGACTTCCACCTTTGTAAGCACAGGCAACTCTGAGCACTTTCTTTAAGAACAGGGCAAGCCAGATGTGCCCGGGAGTTAACACCTCCCAGAAACAGGCTTCAGTCAATGACAGATGGGAACTGGTGGATAAATACCCCAGCGCCCTCATCCTTGAGGTTGCACCGACCCTGCAGCTTTTTCTACACTGTCTCCTAGGATCCCCCAATTTTTCTCAGCACTGGTCTGTCTTCAGATCAATGCCCCTTTCGGTGGCTTCCTTCCCTTTCAGGTCTCACTTTCCCACCTCCCGCCTGGTACTTTGTAGAAATCACCTGCCAAATAAATGGTTTGCCCTTGAATCATTGTCTTAAGGTTTGCTTCTGGGGGCATCTAACCCAAGGCATTAGGTTAAATCAAGTATGCCCATATCCTAAGAGGTGTGAAAACAGCCCTCCATTGCTCAGTGAGAAATAACAACAGCGTTGCGAGACTTTGGGATGGACAATGGAGCTCAGTGCTCCTTGGTGTGGTCCCCCTGCATTTACAGGGCCATTGGGAAGATGGTGGTGTGTTTGACGCTACCAGTCCCCTTGAACCTGCCTTGTTACAAACTTCCCCCAAATGTCCCCTGAGCCATTCCAGATTCCTCAGTCCTTCCTTGGTATTCGAGGTGTCACCTTAGGGGTTACCTTAACTCAATCCCCAGAAACCAGAGATGTTCCCACTTGTAACAAAAACCCCATAGATTTGACTCTTTTTTAATTTGTTTTATTAGCATCAATATATACAAAGTGGAAAATGTTTTAATTTCATTATTCTATCTTAGAAAGTTTGTTTGGCTTTTGTTCTGTTTAGGGATAAAATGTAAATGAACATTTCCTGGGAGAAAGCCTAGCTTTGGGGATCGCTGAACACTTCCATAATATCTGACCTCAAGTGCATCCAACTTGCCTAGCCAAGGGCATAACAAAGTCATCCCCTCTGGAATGATCCCAAGGAAAGGTCATTTTTGCCCAAGGTTCATGCCTCAACCTAAACTGACCCACATATTTGCCAAATTACTTCCTCTTATACAACCCCTCTGATGGTGTAGCCACTTTGCTTCCTTTTGGCATACTGGTCAGTTTCCAAAGCTATGCCTGAGGTTTCCCAGGCTTTCCAAGGAGCTGCCTTTAAAAGATCATATTTAAAGCACATCTATGGAACTAAGCAATGATGGCCACCAAGCAATCATAGGAATACTTACATTGGCTAATAATTCTACCAAAAAAAAAAAAGCAAAAGGGTGAGCTCCAAGCTGAAGAGGGTGTTATATGTGCAATTTTAAAGCACAGGGCAGTAGCTGACAGATACAGCTTATATGTATTAGCATGTAATAGAGGCCATATCACATGCATTCTCTGAAGCTCACAATCTCTGTAAACGTTATTTCCCCACTGTTTTAAAAACACAGAGTGGCTCATATGAAGGTTTGGTCCATTCTCGAGTTTCTCAAGAGTGTATCCTGTCCAAAAATATTTAATCCCAATGTTTTTTTTTTTATATTGATCTTATAAAAACAGACATACATGAACTGAAATGAGATGCCTGGTACATTTTTTTTGGCATGATTATTATTTTCTTTTGCCTTTACATATTACAAATACACATTCAGATATTTTGAAAAGAAAAACAGACACCAACCTGTCTTTTCAATCACACGGTACATTGTCAAGCTCACGCGGTCAATCCTTAGTCTAAAACTAACCGTCAAAACATCATCATGGTTACGGATGCTGTACTATTGAGAAAGAACTAAGACACCAGTATCCTGAAAAAACAATCAACACCTTTTCCATCCCTCCAATAGCCAACTTTAGGGAGCAAGGTTAGAATAAAGATCTTATATTTTGTCAGTGTTTTACGAAAGGCGAATGTTTAGTTTTCACATAACCATGGTCTGTTCTACAATCAAATATTATTAATAGAGCTCTTTGTCCTGATGACCCAGAACTAGGGTTAGAATAAGCACGAAAAAGAAATAAAAGTAAGGATTGGATTCGGCCTTAAAAAAAATTATTATTATTTGTACGGTTGGTCTTTCTCCAAACGTGACATTGCTCACCAATGGACCATTTCTCCTCTGGTTCTTTTATAAAATGGGGGTGGGGAGGGGCTTTGGGTGACTGGGAAGTAGCCTTCAGCTGTCTCTTGCCACGTGTCATGAATGCATCCTTAAAGAGCAAATATGCAGGTCTCTTTTCTGGCAGAAGGAACACATCCCAAACTCAGACCCCCAAGATCAAGGGCCAAGCTCCTGGTGGGGAGGGGGCTACCCACACAAAGCCAGCTCTCCTGTTCTGCTTAAGGAGGTGTTTCCTAGCCAGACACCGAAGTATGGACCCCTAGTCACGCTCCCAATGGCAGGGCAGCCAGAAAGGTCTTTTCTTGTTTGAAAACCAGCACATTTAAAGCAAATCTAGAAAGCACTGGAGGGCACCAAAGAAGACCTCATGAGCTGCTGAGCCATTGACCATCTCCAATTGGTTCCAGGGTTCTACCATGCACCTGCCTTTTCTTTATACCAGATTTTAGAAAAGAATCTCCCAGAGTCACACACTCACCAGTCCTTATGGGTTGGGAGAAAGGACCCTGATAATTAGATGCGGTTCTGTAAATTCCCTTCTGAGCTGACATTCCTCTTTGTCTCCTCACTGACGCTGAGACCATAGGATGAAGATTCCTCTGCAGTTGCTTCTCTTGTCCAGTGCACCTCTTGGTCCGCGCTCAGGCCACCGTCCAGCATAGGGACAGGGCCTCTGAGAACAGAAAACTAGCTTCTTCTCCCCACCCTCAGAATACCTGATTGCAAGTGTATTCTGATCGTGGGATCATTTAGAAAAACAGTGCACTTAGGGCTCCCATATTTTGAAGGCTAAGGCCTTCCAGCATCTAGGAGAAAAACAGAGCTCACTCCTGGATTTCGGGACATGGCTCTCCTTTCCCCCACCACAAATCTCATAACTGTATGGGTGGGACCACCCAGGCCTCCCGGGCTTGTGGATTTATTACCATCGCTCGGGGGCACCCACTGAACCAGGTGATCCACTCTGGCACATGTAGTAAAAATGACCTGCTCTTTCATTGTTAAAGGAGTGTCAAAAGAAGAAAGACTTTACTAATTTAATTCCCCCACCTATCTCCCCTCCTCACCCAATTCTCCATGGGAACTCTCAAATCTCTGACCTCCGGACAGTTTTCCCTTGTTGTTTATCACCCTTTTAGAAGGAAAGCATTTCCTTATTTTGCCAGAATTCAGTGAGGCCATGGTAGTCGAAGAGAATGTTCGTTTAATACCTTTGTCACTTTCGAAAGGACTAGAAGAGGGAGAAGAAGTGGCAGAACTTTTAGACGCTAGTAAACTTGGGAGAGAGGACACAAAACTTGCTTTGGAGCAGACATGTTTAACTACCCATGCGAAATTCCAACCCAGATTAATCCAACAAGAAACTGCCTTTCCAAACTAATTGTGGAGTGTAGAGTTCTACTAAAAACACCAGTGGCATGGATTCCACAGATGCATGCAATTTGATGCAGCCTTAGCATGGCGTTGCTGGTTGGAGAAACTTGATCTGTTTTTTCTCTTCTTCTTTTTCTCTTTTTTGTTGCTGTGTTTGCCATTGGCAGGTTCTTACCACCGGCCTTCAGAATTGAGGCTGGAACATGAATTTGGCTGCAACCCCAATACAGCCTACCACACCTATCTCAATTTTAAATATAATAAATACAATGAAGAAAACAGCAAATCTTCAATAGGAGTCTAAAGAAAGGACAGCCGACACTCTGGGGTTTCAATTAAATGCCACATGGTCTCTGGATGAATTTCTTGAGGAGTTGTAGTTGAGATATTCTCTGCTAAATTTCCTTTTCAAGTGCAACTCTCTTTAGATGGAAACTTCATATTCTCTAGTTTCCTGAAGAGAGAGAAACACAGATTTTTAAAAACTCTTATGTGGCTCTAGTTTCTCCCCCTGCCCTGTTTCCACGTACTTGGCCACGCGGCTTTGCTGTGCCTTCTGTGCCAACTCTGATTTGCTCTTGCCAGTAGGTTCTAAAGAAATGTGATACAACGGGGCTTGAAGTGCTTTTATGTTTCCATTTGTGTCCTGCACTTGTCCCATCACCCTGAGCTGGTACATTCCGTCAGCCATTAGTACCAGAAGGAGGATGAAGGGCATGGGGAGCAGATATGAGCTACCGAGGCAGCAGCCAGTTAATCCCAGAAATGTGAGTGAGCACGGCTGGCCCAGGATCACCACCCAGCCGAAACTAGCTTCAAACTCCAGCCCATAGACTGGTGAACAAATTAATGTTTGTTTTTCAAAGCCATTTGTGTTTTGGGATTGTTTGTTACTCAGCATTATTATAGCAGTAGGTAGCTGATACACTTCACTAATAAGTATTAACAAGGTCTGGTCTCTAAAACGCTATTTTTCATCAGCCTGACCTTCCTCCAGGATTTGGAAGCAAGCTACACAGAATGTGGAATTACATACCACCTGTACTTAGCAGTGCCATATCAAAAATGACCACAACACATGGGAAGCAGCCAATTCAATTTCTCCAATATTGATGGAATGTGTGTGTAATGTATTCCAGGCTCCAGGGGCAGAGAGAGGTAAGAAGTCATAGGCCTGACCCTGGAAGATACCACTGTCACATGCTTTACCGGAGGGCTACAGTCCAGGCTGGGCCAACACAGCAGAGATGTGCAATCACATCTAGGTATCACGGTCGGTGGGGAGGTGTGGTAGGCAGACTCTAATGTGGGCCAAGAGCCCCATGTCCTGGTGCCTGTGTCCTTGTGTGGTCCACTCCCCTTAAATGTGGACAGGATCTATGGCATGATTTGAACCAACAGAATACAACCCAGGTAACTGGACGTCACTTCTGTGATTACATTACATGGGATTGTAACTTCCGTCTTTCGAGACTCTCTTGTTGGCTTTGAAGACACAAGCTGCCAGGTTGCGATCAGCTCTGTGGAGAGGGCCACATGGCAAGGAGCTGAGGTTGGCTTCTAGAGGACAGTTAGCAAGAAACTGAGACTCTGCAAGGAACTGAATGCTGTCAACAACCACAGGAGTTAGGAAGTGGAACCTTCCCCAGTTGAGCCCCAGACAGGACAGCAGCCTCGGTTGACCCCATTTTTGCAGACTTGTAGAGGACCTGGCCAAACCATGTCCAAAGGGTCCTGACTTACCGAAATCATGAGCTAATAAATGCGTATTGTTCTAAGCCCCTACGTTTGCGGTAATCTTGTTGTGCAGTATTGGATAACTAAAACAGGAGGCTGGAGGAGGCAGAGATGAGGGAAAGTCATCAGGAATATGGAACAAGTGAAATCTGTGCTCTTCAAACTTTGGGAGAGGATGGCACATCATTACCCAGTGAATTTGAAGGGTCGTGGTTTTGCAAAATCATGACCAGCCTTTTGATTCCTCAAATCAGCCTCTGGACCTTTGCACATACATACTCTCCTTCTCCCTGGCAAAACCCACTGGCTGACTATTACCCACTGTACCTGCCTCAGCTTTACTATCACTTTCTCAGAGAGGCTGAGCCCAATCCTCTCCCAGGTGTCCCCCAACAGGTACTCTCAGAGCACTCTGTCCAATTTCTCTCATGGCTCTTAAAAGCTATGATTTATTATTATTATTAGGAAATTCATTGGTACTTTCAATTGCTTGAGGTTCAGTGGGTAGGAGGCAGGCAGGCTTAGTGGTTAACAGTGCCAGGTTGAGCTTGCTCCCTGGCTTCATCATTTATTAGCTGTGTGACTTTGGCTGAAATGTTTTGGGCTCTCTCTGAACCTAGTGTCCTCTTCGGTCAGTCAGAGATGACCAGAGTATGAATCGCAAAGAGATGCAAAGATTCAAGGAGATTATGCATTGAGAGGGTCTGGCACCTGGGATGGATTATTACTACCAGGGTCTGCCTCCCTGGCCAGACTGTAAATTCCTCAACAGCAAGATCGTTACGTATTTGGCTCAGACCTGGTGTCCTCAGTGCCCAGCACGGGGCCTGCCACTCAAATGTGTAGGGCTATTGTACCCTGCCACTCTGTAGGTGTTTGATAAGGCATGTGGGAATGCAGCCTGGTGTCCCCAGGCCCCTGATGGGCTCTGACCCAGCTCAGCCATCTTTCTGTGGCTTTTCGGGGCAGTCCCTTCTCTTCACGTGTGTCCCACTGACAGTGAACAGCCCTGTGGAATCCTCATCAGCTCAGACCACTTGCAAAGACAGCGGAGTTCTCCCAGCAGTTGTCTCTTTAAGGGGACAGAGGCAGGGCCCCGGCCCTGAGCAAAAGGAAAAATCAAGCCTCTGGTTTCAATGTGGGCAAATTCGGGGGCAGGCAAAGAGGGAGGCAGTGGGGAGAGAAAAGAGACCAACTCACCCCCGTCTCATAAATGGGGTTGTCGAACTCGGTTTCCACGGTGATCTGGCTGTAAGGGTGGGAGTACATCAGCGGCAGGCGGAGGTTGGAGTAATAGCGACATCTGGAAAAGAGACCAGAAAGGAGAGAGAAGTCACTCCTCCCTGTCTATGAGATACTTTGCAATATCAAAGGCGAATAGTTTGTGCCACTTCCTGAGCATTGCCACCTTCACTAATGACAACTAATGTGTGGAAACAGCCTCTTGCAGGCGAGAATCTGAGTGGGGTAGAAGCTGGAGTCGTAATTGCTCTCACCTTCTAACCTAGTCAGTAATACTTAATGTCTTGGGACCTCCTCTTATTGTGGGGGTAGGGGGTGGGGCTTGATTTGGTTCCACCTAGAAGGTGATTTGAGTCCCTCTTTAATGCAAAGAGCAACTACAACAATGAGCATTTAATGAGCACCTACTTATGTTATATCACCTCCACAAAGCAGTCTTCCGTGATTGCCCTATTTAAAGGTAGGTCCTCTGTTACACACCACAACCTATCTCCTTCATTGAGTTTATCTTTTTACTGTGTTACAATTTATGTTATTACTTACTCTACCCCCCCCCCCATTACACTAAGTGCTTGATGAGGGCAGAACAATTTATATTAGCAGCATGCCTGCCTCAAGGCCTTTGCACATGCTGCTCTCTGGCCTGGAACCCTTCTCTCCTGGATATCCTCATGGTTTACTTATTTTTTACTTTGAAATCCTCACTCAAATGTCATTTCATAGTGGGCCTTCCTTATTTATCCCATTTAAAGGTAAACACCACCTCTGCCTTAGAGCTCTTTATGTCCCTTCGCAGTTTTATATTTCCCCCTGCATTTATCACCTTCTAACAAATGCCACAATATTCTCATATACTTTGCTTATTGTCTATCCTCCTTCCTTAGAACCTGAGCCCCATGAGGGCAAAATTTTCTGTTGCAGAAGAAAGAATTTGGCTGGACTTTTATCACGGGTTCCTGGGAGATACCGCTAAAGCTTTGGAATTTCCTGTGACCTGAGTGCCACCCCCCCCCCCCAACCACCACCTGATAGCTTATGCTAAAGAGATGACCTGGGATGGGGCCAGCCATGCAGGTCAATAAAGTGGGGTCCAGCCAGGTTAGAAAGCTCAGCCTGTGATTAAAGGGTTGAAGCTTTGGGTCACATCCTACAGGCGAGGGGAGGAGGCTGGCAATTGAGTTTGACTACGTGGGCATTAATTCTATCAACCACGTCTGTGCAATAAAACCCCAAGATAACTCTGGATACTGAAGCTCAGGTGAGCTTCCCTGTTTGGTAACACAAATGGACACACTGGGAAGCAGATACCTCCCGACCCCATGGGGAGAAGATGCGGAAGTTTTGTATTTGAAATCCTCCCAGATCTTATCTTCTGGGTCCTTTCCTTTGGCTGGTCCTGACCTGTATACTTTTTGTTATAATAGAACTATAATCATAAGTATCCTGGTTTGAAAGGATGATGTGCCCTAGAAAAGCCATGTTTTAATGCTGATCCAATCTGATGGGAGCAACCATTTCTTTGAATTTCTATCCAACAGTGTAGGTTGGGATCTTTTGATTAGTTTATCTCCATGGAGATGTGACACAACCAACTGTGGGTATTAACTTTTTGATTACAGGGAGATGTGACTCCACCCTTTCCAGGTGGGTCTTGATTAGCTTCCTGGAATCCTTTAAAAGAGGAAGCATTTTGGAGAAAGCCATGAGAACCACAAGAGCCCACGCAACCACAGGAGACCTTTGGAGATGAAGAAGGAAAACGTCCCTGGGGGAGCTTCATGAAACAAGAAGCCTGGAGAGAAAGCTAGCAGATGTCACCAAGTTCATCATGTGCCTTTCCAGTTGAGGGAGAAACCCTGAACTTCACTGACCTTTCTTGAGTGAAAGTAACCTCTTGTTGGTGCCTTAATTTGGACATTTTTATAGACTTGCTTTAATTGGGACATTTCCATGGCCTTAGAACTAGAAACTAGAAACTTATTAAATTCCCCTTTTTAAAAGACATTCCATTTTTGGTATATTGCATTCCAGTAGCTAGTAAACTGGAACAATACATAGAGTGCTTTCTTGAGTTCTGAGAGGCATTTTAGCAAATTATCAAACCTGGAGGGGTGGTGGGAACCCCCCAGGGTTTAGCTGGTTGTTCAGAAGAATGGGTGGCCTGGTAACCCCCAAACTCATGGCTGGTGTCTGAAATGAGGGGACCTTGTGGCAATTGCGCCCTTAACCTATGGGGCCTGACTCACTCAGGGTAGTTAGTGTCACAATTGCATTAAAGCTGGTATCAGAAGTTACTGCAATTTCTTTCTATTTTTTTTGTTTTTCTCAGTGATGCCCCTAGAGCTCAGGGAAGTCTCTGGCAGGTGTTGAAAAATTGTGAGGTTGAATGAATTGGTGACTATCCTGGGCATGGTTTAACATCTTCCTTCCTCTTCTCCTGCAAGTTCTGTGACCCCCCAACACCTAGGACAGCTGATACATATAAAATTGTTAAGATACACTTATTGAATAAATGACTGCATGAGCGAGTCAATGGTGGAATGAAGGAGTCAGTGTGCTTGGCGATGGGTAATGGCTAGCTCCCCCACTAAACCCTAAGCAACTCAAAGTCAGGGACTTTTGGTCTTGTCCGTGGCTATATCCTCAGCCCTTCCACCATGAAGGGTCAGTAGGTGCCTGGTATAAATATTTATCTCACTGAGGTGAACTGAGTCACGCCCTCCCTGCCATCACCCCAATGCCACTATCCCCAAGCGACAATGGATACCATGAAGCTCAGAGGGATGGAATGCCCAGTCCCTTGGCACACAGGTGGCTGAGTAGGTCGCAAGCCCCACCCCAGTGGCCCGCAGCCCCCTACCTGGTGATGTAAATATAGGCTCCTCCCAGCAGTAAGGAGATGATAAGGACAGGGATAAAGATGGCCAGCGCCATGCTTCCTCCTTCCAGGGACGTCTCAGCTGCCGCTTCTGCTACTGGACACACAAGTGAGTGAGAGAGACCCTCTTTTCTCCCACCTTCCCCCACACAGGTTCCTGGCTCATGGTGAGCACCTGGCTGCTGTCCCAGTTCTCAGCGAGCTGCCACTGCAGAGCCTTAGACATTGAAGGACCATCTCCAGAAGGGAGAAGGGGCAGAGACCAGAGCAAACTGTACTGGTGAGGTCCTTGGAAATCCTTGCAGGTGACCGAAAATCACACCAATTTAACACTGATCATACTACACCTATTTATTACTTTTTTTTTCTTAGTATAATTGAATTAGGGTTAAAATCAAATTCAAGGACAGTCTTGGGAGAAATTCCAAATATGGTTAACTGGTAAGGCAGATTTGCTGGACAAGTCCCTGGACATTCTGTTGAGTGGAGAGAAGAGTACAAACGGGTCTGGAATTGAGATGCAGGAATGAATGATGGGGAGGTATGGGTGGGGTGTATGTCTGACAGTTGGATGGTGCTGGGACCTAAGCAGGGTTCCCCAAAACTGCCTTGTCCCCTGGGGATGGGAGAATATTGTTGTATCAAGACTTGTAGTCCTCTCCCAGGGTTACTCAATCAGAATCTCCAGGAGTGGGCTCTGTGCAGCTGTCACATCCCCAGGGATGCTCGAACTGTTTGAAACCTCAGCTGCAGCTCTCAGAGGCCACCGCTGCACATTCTCACGTAGCCCTCCTGAGGCTCCCCCAGCAGTTCCCACCACCTCTCAATGTTTGTGGCAATCGCAGAAACTGCAAGAGCAGTTGTGAAGGGCAGTGGCATTTCTGCAGGGTGGCTTGAAGGGGGTCCATACGTGTCTTCCAGAAACTTAGCCTTCAGATTTCCTTTGCCATTTTTATGGCCGTGACTAAAAGAGCTTAGCTGTACGCCAGTATATCATCCATTAACCACCACTCTACAGGGTCTGAGAAAAAATCAGCCCTACTGCCCACGATAAATGCATGAGCACAAAACGTGCTCATAATTTTCAAGTAACCCCAGATCTTTAAGATGTTCTCATGGGTCACTGGATGGCAAAAGGCAGAAGAGGGATGGCCCGAATACAGAACGACACCACAAAATGCCCTCTGGTTTCCAAATGGAGTGACTAATACATGCTGTTTCCCTACACCCACATTTAAGCCCTGGCCTGAAGAATGAGGAACAAATGAGTAACAGCAGCTAATAAAATGTAATTCACACAGCCCCAGATTCCAAGCAAACTAATTGTCAGATAACTAAATACAGCTCCAGAAATAATCAGAAAAACTGCATAATTGAAAAAAACTTTTTAAAGAGCTATTATATTTAACATTATTCTAACCCCCCGGCCCCAGATGAGTGGTTTTATACTGAATTTAACGGTGGTTATGTAGAATGCAGAATGGATGAGAGGGGTTGGAAAGGGAAGGACCCATCAAATGGAAAAGAACAAAGACAAATTTTTGTATTGCTTTTAGCACCTTCCACGTTAATAAACTCCCTTGGGAATTCCTAATAAAAGGAGAAAAACCAAGGAGGAGGGGGCAGGGATGGGCATGCTGTCACTGAGGGGAGGACAGATTCTTGAGCGTCCCCAGGAGAGATTTTCCCTCCCAAAACCACTGGGATGCTCAGCATGGAAGGCCAAGCCTCAACAGACTTACTTCCCCAAAACAGCACCATGTGGTTGAAAATTTTTACAATAGGGTTATGCCCTTTGTGGGCATAGGGACTGTCAGATTTTCTGACCTCATTGTCATATAAGAACTGGTGTCAAATCCCTTTTCAGGTACATTAGGTCATTCTAAATTGAAAATGTCTTTTTTTTTTCCTTTACAATAGTAGTTGACTTGAAATGATCTCAGAGTGAAGGCAGATTTTGTGCATGTGTTTATTTTTTTTTAAGCAGTTGGATAAAGCTCTCCAAATACCTGCTCTTGTTCTATTATTAGCTTGATTTATTGGATTTGTCTTTCATTATAGAACTCACCTTCCAAAGCATGTTCAAAGCTGTCCTGATTAACTGAAAGAGAATTGAGGAAGCATTAGTCAATGTAAAATGGATTCACTTTTTGCATGAAAGGAAGCCAAAAGAATTAGGAGCAAAAGGCCCATTCCATGCTTTTCTGAAGCTAGGGCTATGATTTACTTATCTGAGGCTGCTAAAATCAGTGGAAATGCCTAAACCTATTCCATTCCTAAGTTCCTGAAGATGAAATAGATACAAAACAGTAACAACAATAATCATAGCTAATATTTACTCACCAGGTGTCAGATACCATACCAAGAACTTTGTTTGCTCATTAAACCCTCCCAGTGCCGTTAGGTAGATACATTTTAATCTCATTTTACAGAAGAGCAAACAGAAGTTCAGAGAAGTAGTCACTTGTCTGAGATCACACAGCTTCTAAGTGATGGAGGCGAGATTTAATTCAGGACCTTTTGTATTTTCTCTAGCTTCTGCCCTGATCTCTACATGATTATGATCTTTTCATCATTTTCATGTAGGACCAAGCTCTGATGATTGCTGAGACTCAGGACTTTCGTACAAAATACAGGCAGAAGTTAACGGTTTTCCTGCTTTGAAATACACATTTCTGTGAAAGCTTTTCATTTCACTTACATATATGTATATATGTTTGTTTGTTTTTTTAGTAGGATTAGTATTCCCTGTAAAAATCATTTTCATTCATTTGTATCCCCTGCAAAACGTCTCTGGAAGTTTACAATGATGAGGGCTGGCATTTCCACGCTCTGCTGTCAAAATCATCGTGGTAACTGAGCACAAAAGTAGAGCAAGCAGGATGGGCGCTCCTTCCAAAGATGCAGACCCCCAGCCAGGAGGGCTGAGATGCAAAGACTGCATCTTGAGGAGGTGGGGACTGGTGGCTCCCAATGGCCAAGCTGTATTTGCACGTTATCTTATCCCAATCCTTCCTAATTTTGTACCCTGGTCAAATTCACTCTCCGAGGACCATGCGATGACAGCAAAACCAGTTGAGAAGCCAAATAAATAAATAAGTAAAAAAAACCCAAATAAATATAGATACCTGTGGGGCTCTGGCATTGGGAAAATGGGAACACTCAGACATGTTTTCTACTTCAGACATGAGCTGGACCTCAGTGGAGGATCTGGGCGTGCATGAATTTTCATGGAACCTTAGATCGGAAGGGGGGAACTGGACTCTGTGGGTCTTGGGGTGTGGTCAAAGGCCCCCCTGGAGCCTGGGCCCTTTCCCAGCCCGGCTGGTCTTATAAACTCCCCAATAATCCTGATGCAGCCACTAGGTCTACTGATCTCCTCTTTAGAAAAACTGATTGGGACTGACATAGTGATTTCACAAAAGGGAAACTCCTTTTGTCAGAGAAAAAAAGTGAGCGACCCAAAGGCAGGAGGTGGTCCACCGCAGAGCCAGCCTGGGGTCCAGTGCCCCCGAGTCCAATTCCAGACTACAAAGCCATTAATGCCACATTTCCTTCGAAGAGAGGTGATTTATTAAGAGTTGGGGGACCTCATGAGTGGAAAAGGCACAAGGTGCTCAGGTGCCTTTCCTGCTGCAAATCCTACCACACCTGTGCAAGAAAGTGACAGCGGAGGGCCAATTCACCTGGTGGGGTTTCAGGGGCTACTGGTAGATGGCATCGCTGCTTTCCTACTTTTCTCACCTCTTCTAAAGGACCTCTCTGTCCTTTTATTAAGAACTGTTTGTCATTCATAGGATCATCACCTGCTTGATCACAGGTAAGTGAAGTGTATTCCTTGGGTCAGGGTTTTCCCACACTTGCCAGATGATGAGCACCACCAGCGTTAGTGATTAGTTCAACTGGTTTCCTGAGTCCTGCTCCAGACGCAGTAAATCAGAATCTCCATGGAAGGGGACGAGGAATCTGTTCAGACCAGGCACCCTATGTTTGGAAACCACGACTTTAAGTGGTGCATAAATTTAACGTACATTTAGTGACCAAGAGCTTGTTAAAATGCTTATTCCGAAGAGCCCTGTCCAGCAGCAATTCTGGGTTCGTCAATCTGGGATAGATTCAGAAATAAGGCTCTGAAAAACACCCCAGATGATACTGAGGTGGGCTGGAGGGCTGGTTGGGAGCCTTCTCAGTAGCCCCAAAAAGTCCCGAAGTTCACCCCACAGGCAGCATGCTGCGGAAGTCAAACATGGGCTCAAGTCCTAGCACTTCCTCTTACCAGCTGTGTGGTTTTGAGAAAGTCACTGCTCTGAGCCTCTTCTTCGACACCTGTAAAATAGGTAAGCGGGCTCACCGCTCTTAACAAGTGTGGTTGGGAAGCTTAAATGAGGTGGTTTAGGGAAATAATTTTTTTTTATGAGATAAAATTCACATAACATAAAATTAACTATTTTAAAGGGGACATTTATTGGCATTCAGTCCATTCAACACACTGCGCAACGATCACCTCCTATTTAGTTTCAAAACATTGTCGTCCTAAAGGAAAACCCGTCCCCATTCTTCCTTTTCTACAGCCCTTGGCAAACGATCACGTACTTTCTGTCTGGACTGACCTATTCTGGATATTTCATACAAATGGAATCGTACAATAGGTGACCTTTTTATATCTGGCTTCTTTCATTCAGCATAATATTTTCAAGGTTCATTCCTGTTGCAGCATGTATCAGAACTTCATCCCTTTTCATGGCCAAATAATCCTCCATTGTATGATGAGACCGCATTTTGTTTATACATTCAACAGTTTGTTAGGATTGCTTCCACCTTTTGGCTACCGTGAATAATGCTGCTACGAACATCCATGTACTAGGATTTGGATACCTGTGGGGAAATTATTTTTAAGGCTTCATGCTGGGATTTATGAATAAGGCATTTGGGAGCCACTGAAGTTATGGAAATGTAGAAAGGTAAAGTAGAAATGTAAAACGGTGTGCTTCCCCACCTCATCGTGGGTAGACGGTTCTGAGTTTTCTGCCTAGTTCTCAATGGGGTACATTGAGATAACTCCCCAAAAGGCTAAGATCCACTGGCCTAACGTACTGAACACATTTAGGATTTCATTATGAATCGTTTACCTCAGAGACCCAGATAAATGGGTCCAAATTTCACTTGGTATGTCACAACTTAATTTCAATGACGAATATTTCATTGATTCTAGGATGCACAGTTTCTCCTTTTTTGTATCAGCTCTGAGATGGGAGTGTTTTCACAATCAATGGTTGTTACATTCACTGCCACTAAGGGGCGCTCACGATTCCCTGTCCACAAACAGCAGGAGTGCTAACATCTGTTTTGGCAGAATAGGTGCCAGGTGCCTTGTGAGAATACCCCAGAACAGTGGTCAATTCTTAACCCCTGGAACCAAGTGGTTTCGAGAAGGGGATGCAGGAGGTGGAAAGTATTTAAGCCACATCCTCCAAGGAGGGGCCACAAGCAAGCTGGTTCTTAGGGCCATACTAGGGTGAGGCAGAAGAGTTGGGGGGCAAAATTTATGGAGGCACACCTTAATTTCAGAAAAATCTAAGAGCGCCTCCTTAAATTATTATTTTTTAATTTTCACCTTTGGCTCCTCCCTGGCTGCAGGTAACTGCAAAAGTTCAGCACCCCAAATTTAGTTCTTTTATGGATTTTCTTAGGGAATTCTGCTTCATTGAAGCTCTTAATGGCACAGGGGCAATTGAGTGGAAAAACAGGACTCTGCAAACTCTGAGTCAAAAAAGAATTCAAAAGGATCAGATTCTGAAGGCTGGGAGATTTAAGAAATAATGGAACTTATTAATTTTTTTTGGGGGGGGGTGCATGGTCCGGGAATCGAACCCAGATCTCCCGCATGGAAGGCAGCCATTCTAACCACTGAAACTACCCGTGTACCCAGGAACTTATTAATTTTTTGGGGGGGGGATCCAATTAATTTTGTTTATATTTTCCTTTTAGTGTTTTCCTAAGAGTGATGTACGATAAAAAAATCTAAGTGTGAAAGAGCTCTTTTAGTAAGGAAGAATCAAAATGCTAAGCAATGAGAAAGTATTGTGTTATAGTTTAATTGCAGCATTTTTTTTTTTTTTTTACTTTCTCAGTGGTGCATAAAGAATGGTGGCATCTTAGATTTAATGAAATGTGGCAGCCTGGCTTTTTAGAACAAGTCTGGAATTTCTGTAAGCCAGTCCTGACATCTCCTGGTCCCCCGGGCCCCGTATGGCGAGTAGGTTTCTTTACCTTTACAAACGGGCAGTGGCCCATTCCAGTGGGATGGTTGCCCCAAGATGCACCGAATGGTCACTTCGCCCATGAGCTCGAAGCCTTCGTAGCACATGAAGGTGAGGGACTCCCCAGGCAGGTACAGCCGCTTGTACAGGATTTGGTACCCATTTTCAGGCAACCCTGGGTTGTCACATGCCAGGGACTCCTCCGCTGAAATGAAAGCCCAAGGAGCTATGATGAGACGATGCCAATCTTTGGGTGCTGCTACTCAGATCCCCTGAAGTCTCTATTGTGACAGCCCAATACTCATGCAATAGGGCTTTGGCCAGCCTCTCCAGCATCCTCTTCGCCATCTTCAAATGTTTCCCATTCCTCAAATTCACCTTGTTCTCTACCACCTCTGGGCATGGGTTCCATATGGGTATGGGTGGCATGAATTGGGCTGTGGAGACTAGTATTCTGGGTTGAAATTGGGGTTCTGCTGCTTATTAGCTGTGTGGCCTCCAGCAAGTGACACAACCTCTCTGAGCCTCAGTTCAGTAAAATGGGAATAATAGTAATACCTATATCATGGGGACCTGGAGTATTAAATGAGATAATGGATGTAAAACCAGCATGCTCTTGGCATACAGAGGCTCAGTACCTGGTGGCAGTGGTGTTAAATCATGAAATATTCTTTTCACTTCTCACCTTTATAAACCTCACCTGCCCACCCCCGCCTGTCTAGGTCCTATTTCTCCTTCAGTACTCAGGCCTCATTTATCTTCCTCCTCCTCCAGGAAGCCCTGCATGATACTCCTCACCCCCAACTGGGTCACCAGTCCTTTTAGTTCTTCCTCAACCCCACTGCAGCACACATTGTATCATATTTACTTATTCAATATCTCTTTCCCTCACTGAAGATGAGCCTACTAAGGTAAGCTTGAAGTTTAGGGCATGGTATAGAGTAGGTGTACCATAAATGACCCCAATTAATAAGTACACACTGCCACCTGGTGGCTGCTTTCCCCAACTGCAGACATGAAATCCCAGGCAGGCCAAGACTTACTGGATTGCTAAATCTGCAGGTTTAATACATTCTAGGCCCAGCATGTGAACCTGTTGCCTCCTTGGAATGCTCAGCCACCAAACATCACTTTGCACACAGGATGACAGGCCCTCAAACAGTCTATCCTTTCCTTCTTGACCTTCTGTTACTTAAGAAGATCCAAGCCTTCAAACATCAAATCCTGGACCTGCTATCAGTGTTTCGGAGAAACAAGATAGAGGTGATAGCTTCCGTTGTTCAATTGGTGAAACTCTCCGAAGAGATGAGATGATGTTTCTTTTACTCGAAGCATCCCTGCAATGTTGGAGTGACTTTTCCAACTTACTGGTGTAATTCCTGAGCTCGTCACCATCTCTACTCTGCAGATTCTCAGTTCAGAACCTGGAGCAGGTGGGTCATTTCTCTTACCTGATGATCTTGGGGAAACATGCAGAGGAGGCAGTTTTTTACATATATAGCTTTCAAGGCCCTGTCTCCCTGGGTTCCTGCCTCCCTCTCGATGGCTCCTTACCCCACACTCAGCTAGCTGCATTTTGCCAGAGGGCTCATGCTATTCACCCCTAGGGTTTTTTTTGCCCACGCTGTTTGCCTCACCTGGAATGCCCTTTTTCCTCCTTTCTCCAGCAGGGTTAGGTGACAGTGGTAGAGAGACTCTAAAATGGCCCCTAATGCTCCCCTCCTCCTGGTAGGCATGGTTTTAGAGTGCAGACTGGACCTATGCCTTGCTCGTAACAGAATATGGTAACAGTGATGAGATGTCACTTCCGGGGTTATGTTACATAGGATTGTAACTTGTCTTGCTGGTAGCCTCTCTCCCTTGCTGTCATTTTGTGAGTTGTCCTATGGAGAGACCCATGTAGGCAAGGACCTGAGGGTCACCTCTGGTCGGCAGCTTGCAAGGCACCGAATATGCTGTCAACTACCATGCAGGTGTGAAAGCAGGTCCATCCCCAGTTGAGCCTCCAGATGAGACCTCAGTCCCAGATGACACTTTGAGCCATGTGGGAGACCTCGAACAAGTGGACCCAGCTAAGCTGTGCCCAGACACCTGACCCACGGAAACGGAAATGGTGAGAAAATACATGAGTGTGGTTTTAAGCCTCTAAGAGGTAATTTATTGTGTAGCAATAAATAACTAACATGGAGGGGGCATCTTATTTTGCACAATGAATCTTGAGACTTCCCATAAGAACCCGGGTCTTTCCTCAGCAGTGGATGCCCTGTCCTTATAACTCTGTTCTCTAACCTGTACAGACATCCTTCATAGCCACAGACCTCTTCAGGTCACTGTTTGGTTCTGCACCACTCTCCCAGGTGGGGAAAGCAGGTTATGTTTATACCAGGATTCCCAGGAAGTATTCATTCATTCATTCTACAAAGGCTTATTGAGCACCTCTCATGTGCTAACACATATGCAGAAACACAGGATATCTGAAGTCTCCCCAACTGTATCTCATTTTCTCTCAATTTGATCTACCCATGGCTTCTATCTAGCTCATGCAATGTAAATTAAAATTTAGTTACTGAGCTTTCACAAATCATGATATTTCATGTAATAATTTAGATTTCCGGCTTCGGAAAAATTGTAAGATCAGGCAATACAGGGTCTGATTAGCCACATGACAATGGTCTGTATAGCCACATGACAATGGTCTGTATAGCCACAGGACAATGGATGGCTGGACTTGAGTTCCCCTTTGACCAGGAATGTGCTCCCCAGCTGACCACAATCCCTACCGAGGATCTATCTGTTGGGGCCTGAGTGAGGTTTGGCTCTTATTCGCTACTGCCTCATCAGTAGCCAGGACAGGGCCTAGCACATAGTAGGTACACAATAGGTGTTGTAAGGTTTCAAGAACCTAAATAAATTCAATAGAAGGAAAGTTACAAAATAAAAGTGCTCAGGCTCGCGTGTCCTAGACATGCCCAGGACTCAGATCCCACGTGTGCATCTGTGGGCACAATACTTGGCCTCTCCTAGCCTCAGTTTCCTCATCTGTAAAATAGGACTGCCTCCTAGGGTTGTTATGAGGATTAAATGAGCTCATGCATATATAGGCGAGCAGCACGTACCGAGCCCCCAATACAAGCTGATTATTTTTATGACCTTTATCCTTTTTGTCATATTTTCGTACTAATGGTACTATTGTTTAAATAGCGCTATATAATTCAGCTTCACCCTAAATAATAATAATCCTACGACCACAGGTTTCAAACTTCACCTTTATCTTTTCTGGTTCATCTGAGCGCTGTCTAAAATCATGTTGGTACTATGAGGGGTGCACATAACACTCCTTAGTTAATGCAGCCCAGTTCGCTGCACTTCATAGTTTATGAACTTCTGGAGTCCCGAATTTGCTCTCTGGCAAATTTTTTCAGTCCAGTGGACATTTACTCTGTGACTCTTATATGTACCAGCTAGAAGCTGGGTACAGAGTGGTGGACAAGGGAACCGAGGCTTCCAGACTCTCCCAGTGAGGGAGAGAGAACAGTTATCAGGTAATGACTGCCCAGTGTGCTAGCAGCTGCGATGGGGGCAGCACAGAGGGGAAATCTCCCCTGAGCCAGCGTTGGGTGGAAAAGGTCAGGACATGCAGCCTGGAAACCCAAGGCTCTGCTGGGAGAGAGAAAGGACTCAGGCTCTGGGGAAATACTGATCTGATGGCCACTGCTCTCCCTTCCCATTTGGGCAGCAGGGGACCGGGAGAAGGTTTTGTCTTGTCCACGCTGCTGGCTGGGGAGAGATCCTTAGGAGATCTCAAGTCTCAAGGTAATACTTGCAGTGCACCAAAGTGACCAGCAGGTGTCAATGGCAACCCAGAAAGATATCCCTGCAATCTTTTCCTGGAATTTTCGTTCATGAATGAACAGGTGAATACAACAAATATTCCTTGAGCCCCTTCTACGTGCCGGGCGCTGTCCTTGATCCTGGAGAATACAATGAGGGCAAGAGGGACATGGTCCCTGCTCTAATATAGTTTAACAATTCATTCACATTTGTCAAATATCTTCTGGGTGCCAACCCCGCTCCAATGCCCTGGCCCTGGGAGACACAGAATGGGCAAAGGATAAATTCTTAGACCCAGACATAAAGGAGGATATCGACAGTAGGTCTAGGAAGAGGCGAGGGAGAGGGGTCCCCAGATCTGTTGTCACCCAGGTGACACGTTAGAACCACACTAGTTTGTCCGCTGCCCTGCCTATCTACCCACTTCCAGCATTTAAATTTAATTAGTCACCCGGAGTATTCATTTTAAAGCCCCCCAGAGGATTCTGAAGTGCAGCTAGGGCTCAGAACCACTGGTTTGGTGTCGTAGCATGGTTAGAAAATTAATTATTTAATGAGCTCATTTCAAAAATATCTGTGCACTTACCCCGGACCAGATGATCTGCGTGCATTGTTCCTAAGTGCTGAAGGTTGGTAATAAAATGACCAGAATAACTAATATTTACTGGGCATACCCTGTGTGCCAGGTGCTATTTGAAGAGTTTCATATCTATTAACTCATGTAATTAGCAAAACAACCCCAGAAAACAGATGTCATCATCATCATCTCCATCTTATATCTGAGGCAAATGAGGCACAGAAAGGTTGGGTAAATTGCCCAAAGTCATGAGCTCGTTGGTGGAAGAGACAGGATTCAAATCCAGGTGGTCCGAGCCCAGAGGCCATGCGCTTGCCCACTGTACCCTGCAGCTGATTTACAGGTGAGGAATATTTCAGGCCAGAGAATTCTTTGCTGTGGGGGATGTCTTGCACACAGCAGGAACCTTAGCAGCATTCTTGGCCTCTATTCTCCACTAGATACCAGTGCACCACCCCACCCCACCTTGGGGGGACAACCAAAAATGTCTCCAGACATTGCCACATTTCCTCTGGGGGCAAAATTCCCCCAGGTGAGAACCACTGGTCTAAGGTTTTCAACAATTCCGGGTACAATCGATGTGATGCCCACCCCTTCTGTTCCAAGAATTCGAGTTAGACTGATAGTCTTACAGATAGAATCATAAAGCTACTCTCTTTTATTTTTCAGGTCTCCCCTCCACTCTCTTTAGGAAAAACAGGCTCAGTGATTAAATTCAGGTTTCCTTAGTTATTGTTGCAAATGGTTTGTCATTAGACCCCACAGGAGTGGATCACTGAAACTGAGTTAACTGAGCACTTACTATAGGTGAAGCACACTGTGATGAGCTTTTATAGCTATGATTGACATGACCACTTTTCGGGTTGCTTTGATGAGAAACTGGCTTTCCAAAGTCACCCAGCTGGTAGGTGCAGAGCTGGGATGCAAACCCAAACTTGCAGCGTCCGAGACTCTAGTTCCATGTATTTCACAGTCCTTCTTTGATGCAGGGCCCTTCTCGTTCCCTGGTGTATCACGGATTTCCCTGGATGTTGCTTTCTCAGCCACAGGAATTTCTAAGTGCAGACGGGTGCCCAGCTAGAAGCAGGCAGGCTGGCACAGGCGGGGCCACTGAGCATGGCTCATCAATGGAGACTTTTCCTACAGCCAGTCTGGCCACACACGTGTGGGCTTTGACCAGATGGGGAAATCCCCAAATGCCACATCATATCCGAGTAACCCTGGGGGCAGGGTGGCAAAGGGTCAGGGCCTCTTGGGGAATCGCTGTCTCTTAGCCGGCTAAGTGCCTCCCTGGAGAGCTGCCCATAAAACACTTGCTGGGTTTTGTTAGCTCCTCCTCATCTCTTTTGGTGGTCTGGTTTGTGTCTTCTGGCTGGGAACCTCAAGACTCATCTACTATGCCCCACTGAAGAGGAAAAAATGCAAGAAAGGAAGTACAGTACAGTAAAGACCATATCAGTGCTGCCAAAAATAACAGCGGTAGTAACGAATATTGCCATCTGTCGAGCTGCCCTGCCCTGGGGTATACAAGGACTGATTGGATGGAATCCCAGCAGGAAAGTCACTTGTTTGATTCTATGAATATATAGATACATAATTTTAATAAGCAGCAGCAAGGACTGTAATAGATAGAAATATAGGAGTCATGGGAACTCAGAGGAGAGAAACTTGGCCCAGCCCAGGGAGTTGGGAGGACTTCCTGGAGGAGGTGATGTTCAAAATTAATTCTTCCCTTCATGGCTTTGTCTCTCCTCTCCCTATCACCAATAGATCCAAAACTTCATGAGAAAGTGGCTGTGCCTTTTTATCCATCACTGTATCCTCAGGACCCAGCACTAAGGTTCCCAAACTATGTATCAACCCACCCCAGGTGTCCCTGGTTTGAAAGGATTATGCGCCCTAGAAAAGCCATGTTTTAATCCTGATTCATCATGTAGAGGCAGCCCTTTCTTTTAATTCCTATTCAGTATTGTAGGTTGGAAACCTGATTAGATTATTCCACGGAGATGTGACTCACCCAATTGTGGATATTAACCTTTGATTAAGGGAGACGTGACTCACTCATTCAGGTGGGTCTTGATTAGTTTACTGGAATCCAATCCTTTAAAAGAGGAAACATTTTGGAGAGAGCTCACGCAGCCAGAGACCTTTGGAGATGAAGAAGGAAAATGCCCCTGGTGGAGCTTCATGAAACAAGAAACCTGGAGAGAAAGCTAGCAGATGTTGCCACGTGTCTTTCCAGTTGAGAGAGAAACCCTGAACATCATCGGTCTTTCTTGAATGAAGGTAACCTCTTGTTGGTGCCTTAATTTGGACATTAATATCGACTTAATTGGGACATTTTCACAGCCTTAGAACTGTACATTTGTAACTTATTAAATTCCCTTTTTAAAAACTGTTCCATTTCTGGTATATTGCATTCTGGCAGCTAGCACACTAGAACACCAGGGTGCTACTGTGAACTCACAGGAGAGCCGCAGGATATTTTTAAAATCTGAGGAAACACAGAGACATGTCAGTCCTGTGTGACCCACTAGCTCGAGGCAGTTCCTTTCCACGATGTCACATCTTTGCCCAGCTGGATTTAGAGTGGTTGGTGTGCTATAGCAGGAACTACGACAAACCACGTGGAGCAGAAACGACGGTGACAGAGTCCAGTATGACCTCATTGTTTGAGAAGTTTCGTGGCATCCAATAGGTATACACATTCTTTTAGGAGTACTGATTGTTTAATGATGAAATAAAAAAAATTGGTTTAATTTATGTGCATTATTTTTTTAAACAGCTACTAAATTGTGAGGATATATTTACTTAAGTAGTTTGGATATAACTAGCTAATAAATGGAACTTCTGTGTATTTTGGCCTATGAGAACCATGAAAAAAAAAAAGTGCCTGAGTGTGCTGGTTTGAAATTTTTACCCTAGAAAACCCGTGTTCTAATCTTTTTTTTTTTTTTTAGAAATCATACCATTCTACATATGCACTCAGTAATTCTTAACATCATCACATAGATGTATGATCATCGTTTCTTAGTACATTTGCATCGGTTTAGAGGAACTAGTAACACAACAGAAAAAGATATAAAATGTTAATATAGAGAAAAGAAATAAAAGTAGTAATAATAGTAAAAAAAAAAAAACCCTATAGCTCAGATGCAGCTTCATTCAGTGTTTTAACATGATTAATTTACAATTAGATATTATTGTGCTGTCCATTTTTGAGTTTTTGTATCTAGTCCTGTTGCACAGTCTGTATCCCTTCAGCTTCAATTACCAATTATCTTACCCTGTTTCTAACTCCTGCTGGACTCTGTTACCAATGACATATTTCAAGTTTATTCTCGAATGTCCGTTCACATCAGTGGGACCATACACTATTTGTCCTTTAGTTTTTGGCTGGACTCACTCAGCATAATATTCTCTAGGTCCATCCATGTTATTACATGCTTCATAAGTTTATCTTGTCTTAAAGCTGCATAATATTCCATCGTATGTATATACCACAGTTTGTTTAGCCACTCTTCTGTTGATGGACATTTTGGCTGTTTCCATCTCTTTGCAATTGTAAATAACGCTGCTATAAACATTGGTGTGCAAATGTCCGTTTGTGTCTTTGCCCTTAAGTCCTTTGAGTAGATACCTAGCAATGGTATTGCTGGGTCGTATGGCAATTCTATATTCAGCTTTTTGAGGAACCGCCAAACTGCCTTCCACAGTGGTTGCACCCTTTGACATTCCCACCAACAGTGGATAAGTGTGCCTCTTTCTCCGCATCCTCTCAGCACTTGTCATTTTCTGTTTTGTTGATAATGGCCATTCTGGTGGGTGTGAGATGGTATCTCATTGTGGTTTTGATTTACATTTCTCTAATGGCCAGGGACATTGAGCATCTCTTCATGTGCCTCTTGGCCATCCGTATTTCCTCTTCTGGTAGGTGTCTGTTCAAGTCTTTTTCCCATTTTGTGATTGGGTTGGCTGTCTTTTTGTTGTTGAGTTGGACAATCTCTTTATAAATTCTGGATACTAGACCTTTATCTGATATGTCATTTGCAAATATTATCTCCCATTGTGTAGGCTGTCTTTCTACTTTCTTGATGAAGATCTTTGATGCACAAAAGTGTTTAATTTTGAGGAGCTCCCATTTATTTATTTCTTTCTTCAGTGCTCTTGCTTTAGGTTTAAGGTCCATAAAACCATCTCCAGTTGTAAGAGTCATAAGATATCTCCCTACATTTTCCTCTAACTGTTTTATGGTCTTAGACCTAATGTTTAGATCTTTGATCCATCTTGAGTTAACTTTTGTATAAGGTGTGAGATACGGGTCTTCTTTCATTCTTTTACATATGGATATCCAGTTCTCTAGGCACCATTTATTGAAGAGACTGTTCTGTCCCAGGTGAGTTGGCTTGACTGCCTTATCAAAGATCAAATGTCCATAGATGAGAGGGTCTATATCTGAGCACTCTATTCGATTCCATTGGTCGATACATCTATCTTTATGCCAATACCATGCTGTTTTGACCACTGTGGCTTCATAATATGCCTTAAAGTCAGGCAGCGCGAGACCTCCAGCTTCGTTTTTTTTCCTTAAGATGTTTTTAGCAATTCGGGGCACGCTGCCCTTCCAGATAAATTTGCTTATTGGTTTTTCTATTTCTGAAAAATAAGTTGTTGGGATTTTGATTGGTATTGCATTGAATCTGTAGATCAGTTTAGGTAGGATTGACATCTTAATTACATTTAGTCTTCCAATCCATGAACACGGTATGCCCTTCCATCTATTTAGGTCTTCTGTGATTTCTTTTAGCAGTTTTTTGTAGTTTTCTTTATATAGGTTTTTTGTCCCTTTGGTTAAATTTATTCCTACGTATTTTATTCTTTTAGTTGCGATTGTAAATGGGATTCGTTTCTTGATTTCCCCCTCAGCTTGTTCATTACTAGTGTATAGAAAAGCTACAGATTTTTGAATGTTGATCTTGTAGCCTGCTACTTTGCTGTACTCATTTATTAGCTCTAGTAATTTTGTTGTGGATTTTTCTGGGTTTTCTACATATAGTATCATATCGTCTGCAAACAGTGATAGTTTTACTTCTTCCTTTCCAATTTTGATGCCTTGTATTTCTTTTTCTTGTCTAATTGCTTTGGCTAGAACTTCCAACACAATGTTGAATAATAGTGGTGATAGTGGACATCCTTGTCTTGTTCCTGATCTTAGGGGGAAAGTTTTCAATTTTTCCCCATTGAGGATGATATTAGCTGTGGGTTTTTCATATATTCCCTCTATCATTTTAAGGAAGTTCCCTTGTATTCCTATCTTTTGAAGTGTTTTCAACAGGAAAGGATGTTGAATCTTGTCAAATGCCTTCTCTGCATCAATTGAGATGATCATATGATTTTTCTGCTTTGATTTGTTGATGTGGTGTATTACATTAATTGATTTTCTTATGTTGAATGATCCTTGCATACTTGGGATGAATCCTACTTGGTCATGATATATAATTCTTTTAATGTGTTGTTGGAAATGATTTTCTAGAATTTAATTGAGGATTTTTGCATCTATATTCATTAGAGAGATTGGTCTGTAGTTTTCTTTTTTTGTAATATCTTTGCCTGGTTTTGGTATGAGGGTGATGTTGGCTTCATAGAATGAATGAGGTAGTTTTCCCTCCACTTCGATTATTTTGAAGAGTTTGAGGAGAGTTGGTACTAATTCTTTCTGGAATGTTTGATAGAATTCACATGTGAAGACGTCTGGTCCTGGACTTTTCTTTTTAGGGAGCTTTTGAATGACTAATTCAATGTCTTTACTTGTGATTGGTTTGTTGAGGTCATCTATTTCTTCTTGAGTCAAAGTTGGTTGTTCATGTCTTTCCAGGAACCCGTCCATTTCATCTAAATTGTTGTATTTATTAGCGTAAAGTTGTTCATAGTATCCTGTTATTACCTCCTTTATTTCTGTGAGGTCAGTAGTTATGTCTCCTCTTCCATTTCTGATCTTATTTATTTGCATCCTCTCTCTTCTTCTTTTTGTCAATCTTGCTAAAGGCCCATCAATCTTATTGATTTTCTCATAGAACCAACTTCTGGTCTTATTGATTTTCTCTATTGCTTTCATGTTTTCAATTTCATTTATTTCTGCTCTAATCTTTGTTATTTCTTTCCTTTTGCTTGCTTTGGGATTAGTTTGCTGTTCTTTCTCCAGTTCTTCCAAGTGGACAGTTAATTCCTGCATTTTTGCCTTTTCTTCTTTTCTGATAAAGGCATTTAGGGCAATAAATTTCCCTCTTAGCACTGCCTTTGCTGCATCCCATAAGTTTTGATATGTTGTGTTTTCATTTTCATTCGCCTCTAGGTATTTGCTAATTTCTCTTGCAATTTCTTCCTTGACCCACTGGTTGTTTAAGAGTGTGTTGTTGAGCCTCCATGTATTTGTGAATTTTCTGGCACTCCGCCTATTATTGATTTCCAACTTCATTCCTTTATGATCCAAGAAAGTGTTGTGTATGATTTCAATCTTTTTAAATTTGTTAAGACTTGCTTTGTGACCCAGCATATGGTCTATCTTTGAGAATGATCCATGAGCACTTGAGAAAAAGGTGTATCCTGCTGTTGTGGGATGTAATGTCCTATAAATGTCTGTTAAGTCTAGCTCATTTATAGTAATATTCAGATTCTCTATTTCTTTATTGATCCTGTGTCTAGATGTTCTGTCCATTGATGAGAGTGGTGAATTGAAGTCTCCAACTATTATGGTATATGTGTCTATTTCCCTTTTCAGTGCTTGCAGTGTATTCCTCACATATTTTGGGGCATTCTGGTTCGGTGCATAAATATTTATGATTGTTATGTCTTCTTGTTTAATTGTTCCTTTTATTAGTATATAATGTCCTTCTTTGTCTCTTTTAACTGTTTTACATTTGAAGTCTAATTTGTTGGATATTAGTATAGCCACTCCTGCTCTTTTCTGGTTGTTATTTGCATGAAATATCTTTTCCCAACCTTTCACTTTCAACCTATGTTTATCTTTGGGTCTAAGATGTGTTTCCTGTAGACAGCATATAGAAGGATCCTGTTTTTTAATCCATTCTGCCAGTCTATGTCTTTTGATTGGGGAATTCAGTCCATTAACATTTAGAGTTATTACTGTTTGGATATTTTCCTCTACCATTTTGCCTTTTGTATTATATATATCATATCTGACTTTCCTTCTTTCTACACTCTTCTCCATGTCTCTCTCTTCTGTCTTTTTGTATCTGACTCTAGTGTTCCCTTTAGTATTTCTTGCAGAGCTGGTCTCTTGGTCACAAATTCTCTCAGTGCCTTTTTGTCTGAGAATGTTTTAATTTCTCCCTCATTTTTGAAGGACAATTTTGCTGGATATAGGAGTCTTGGTTGGCAGTTTTTCTCTTTTAGTAACTCAAATATATCATCCCACTGTCTTCTAGCTTCCATGGTTTCTGCTGAGAAATCTACACATAGTCTTATTGGGTTTCCCTTGTATGTGATGGATTGCTTCTCTCTCGCTGCTTTCAAGATCCTCTCTTTCACTTTGACCTCTGACATTCTAACTAGTAAGTGTCTTGGGGAACGCCTATTTGGGTCTAATCTCTTTGAGGTGCGCTGCACTTCTTGGATCTGTAATTTTAGGTCTTTCATAAGAGTTGGGAAATTTTCAGTGATAATTTCTTCCATTAGTTTTTCTCCTCCTTTTCCCTTCTCTTCTCCTTCTGGGACACCCACAACACGTATATTTGTGCGGTTCACATTGTCCTTGAGTTCCCTGATACCCTGTTCAAATTTTTCCATTCTTTTCCTGATAGTTTCTGTTTCTTTTTGGAATTCAGATGTTCCATCCTCCAAATCACTAATTCTATCTTCTGTCTCTTTAAATCTATCATTGTAGGTATCCATTGTTTTTTCCATCTTTTCTACTTTATCCTTCACTTCCATAAGCTCTGTGATTTGTTTTTTCAGTTTTTCTATTTCTTCTTTTTGATCAGCCCTTGTCTTCTTCATGTCCTCCCTCAATTTATCGATTTCATTTTTGAAGAAGTTTTCCATTTCTGTTCGTATATTCAGCATTAGTTGTTTCAGCTCCTGTATCTCATTTGAACTATTGGTTTGTTCCTGTGACTGGGCCATATTTTCAATTTTCTGAGCGTGATCCGTTATCTTCTGCTGGCATCTGGGGATTTAGCCAGATTTCCCTGGGTGTTGGACCCCACAGGTTGAAAGATTTTTCTGTGAAATCTCTGGGTTCTGTTTTTCTTATCCTGCCCAGTAGGTGGCGCTCGTGGCACACGTTTGTCTATGGGTTCCACCAGTGAAGGTTGCTGTGGGTCCTTTAACTCTGGAAAACTCTCGCCGTAGGGGAAGTTCGGCAGCCGAAGCATCTTGGAAGAGTGCCAGCCGGCCCGGGGGTCCAAACGCGGGGAGGGTCGCTGGCCGCCGCAGCACGGGAGAGTGCCCGACTGAATTTCCTAGTCGGCCTGGGGCGCCAAGCATGGCGGGAGGGCGCCAGCTGTCGCAGCCTGGGAGAGTGCACTGTTCCCAGCCGGACTGGGGAGTCACGTGTTTGGAAGGGACCCCCCGGTCACCGTTCTCCGCAGTCTGGGGATTTCCGACCCAACTCTCTCAGTTGGTCCAGGGGGCCTCGCATGGTGTGGGCGCCAGCCGCCACGGCCCAAGGGGACTGCCTGCCCAATTCTGCCAGCTGGCCTGGGAAGGAGGAAGGGAGGGACTCCGGCCGCTTGCCGTCCCACCCGGGAAAGCCTGCGCCCCTCGGTGATCTCACCGGAGCTCGTTCTCCCAGACAGTCAGCCGTTCCAGGATGGGGTACACCGTCCCTTTGATCTCCGTCGTGGCTCCGGGAGCTGCTCTGTATTGTCTCCACTCCCCCAGTAACTGTTCTGGAGGATGAAAGGTGAGGGTGGCAAGGATGTCGAGGCCGGTGGCGGAGGAGCCAGTGAAGGCAGAAGAGGGCACGGTGGTGGTTGGAGAGCCGCTGGAGCAGGAGGGGGAAGAGGGGAGAGGAGGGCGGCGGGCGGACAAAGAGGGGAGAGGAGGGCGGGCGGGCCGGCTGCTGCGGGGCCCCGTGTTCTAATCTTGATTCAATCTTGTTAGGGCACCTGTTTCTTCTAATCTTGATTCATACTGTAGATTGGAATCTTTTGATTAGATTACCTCCACAGGGTATGACCTTTGAATAGATGGAGATGTGGCTCTACCCAATCCAGGTGGATCTTGATTGGTTTACTGAAATCCTTTAAAAGAGGAAACATTTTGGAAAGAGCCAGAAACGACAGAACCTACAGAAATGTCAGAGCCCACAGAGAGAGCAGAAACGTGGATGTCTGGAGATGCCTGGAGCCCAGCAGACATTGCCATGTGCTTTCCCATGAGATGTTAAGCAAGCCAGGATCTGGAGAGAGCCAAGGGAAGCCAAGAGATGACAGCCAGCCCTGGAGAAGCAGAGTGAGGAACCCCCACATGGGCTGAAAGCAATAGAGCCTAGGAGTAAGGGACCAGTAGATGCCAGCCACGTCTCTTTCCAGCTGACAAAGGGGTTCCAGGCCCACTGGCCTTTCTTGAGTGAAGGTAACCTCTTGTTGGTGCCTTAATTTGGACACTTTCACTTCCTTAGAACTGCAAACTTGCTACTGATTAAATTCCCCCTTTTAAAAGCCATTTCAGTTCTAGTATATTGCATTCCAGCAGGTTGCAAACTAACACACTGGGACACTAAGGGGTCCATGAGTTGAGAAAGTTTGGGAACTGCTAGTCTAGCGTATACCTACACATAGGAGGCATTTGTAGAATGAATGAATCCGTCTCTCCCAAGAACTCTGTCTGCTAAGGAATAGTAGTCCCTTTTCATAGACAGGGGTTCTGAAGCTCAGAGAGGGCAAGTTACTTGCCTATGGTCACCCAGCAGAGCAGATGTGTATCTGCAAATTCTAGATCTTTTCTCTACCTTTGTTGCACCTGTCTTTTCTTGAAGTGGCCTGTGGTAAATGGATTAGGAGTGAAAAGACTTGGCTTTGAGTCCTAGCTGGAGCAAACTATGGCCTTGGGGACAAGCCGGCTGTGAATTTTAGAGGCTTCAGAAAACAATGTATACACAGTTGTTCAATTTGCCACATCTGCTTCCTGAGCTCGGTCGGAGGTCTTTGTCAACAATAAAGCATCATAGCTTCACCTAGAACCTAGGCTTGCAGAGTGGTGAGTTGGGTTCAGTAAGGCTTAGATTGGAATCCTGGTCTCTCCCCTTCCCTGCTGTGCACCTTCAGGAAAGCTGCTCACTGTCTCTGATTCTCCTTTGCCTACCTTTAAGTAGACACATCAGCCACCCAGGCAGGGTTTTCAAGGGTGTATTAGCTTCCTGTGACTGCTGTAACAAATGACCACAAAAGAGGTGGCTTAAAACAGTAGAAACTTGTACTTTTACAGTTTTGGAGGCCAGAAATCTAAAATCAAGGTGTTGGCAGCTCCACGCTCCCTCTGCAAGTTTAGGGAAGAATCCTTCCTTGCCTCTTCCAGCTTCCGGTGGCTCCGGGTGTCCCTTGGCTTGTGGCCACATCGCTCTCACCTCTGCCTCCACCTGTGCGTGGCATCCCTCTCTGGGTGTGTCTGTGTCTCTTCTCTTCTTATAAGGACACCAGACATGGGACTTAGGGTCCACCCCAACCCAGCATGACCTCATCTTAACTCGATCACATCTACAAAGACTCCATGTCCAAAAAAGGCCACATTCACAGGTACTGGGGGTTAGGACTTCAACATGCTTTTTTGGGGGGACGTGATTCCATCTACGACAGAGGCTTCAGTGTAGTTCTGTTAGGGAAACACTGGGCACCCCGAACAGACTCAACAAACCAGAGCTATTCCCTTTACTCAGTAGACGGAGCATTTTAAAGTTGTTTTATGGCCAACAACCTCAAGCTTAAAGATACCCTTGGCAACCTGACTTGCTCCAGGAACCCTCTTTTGGCCCCCTGCAGCTGGGACTTGCCCAGCCTCTTGCTCTCTGCTCTCGCTTGCCCCCCAGCTCAGGGCGCTGGAACCACACGCCGGCTGCTTCTCCCGGCTTCTCCCAGCGCAGCGCCTCTCCTGCCACCCCGCTGGGCTTGTGAACTCATTAACAGGGGTGTCAGGGAAGCCGTCTCAACTCAGCTTCTGCAGTCCAACGCTGCAGTTCCAGGGAGAGGCGACCCCAAAGGAAGGATGGGAGCGGAGGGGAGGCCTGCTTCGCAGAAAACCAGCAGATGCCGCAGCTCCGAGGGTCGTGGGAGGCCGTGCCTCGTTAGTGAGGTGTCTTCTCGTTTTTAATGCTGGCTCCACCTTTCAGGAAATTTCAATAAGCTTTCCTTTTTAGCTTTCTATCTTTGGGGCTCTGCAGCCTGAGTGACTCAAGCTGCTTTTCGATAACTCTTAGAGCCGCTAGAGGGAAACTGAATTGACCACCAGGAATGTACCCGAAACTTCTAGGGACTGGGGAGAGGAAGTGGTTGTAGTTAAGGGATTAGGGCCATGTGCTAAAAATCCATGGGCTGGTCCCTGCACGGGTGTGAACCCTGCCCATCAGGGTGCCATGACGGAGGGCGCAAGACTGGCAGGGAGAAACTGGACTCAGAGATGGAGTTCTGAGTTGGAATCCTAGCTCTGCCCCAAAGAAGTGCTGTCATCTTAAAGTGCATTTCCCTCTGAGCCTGTTTCCTGTGTGTGTGTGTGTGTGTGTGTGTGTGTGCATGTGTAGCCACAGACATGCATACCTTCACAAATACAAATAATGTTCTTAGCAACATGCCTTGTGCATTCAAGAAGTCGAGACTAACGAGATCTATTGTTATCTGCAAAATGGGGCAGATGTATTTTATCTCTAAATTATCCTTCAGTTGCAGCTACGAGATTCCTTTCGGCTTGGAAATTCTAGAACTAGAACTGAAGAGGTAGATGGGAACACAAGGCTGAGTGGCCCAACAGTCTTTTATGGAAACAGAACACTAAAACCTCCCGTTTTTCCAAAGAGGAAATAGGGACCCAGAAAAATAAATCTTCTTTTAATAAAGGAACCAGCTTTTAATTAAGGGAAATCTATAAAGCAAATGATAAGGACCTAGGAGTCTTCTTTATTTGGATCTGGGTTGTAAATCCCTTTCAGGCTGAGGGAGCTGAATTTATGAACTAGCAAACAGAATTCAGGCCTCGGGTGGCTTACAAATAAAGCAGAAAGGAAGGTCCCTGTGAATTTGAATTTAGCTGTGCTCTCTTCTCTAAAATGGCAGGCTTCTCCATTTTATTTTCCTATCTGGATGAAATGAATAAATGTCTGTGACATGCTTAGAACTTGCCTGGCATATGCTAAGTGCTCAATGAATGTCAGTTTGTTTAACAAAATAGGAAAAGGACGTTCTTGTTTTCCAACTGTTTTACTGCAGGGACTGCTCTGTTCAGCTAAATTGTAAGGGGGTTGGCTTGTAAGTCATCAAAGTTTCTAAAACTTGTTTTTGAGAGGTGTGAGAAGTCACAAAATAAAATGAATGTAAGAGAGAGCAAGGCGCGTAGATTCTACTCAATGATAATCATATCAGATGTAAGTGAATATACAATAAATTTACTGGGCTTCTAAAAAATGTTGGCTTAGCCTCAAGTTAAACTTTGGGTTTACAAACACTATTAAAGGCTCAGTGGCAGCTTCTGGGGTTTGATCTGACTGTATTTTGGCTGGAGTTGTTTCATCCAAAATATTAATGTCAACAACAATTTCTGATCCACAAAGAAACGCTGTGTGAAACTTTGTTTTTCCCATCTCTATCTTTATACTTTCTTTGAGCAATGGGTCTCATGGACACACATAAGATACCCTGGGGAGCACATTTTATAACCTGGGGAGTCTTTTAAAAACCTGTGTCCAGGCTGCGCCCCAGATTATTATACCAGAATCTTAAGGGGTGGTGTCCACCCTTTCCCAAGTGATTCCAATATGCAACCAGGTCTGAAGATTCTCGGGTCTCCACCCCAGGACTTCTCCACCTGGTGAGAATATGAACTCCTGCATTTTCTGAGTGACCTCGGAAGCACTTCTATGTTAAGGAAGCCCCAAAGTGTTTTTTTGTTTTTTTGTCTGTTTGTTTAACTGAACATTTCCTTTGCTGCCTCCAGGTAAACCAAGGGCAGAAACCTATTTCCACGTTTAATGTCCTGTGAACTGCTCAGTTTAGGTAGCTGAAGGGCCAGGAAGGTCTGGGCTTGCAGCTGGTCTCCATTTCCCAGCCCTTTTAAAAAACTTTTTGTGGCAAAATACATGTATCAGAAAACTTGCCATTTGAGCCATTTTATAAGTGCTCAATTTTTGTGGCATTAACTACATTCAGAGGGTTGTGCAATCACCACCATTTTCTCCAAACTTTATCATCACCTGAACAAAAACACTGTCTTCATTAAGCAGTGACTCTCCATTTCCCCTCCCCTGGCCCCTGGTAATCTCTAATCTACTTTTCGTCTCTCTGAGTCTGCCTATTCTAGATATTTCATATAAGTGGAAGCACACAACACTTGTCCTTCTGTGTCTGGCTTGTTTCACTTAGCATGATGACTTCAAGACTCTTCCATATTGTATCATGTCCTAGAACTTCCTTCCTTTCTATGGCTGAATAACATTCCATCGTACAGCTAGAAAACATTTTGTCTATCCATCAGTCCATGGATGGACATTTAGATGGTTTCTACATTTTGGCTGCTGTGTGGCTCCATTATTAACTAGCTGTGTGACGTGGGGTGGTGATTTAACCTCTCTGAACCTTAACTTCCCCATCTTAAAATGGAGACAATAACACCAGTCTTAGGGGTCGCAGGGCTACTTGAGGAAGAAAAGAGGACAATTTGGTAAAGGACGTAGCGCCATGCCCGATACAGTTCCCATAAACATAATAGCATAAATTGCCTGGGTAAGTGTTCGCTGTTGTCATGCAGGGGAACAGCCATAAAAGCTTTTCAAGGGTAGCACCCGTCTCCCATCCCCAGATCTGGGCTGAAGAAGAGGCTGCAAAGGTCAAGGCTGCCAACTTGGGGGCCCCAATGATTCAATGGGACTCACAGACGCAATGGGGCAGGCGGGATGTCCAGATGGGGGTGCCTGTTTCGCGGCTGTAGCAGGTCAGCAGAGAACTTCCCTCGAGCACAAAACCAGGGTTGCAGGTGTACTGGATGGTGGTGCCCACCAGCAGCACGGGGTCCGAGATGAGGCGAGTGGAGTGCTCCACTTCTCCGGGATCAGTGCAGTACATGACTACACGGGGCAGGAGACAAACCAAGTGGGCTTTTAAACTCTCGATGGTCACAGAACGCAGCTCGGAGATGCGAAACCAAAGGCTTGACAAAGACAAACACGAGACCCTGGGATTCTAGGAAGACTTTATAGAAATGGTTGGCTGAGAATGACAGAAGTACCTAGAGGGTTTCCTAGCTCGGTTCTTTTCCCTTCTGGAAGATAATGCATCTGTGTGCTCATCAAAACTAGCTAGAGAACAGACCAGAAGGAAGGAATCTTGACTTTGATTCCACTTCTAGGAATTTACCCAAAGGTAATGCCTGCATCAGGCCCAGAGACACATGGATGAGACTGTATATGGCACGACTATTTGTGATGGCAAAAAAGATGGGAAACAATGCGTATCCACTGAGGGGGGAAGGTACGGAAGAGCCAGTCTATGAAATCCTGGGCAGCCATGCATAACAGCATATTTGGGAGGGGCTCTCACCGCTTTCTTTGCAGTGTTGGCACATAATAAAACAAGCATGCATTGCTTTTGAAAGTAAAAAAAAAAAATCCATACAGATAAAAGGGAAAGAGCAAACCAATTAAAAAAGAATGTAGTAGACAATATGCATTATATAAAGATATATCCAGATTTCTGAGTAGAAAAAAAAGATAGTTGTAGAGCAGTTTGTACAATTTGATGCCTTTATGGTAAAATACCTATATCTACAGCTTTTTTTCCCTATATGTGTATTTATATATGTCTAAATATATACACACACATGCACACACACAATAACAGTGGTATTTGCAGAGGGTGAGCTCATAAGGTTTTGTACTTTCTACTTCATAGCGTTATTATTGCCTGGGGGTAGGTAAGTATTTGCTACTTTTATAATTTTAAAGACAATTATATACATCTTTTAAAGTGAATTCTAAAACAAAAACACAACAACAGAAACACATATATAAAAAAATGAATTCTGCAGTGAAACCAATGAAAGGCATTAGCAAGAATCCCATGACCTGGGGGGCATCATTCCAAGGGATTCTGCTGACGTCCATCCCCCAGAAGAGGGAGCAGCTGAGGCAGTTTGGGGAGTCTCCAGCCTGGTAACATAAATACCCATCTACAGAAGGAGCCAGTTACAAATTTATTTGCTCTAATTTGGCCTTTTGTTGTTGTTGTTGCAAAAATCGAGGTGTATGGAGAGACTTTTCCATAGAACACCAGTGTATCTTCCTTCCAAGCCTTTCCAGTGTTTACAGGATGGTGTGGCACACACAAATGAACTGGTGATGGGTCTCTCCCATCGCCACCATGTCACGCCTCGCTGTCGGTCCTTATTTTCTATCATGACACACACAAAAACACAGACTGCTGCGGACCAGATAGAACTGTTGATGTAGCTGATTTCGTGGATTGTAGGCAATTTCTTTCATGTTTCCCATAGTTATTTTTCTTGGATGCTGACATTTTTGTGTGATAGGAATTGTATCGTAACTCTGACACGTGTTCTCTGGCACACCCTTTCCCTGCTCACACTTAATGTCTCTTATTGTGCTGTTGGTGATTCAGGTCATGTCGAACAGGGCTAGCAAAGGGTCACCAAGGACTCCATGCAAGAGGGCTGTGGACTGGAGCTTGATTTAGGGAGTGGGAAGCAAATGGCTAGCAGGAGAGTTCATTTCCAGGCTTAGGTCCTTCCCGTACTACTGCAGCATCAATGCAGAAGCCAGAAACACTTCGCTTCTCTAAGCCTTTTCAAGATATCGCTCGGTTATCAGTAGTTGTACCTGACCTGCATTCTTGAGGATAGCAGCGGCAGGTGAGGAGGACAGGAGAAGGAACGAGTGGACTGGACGGATACTCTCCAAGGTGAAATCAGCTACCCACTAGATGGCTTAAGAACCGGATTTCCAAGGGTCAACCTAGATTTGTTTGGGTTTACCTTGGCTATAGAGGATATTTAAAAGCCTCAAAATATTAATGATCTTTAAATACGGGCTATGTACATTCCCTTTCACTGCAGTCAGTGCCACTCCCTATTGTCTCACACTCAGCCTGCTTTATTCTGAAGGCATCTGAGTCTGAGATCCCCGCCATAGGGCTATAAAATGACATTTGTGAGCCATGCTAATAAGTTGGTAGGGGGGGAAAGAGGCCAGATTCTGCCTTAAACAAACTCTACCACATCCATGCAGAAAATTCCCATAGGAGGGATTTATCAACATTGACCTTGAGGGGAAAAAACAAAAGATTATTCTTACTTTTCTCACAAAATGGGGGGTCACTGCTCCAGCTGAGGTCCCACTGGCAGGTGAGGGTGTCGCTGCCCACGATGTCATAGCCGGGGTCACACTGGTAGGTGATTCTAGCGCCTCGCACGAGCTCTGTGTGAGAAGTGGTTTTCCAGCCGTTCTGGATCTCAGGCAAATCTGAGCAGGAGTCGTTCCTAGACACCTCTTTAAAACAAAAACGCCATCTTTAACTTCGGGACATGGCCTTGCCTCTTTATATATGTCAGGGAAAAGAGCAGCTAACAGAAAAAGCATCCAGAAAAAAAGGAACACTCCCCAAATCCCTTAAAGGGCAAGAGCTCTTTTACGGTGAGATTTTATAATGAGCTGCTCCCGTGGGCCCCTAAACTTACCAAATAGTCTCTTGGCTTGATAAAACCGGTTTAGGATTTAGAGCTAGACAAGAGCCTAATTCTGCCACTTACTAGCAGCCTGACCTTGGGAAAATCCTTTCTCTCTGTACCTCAATTTCCTCACCATTCATGAGGGCATAATTGAGACTGCCTCACGTGGTAGCCAGCTTCAAGATGTGCCTGGATGGTTCTCACCCTCTGGAACACACACCCTTGTGCCGTCACCACCCAAGCTGGAAAGGGGCTGACGCATGTTGCCAAAATTGCAGTGTGCGACTTCGGAGGCAAGGTTCTAGAAGGCATTGCAGTTGCCTCCTTGCCCTTTCTTTCTTTCTTTCTTTTTTCTTGCCCTCTTTTGCATCACCTACGCTGGAAGAAGAAGCTGCCAGAATGTGTGGCTACTCAAAACAAACCTCTGGAGAGAACCATGTGGAGAGAACAGTGGTCTCCTGTCAACAGCTGGCATGGACTAATCAGCCACATGAGCGCGCCATCTTGGATACAGACCCTCTGGCCACTGTCAATCCTTTGGTTGACTCCAGCCCTGGTCAAGATGCTTACTGCAACCTCAAGAAAGACCCTGGGTCACACCAACCAGCTAATGCTGCTCCTGAATCCCAGATCCACAGAAACTGAGGAGATCAGAAAGGTCTATTGTGAACTTGGGGGTAATTTGTTACCCAACCTCAGGTAACCAGTACAGTCAGCCTCATTTTAAGAATGTTGATAAATCCACAGGTCTGGAAAAGTAGTTATATATATATACACACTTCTAATACATACTAAAATAAATAGTTAACTACTAAGGTGAAAACAGTTGTTAGTATCTTCTTTAAACCATATTGCATTTCATCAGTTGCATTCTAGAAAATGTTACACACATTTTTGTATCAAACACGCAGTTTATTATCACAGAGTCTTCCTCTGGCACAATTCTGTTTTCCTCCTACAAACCCACATTACTGAGGTAGCGATCCAAAGGCTCGCTATTACCATTCTTGCTTCCGAGTGCCCACCGTACAGATTTGGAGAAGAGAGCTAATTATGTCGCATAATTAATTTGCAGTGCTTATGTGCTTCTGGGAAAAGCAAAGTACCTCCACTGTCTGGAAAGTCATTCTGAGAAATAAGCAATGGCTTTTCCCAGGATTTTATCACGACTTTATTTGGGGAAAGGAGATCTCATGGGTGTCTGCGAGAAGAAGGGGATAGGGAAATGGCTTCTAGAATTGCTTGATGGGGAACAGGAGTTTCCATTTTTAGGCCTTTGAAAAATCAGCCGAGCCTTGGATTTGGGTCACAGCTGCAAATGCTCAGACTATGGATGAAAGGAGAAAAATGGGGGTAGGTGCTAGATATCTGATCTGCCTTGTGCCAAATGCTTTGACAGTGAGAAAGGTTTGCTTGTCTGGCTTTCTGGTATGAGCTGCCATGGCTACCTGCCCCTGGAGGATCTCTAGGCCCTTTTGTGACATTCATCACCTTTGTAATTACCCAGTTGCCGCCACCATGAGCCTTGACTCACACCTTGGCCCCACTGCTTTCTAACTGGGTGGGCTTGGCTACGTCCTTTAGCCTCCCTGCTCTTCAGTTCCCACACCCCACACCCAGAGACCCCGACTCGGGAATCTGCATGTTCACTAAGCACCTAGGTGGCTCTGGAATGGCCCGTCCCCACTCCCCTGGGTCCTTGTTCCGTCCCCACTCCCCTGGGTCCTTGTTAGCTTTGATAAGAAGTGGAAAACTGGCCTAGGAGTCAGAAGAGTTCAGTTCTAGTCGCTCGCTTTCTTTAAGAAGTTGAGTGACTCTAGTCATGTCAATGAACTTTCTTGAGCCTCAATGCTCTCCTCTGGGGCATGGTGACAATAGTCATGGCCCCATCAATCTCAAAGAGCAACGTAAAAGCTAATTAATAGACTTGAGATGACAGTATTGTGTGAATATTGAGAACACACATATGGATTCATTTATTTGTTTGACCAAGATTTTGTGAACACCAACTACATGCCAGTGTCCAGAAAAACAGGGATCTGAAGCCATGGTTCCAGCCTCATGGTCAAGATTAGCACCATGGTACAACTTCTGGACAAAAGAAATGCCCAAATGCACTAAAGGCACTGCACCAGCTGCCCCGCTCATGCTTATGGCAGACATCACTAATCCATCCCAGCACTCTCTGAATCAAGGTGAGACTTCCCAATCCTTCTCAACCCAGCAGTCCAGAGAGCCAGTATCATTTGACTGGGATTGACCTGAGATATGGAACTTAGTCACTGTACTAGAATCAGAGGAACGAACACACAAGTGGCCAACATCTCCTTGAAAAATACTGCCAACTCCTCTCTACCTTTTCCTTTCCTTCGTCCCCTGCACTTAGCCACAGACACTGGGCAAAGAATAGGAAGCAATAGGGCAAATGGGTCTTGGCTCCTTTCTGTGCTTTGTGGAGTTCAGAATCATGTTGGCCAAGACCAAAGGAGGAGCAGAGAGCAAGCAGGGCAGATAAACCTTGACCACCTTGCAGAGCTGGGCCACGGCTTTTAGGTAGGTGTTGGAGCTTCAGAATTCTGCAGGTGACCACAGAAATCTTCAGGTAACCCTACCATCTGCTTCCTTCATTGAATGGGAGTTGCATTTGTGTCTGGTTAAGTCCAGACATGGGATGCCAAATATCTTTCCTGCGTCCCTGGCAGACATCAATAATCAATCACGGCACTCTTCCACTGACTTCAGGCTTGGGCTCTTCCGTGTTCTCTTCAATGTGATTGGCAGCACAGGGAGGCAGGCATTGGAAACTGGCTGGCATCAAAGTTCAATACATTTGTGATCCCCGAAATTGGCTCTTTGCTTATTTAACAGAAATAACAACAACCAGAAACGTTCCCTCTCTCTCTCTTCTTTTTTTTGCTGCCCAGATTAGCCAGGCTATGAAGCCTTGGGAAACATTCTCTGAAATCCCGCGCCTGCCGCAGCACCAGCACATGACCTTGGCATTGCCTGTCAATGGGACTGCCGCTCGTATTTTCAGGAGTCGGCTCAAGGGCAGGGAGAGTATTCTATTCCTTTTCATATCCCCGGTGCCCAGCACAGGGTTTTGCACATAGGAGATGTTGAGAATTCGTGTGAACCAAATTCTCTGGGAAAATGGACCTTTGAAGGTGAACTGAAATAATATATGCAAAAAAAGTGCCTGCCAATTGTGAATTGCTAGAAAAACCTAAGTTTCAAGATCAATTAACAAGAACACCTTCTCTCAAAAGCCAAACTGAACATTGGCCAGACTCGCTGGCTTACCTTCACCAGCCTTGGGCAGCATCCGATTTTTTGCCGTCAATCTGAACATAGTTTTGGAAGACTGACTCAGGCACCAGAGGAGACAAATAAGCAAAACTATGATCTCATCTTTCAGCGAGGTGGGAGGGGAAGTCTAAGGAGATAGACAGACTCCAACCCACCAGAAAATCTCTCTCTAAAGGCAGCTACCTTTGGATGGCACCTGGGCTGCATCTGCAGCATGAGCCATCCCACAGCACGCCAGGGTGCTGCCCTCTAAAGAATGAGGAACCCATCGCAAGTAGTAGCAATAACAGTCTGAAAATATTTAGCAGCACAATCAAGGGTAAAAAGGCCCCCGAGAAACATAAAAAAGAGAATCAATATTTGTGTTAGCCTCTGTGAGAGGGGATGCACAGCAGACAGGGAAGAAAAATGTTCACCGGCTGGAAATAAAAGAAGCAAGGGGCTTATTAGAGCAAGCATAGGACTCTTTGGCAGAGCCAATGGTCAGGGGAGTGGCTTGTATTTTAGAGGCAGGCAGTGGTACAGAGAGCAGCTGGGATTAGAGAGGGGTGATTTTCCAAGCCAAGAAGAAAGAACCAAAGACGTGGAATCTTGGGGGGGATTCCATGTCAAGGGGGAAGGTGTGGCAGAGTGAATCCTCCCCTTTCTTGTTCCATCTTGGAAATCATAAAGTCAACCAAGATCCCAGGAGGTGAAGGCACATCCCCTTATCTCTGGCTGAACCCTGCTATTGAAATCCTCAGGAGGCAACCACCCGCCATTCTGGATGGCAGAAGAAGTTAAGTCTTAGCTACCTGCCTTTCTCCAGGATCTCAGCTGCAGCCAAGCGTCGGGGGTGGAGAAAGCCAGAGCTGGCACCAGGAAGTGTGGGTGTGAGCCTCAGCTCTGCTCCTCATGAGCCAGTCCCTTATCCTCCTGGGTCCAGAGCTTTTCCTGTGACCTGACAGCGTTGGATGAGATGCTCTATCCACAGTGTCCCAGCCCCCCACCATGTCCCAGCCCCCAACTGCTGTGTGGAGAATGGCTCACAGGGGTGGGTGAGAATCGACATGGGGAGTCCAGTGAGGGGTTGATGATGGAATTTGATGATGGCAGCTTGGATTAGGAGAGTGGCCTTGGAAATAGACACAGAGGGAGGTGGTCACCTTTGAGATGTATTGTGGAAGCAGAGCCGGCAGGATGGACTGTACAGGGGGATGAGGAAAGAGGAAGCAGTGACGAGGGCTAGAATCTGGCCCAAGAAACCATGAGCACGGTGTTTGTGTTTCCTGGGATGGGCAGACAGCAGGAGAAGCAGTTTGGGGGTGCTAGTGGGGTAGGGAAAGGCATAGTTCTGTTTGGGCCATGTTAAATACGAGGTGCCTATTAGACATGCGAGAGGGTAGTTAGCAGGGAGCTGGTAAGAGAAGCCTAGAGTTCAGGGGCGAGGCCAGGGTTGGAAGTAAAATTCAGGGACCAGTGGAATTCAACTATTGTTTAGAATCATGGGACTGGGTAAGGCACTCAGGGGGTGAGTGTAGGTAAATAAGAGGGCAGGGTCCAGGATGGAGCCTGAGATCCTACAGTGTTTAGAGGCTGGGCAGAGGAGGGTGGTGGAGCTAGGAACAACTGAAGGGGAGTGCGGGAGGAAGGGCATGGGGTGGACGAAAGCAACAAGGAAGGGATGTTGCGTGGTCAGTGCGAACTGAACTTGAACTTAACAGAAGGTGGGTTTTCTTAAGCTAGGAAGGAGCAAAATGGTTTGGAAGCCACAGTGAAGACTGAGGAAGCCCTCTCTTGCATCATTAGGTCCTAAAGTACATGGAGCGGGAGAGGAAGAGCTGTTTCTCTCGACTCAATAGGGTTGCAAGAGAAGTAAGGTCTACAGGGGAGAAATGGGCTTCAGTACAGGCAAGATGCTGAAGGCAAGGCTTTGAGAAGAAGTTGTAAACATAGTGGAGTGTGTTAATGATATAAAATCTCTGTCGATTACAGATGAAGCATGATGAGACATTATCTCACTAAATCTCAGGTATCAACCTTGTGAGGTAAGGGTCATTATTTCCATTTTACAGATAACAGAAAGAAGGCTCAGAGAGGTTGAGTGACTTGTCCAAGGTCACACAGCTATTGATGACAGGACTTTAGGGCTCAAATCCTGGTCCTCCTGAGTAGAGAGTGCAAGCTCTTAAAAACTACACAGATTTACTGCGGCAATATATGAAAGGATCTGTGTAGCTCAAAAACCCCAAACAGACATATCCAGAGGAAACCATCTTAACCTGTATTTAAACACAAAGAAAAAAGGGGACTGAATGAGACACCTACCTATGTAGTTCATGATAAATCCCTGACCTTTCCCAAAGATGAGGCCGGCAGGGTCCGAGTGGAACTGGATGGTCAGGTCGGGCGTGGACGAGTAGAGCTTCTGGGGGCCACTGTTCCCCAGGTACTGTCCGAGGACATGTGGCATAGCCTCATCCCCATCGTAAACCGTCAGGATGTCACTGCTGCTGAGGTTCAGGCTTGGAGGGCACAAAAAAGGAGGAGTTTTGTGAGGCCCAAGTGTTAAGCAAACTTACAGGCATTCAATCAGCCTTTCCTTTTTCATTTTTCAGCAACACACAGGCTAGGAACTGTAGGAGAAGCAGGCAGAGATTACAAGTGGGATCAAAGCCCTCCTGCCCCATGCAGATTTGTGGATAGGTTGTGTTTCTGAAGACACATTTATGAAATGGTCTTCCCTGCTTGCTGGGACTCACTGCAAAATAAAAGGGTACACGTACGAAGAGTTGCTTCAACAATCTTGTCATGTCACTCCCCCCATCAACAACCACTTCATGAGTGGCAGGCACTCATGAAGTGTCAGGCACTGGATTACCTGCTGGGGTATGATGCGGGGCCTTTCGTTCTTTGATGCAGAACTTGCTGGCTGCTTGCTGATTACAACTTGCATTTTTGTGTAAGGGGAATCGATCTTTCCATCTGTCATGTGGCAAATCCCTCAAAATCTCCTGGGTTATTCATTATGTTGAGGGGGTGGGGCAGGAGCAGTGGGACAGAGGTATTTAATTCATTAAATAGGCTCAGAACCTGTCATCACTGTTCAAGATGACACATTTCTAAAGACTCAGAATGTAATTCCTTGACACTAAATATTTGGATGGCAATGGATGGTTAATAATTCAGAAAACACTTCAAGGGGCCATAGAAACTTGTGTCGTGTTAGGTGTGTTGGGTTTTCAAACTGATCTCTGAAAAGATGCTGGTAATTTGGCCTCGGCCGCTTCAACCGTGAACAAGATATTAACTCATGCCCCCTTCTTTCCTTTCCCCTTTCTCCCCTTTTTCTTTCTTTCTCCTCTCTTATGTCTTCCTCTGCTTCTTGTCTTCTTCCCCCTAATATTTTTTGATGACCTTCTATGGGTCAGCCACTTTGCTGTGCTCAGAGGGCAAATAAGACGCAAGGGGTCACAGGGCAGCGGTATATTTAGACTCGCAAAACAGGGATTCCAGTACAGTCGTGGTAGGAGTTGTGGATCAAGGTGGTACAGGGGAGGGTGTCTAATTCAGATTGGGGGCATCATGGAGGCCTTCCTGGAGGAGGTGGCGCCCTCTCTGAATCCTCAAGAGTAGAAGACCATGAGGCAGATTAGCAGGGGCTTGGGGAAAAGGCAAAGCACAAGGCAAAGGGAAGAGGGGAGAGAGATCCTGGCTCCTTTAGGAACTTGCCAGGTGGTGGTTGTATCTGGGCATGAGGAGGCCTGGGATAATTCCACAGGGACCGGACCTTGAAGGGCTTAGAGAGCCCAGTTAAGGATCTGGATGCCATCTGGCTGAGGATGGGGAAGTCCTGACAGGGTTTAAGCAGGGGAGTGGCACGACTGGAGCCAGAGGACAAGCATTCCGGGAAACAAGCCCTGAACGGAGTTCCAGGAACTGATGCAGACAGACCAACAACAGCCTTCCCACCAGCAGTTTCGTCCAGTCTCCTCGACAGCCACCACGGCAGTGCTCCTTCTCCTTTCCGAGACCCAGGGGCGGTCTCGGCTGCGGGTCTCGGGGCTGGATAGGAGGTGGGAACTACCCGTGTGGGTGCTTCTGGTGGTGACAATCAGAGCGGAGCAGAACGGAAATACACAGGACACTGCCGAAGGTTTGCTTCTGGAGGGTAGGGATGCATTTTATTTGCCAAACACAGTTCCTAATGTAAAGCTTTCCCAAGGGGTGGCCTAGGGAGATTTTAATGGCCTCTGCAACCTCTATCAGTTTCTCCCAAACCGCTCCCCTCCCCTGACATCCTCTCTAAATAAAAGCCGTCTGCTGGGTTTGTACGTGTAGCTTCAGCACAGAGCCCCAGTCTCGTCCTGCCCCTGCCAGTCTCCATCTAGGCTGCAGCCTCGAAACCCTTATTACATTGAAATTTTGGAGTGACCGCTCACAGAAGGTACTCAATGCTCTAGTATGCAAGAGGTTGTCAGAGACTCTATGTGGTAACAGGAAGAGCGGGCTGAAGTCTGCTCTTGTCCTAAGGTAAGGAAGAGGACCATGAAATCAGCCATGGTGAATTAGGCTAGTGTGAGATATAGGAGATGGCAAGAATTTACTCCTTAAGCCGCCTTCACAGCCTGTGCACGGCTAACAGTGGGCTCCTGGCAGTGACCAGCTTGGCTCCATTTTCTCTTTCATATCCACGATCTAAATGCAGTAGAAGCATCCTTCAGGGTGTAAACAGCTTCCATTTTAAAAACCTAGCGCTGCTCTCTGTTCCCTGTAAAACAGGCTGGAAAGAGCACAGTGGCTCGGAGACCAAGATGCCTTGCTTTGATTCTCAGCGTTGCCACTTTCATGGAGAACATGGGGGTTTTCCGGAAATTCCTTCTCTGTTCACGTTTCCTGCCTAGGTCCTGGGCTCTGGGGATCAGCTTAGGGATGCAGAAGAACTGGGATCAAATCCCAGGCCCACCTTTAGTACCTGAGCAACTTGCTCTAGCCATCTGCACACCGTATTCCAGTTTCTCAATCTGTAAAATGGGCACCACAACCACTGTCATCATCTCTCTCTCTTTGGACTGCTATGTATGGCAAATGACGTCAGATGACAACTTCAATCAGTGGTTCTCAAGGGGGTGCGTGTGTGTGTGTGATTCTGTCCCTCTTTCCCCCAAGGAGACATTTGGCAATGTCTGGAGATGTTCTTGGTGGTTATAACTGGGGAAGGGGGGGGGGGTGCTACTGACATCTAGTAGCAGAGGTCAGGAAAGCCACTGAGTGTCCCAAAGTACAGAGCACAGTCCCGCCTCCCATCCCAACATATAATGATCCAGTCCAAATGTCAGCAGCGCCTAAGCTGGGAAACCCTGACTTTCGTGAATGCATTTTGTGAACAGTATGTAACAAACTATTAAATTTAACTCCTGTTGTCCTGGAGTTCCAGTGGCGGTGGGGGCTAAGCTGAGAACAAGACAGCAGGGCAGAACATTCCCACTTTCTAAGGGGAGATACTTGAATGCTGACTGATGCTGGCTTCCCCAGAAGCAGAGTCCGAGCGGAGATGGTAGTGCAGGTGGCTTACCCAGGAGGCCGTCCCAGGAAGCACGGGTGAGGAAGTGAGACAAGGAAAGGAAGGAGCCAAGGGAGGGGCCATCAGTGGGCAGGCTCCGCAGTGGGCATTGGACTCAGCCCTGCGGGAACTCTGAGAGGCAGTACAGAAGACATCTCAGGGGAGTGGAAGCTGGGCTATTTATTCTCCAACTCCCATTCCTCATTGGCTCAGGTTTGCTGCCAGGTGTACTTCATTTCCAGCACTTCCGGCCTGCCCACATGGCACCAGCCTTTGAGTGGAGACCCACAGGGGCTTGTATCGTAGCGAGTGCCATGGGGGATTGGATAGGGAGCCAACAGCATCTGCTACACAGCTCTTCCGGTTTGAGGTCTTCCCTTACCTCCAACTTACGTAGGAGAAGATAAAGAATTCCCTTGGCCACTGAAGAGGCTGATGGGAGGGGCTGCCTTGGGGGAGTATCACGGAGTGGGGGGAGTATCACAGAGTGGAGGGAGTATCACGGAGTTGGGGGAGTATCATGGAGGGTGGGGAAAGTTCATCACGCTCTCCTTTAGCCTGCGAGCGTGGCTTGACAGGCATCTGTTGGCGTTTGAGGAGCAGCGGTTGGCTATGATGCTTAGCAAGACAAGAGGAATGATAAAATCTTACTGTAGCTGCCTGCCTGCCCAGGGACAGAGCAAAGAGGAAAATGGGGCAGGGGGGAGTTGGGAGTGAGCTTCCCATCACTGAAGAGGGTAGGGATGCTTCCCAGGGTTTAGATGTGTACCCTGCAGAACACATCCAGCTCTGACGGTGCCTGAAAAGGATGGAAAGATGCCATAGAGTAGAAAGGTAAAAGCAGCCAGGTTCAGGAGGCTTTCCTTCTCAGGCACCCCATAGGAAAGTACAAGAAATCAGCATTTCACATCTTCCAAAGCACATCAGTGCTGTTAAGTCAGGCTTTCCTGCATCTTTTCTCTAAGAAAGCAGCAGCCCTTTTCCACTGCAGATTTCCCAGCCTGAGAAGTCCCTGCTGAGTGAGGGGTGAGGTTTTAATATGAATAAAGTTTGGAATTACATGGTTATTAGACCGAACCGCACTTCTTATGACCAGAAAACCTACGAAAATGAAAGATTTCACCCCAAGGAGCAAAACCACAGAGAACGTGTGTGAAGGAGTAATGGGGAAAAGAAAAAAAAAAAGTTATTCTCTGCTGCATCCTTCTGAATCCACCTTTTTTTGATGGAATGGTTCCAAGCATCTACACAAATGTTAGTGATTTGGGTTTTAACTCTTCCAGTCCAAAGACAAGCCTGCCTTTTTATGCTTGCTCCTCCAGCTGCATCTGACATGCCGAGTGCATCCAGGGTCCCTGGTCCTGGGCTGTCCTGAACAATCGAGGGGGGAAGAATGCAGAGAATGAAGAGTCGGGAGACTGCCCACGGGGCAGAGCAGGGCTTTCTGCCAAGGTCTAAAGTGAGCTGTCAGCCAGGCACAGTCTAAGTTGGTTGCTGTTGAGAAATGAGGTTGGCAGTTTGACTCCCGGACAAATGGGAGCTGGAGAGGCGCTGCCAGGCTGGTGGGTCTGATCTGCCCGGAATTGGGTGTAGCAGGACGCCCCTCGGGGAAGAAAAACAGAGCTTCCCACGGCCAGCCCTTCGGAGCTGCCAGAGGGCAAGGCTTCCCTGCGCACAGCCCTAGAGATGCAATCTTGAGCTGCCCACACAGAAGACCTCAGCTTCTGGGTCTCCCTCCTTGACCACCCCTTTCTCCTAGCTCTGGGATCACTGCCATCTTTCAGCTGTGACAGCCCCTCACCTGCCTTCCTGTCTGGGGCAGCCAGGTGGAATTCTCCCCAAATATCAATACCCTCCACTCCCCTATTGAAAATTCATCTCGGTAAAGTGCAAGCCATCATTTGCTTGCCCTCCCAGCCCCCCCGACCCCTCCCACGCTGCCATTCTCCACTCCAGCTGGCCTGAATTACTTGTCCACACCCACAAAGTAAGCTGCTCTTGTCCACCCATGGGGCTGTCCACGCGCTGTCCCTTAGGCGGGAATGGAAGAGCGTCCTTCTTTCTCCCTATTTAGACCTGGATGACTCCTGCCCCCCTTCCCTGGTTCACTCTTCCCAAGTCCCCGTGGACCCCTCTGAGTCTGAGCCGGGGGCACCTCCTGTCTGGTCCCCCATTAGGAGGTCAGCGCTCAGTGCTGCTCCCATGGTCCGCAGCCACGCCTGTGCTAGCCCAGGAGGGCCTGAGGCCAGGGGACAGGCCTGCCCCACCCTCTGCCTTGTGTGTCGGGTGAATGAGCACCAGCTCAGGGCACCTACCCGGGTCTCAGCTCCTTCACAGAGGAGTATGGCCCTGGCTTCAACCCCAACTGTGCTCTTAGCTGTTCCAGCCTGGGGAGAGGGGCTCCTCTCATCCACCCCCAACCCCCTCCCTGGCTGCTTTCAGCACTGGAGGTGGCCCCAGATGATTTCTGCCCTCCCTGCCTTCTGGGCCCCTGCCACCCCCTCCACCATTCTTCTTGGATTATGCAGGTCCCCCAATCAAGTCTGAAGCCACCTGATACCGCTGCTTGCTTGAAAAGCCACTTCAAAGCCCACCTGTGGCCTTATCCAGGGGGCTTCTGGCTGCTTCTCCCTCCCCATGGGGCAGCCATTTGCAGGCACGCACCTACCCAGTGCTTTCTCTTTAAACCGCTCTCCTGTCTCAGGTTCCACCCGAAATCTGACATCTGAAAAAAGATCTTCCCAGGCCCTCATTTAACCCCTCCATAACAACACCACCTATTAAGTTTTAAGCATTCAAACAACTTCAGGAAGTAAAAACATGCTATTGTCTTGTCAAACAGCTAAGGAAGCCGAGGCCCAATCAGGAGAAGCCACTTAGCCAAGGTCACATAAGAATTGGCCCTAAGACTCAAAAACCTTCATCCCTCGGAGGGAACCGCTATTTTATAGATCTCCCATGAAAGCCATGCATACAAGTCTCCAAGACGTGTGCCTAGGTTCAGTCCTGTATCGGAAAAGGCGCATCAAAAAGCCACAAGTAAAATCTTCAGGCTGAAATTTCAGGCTCTTTCTGTTTCCCAGACCTTGGCAGCTCTACTGTTCTTAGGACAACACTGTTAAAGTTATTTGAGTAGACCTGTGAATCTCCAACTTTTCATTTTCTAACAAGCTGATATTTCTTCTCCCTGTGGACTCCCAGTTTGAATTTTAAAAAGACGTTGTCTCTGAAATATTTTATATTTACTGGTAACGATGAAACTAATCTTTTTGCGTGTGTGTGTGATTGTGGATCATAGATAACAACATGTGATAAAATCACTGTTAAGCTTGTTACTTATTCCGGCTGGCTTTATTTCGGTAGCTATGACATTTCTGTTATGGGTTTTGAAATATTTAAGAAGAGTCAGGGAAGGGTACATAAGAAACCAGTTACGATGTAAAGCTGCAGAGAGTACAAACTGCTCTATGGAAGGGGAAGGGAGCCGGGTGGGGGCTGTTTGTTGGGGAAGGGTGAGAAACTTAATTTCACAGTATACCCTTTTGTCCTTTTGAATTTTGAATCCTGTGAATGTATTACCGCCTCAAAACGGATAAAAACAGCCTGAGGAACCTTCATTATTGCTTTCACTGGGATCTAGAGAGTAGAAGAAATTCAAATTTGACGCACATTAGCCAGCCCTTCCCTGCTGAAGTAATTCTCCCCCTCGCCAGCAGAGGGCGCGGCACGCCTAAGCATGGCATGGGCTGCCCACCCCTGTAGCTGCAGCCCCCGCCCCATCCTTACCTCAACCAATCAAGAGCCTGGACATGGGGGTAGGGGAGGGGAAGGGGAGGGGAAGGGGAGGAGGAGGGGAAGGGGGGGAGTGGAGGAGGAGGGGCAGGAGGAGGGGGAGGGGGGGAAGTGGTAGGGGAGGGGAAGGGAAGGGGAAGGGGAGGAGGAGGGGGAGGGGGGAAGTGGTGGGGGGGGAAGAGGGGGAGGGGGGGAAGTGTAACTGCTAAAATGGAGTTAATATTCCCAGAGGGCATATAAAGAAATGATTAGCAAAGCACCTTGCTTCTCTTTATTCCTTTCTGAATAAGCACTGGACCCTATCCCAGCCTTTCTTAGAATCTTTCCTTTAAAAGATGTTCTGAGTGGGGTTCACAAGAAGATTTTGGGTGGACAAGCATATTTTTAAAAATGTTTAACGTTTAGCTGTGTATTTAAATGCGAATTAGAAAAATATATAAATATATGGTTTGCACATCAAACTTCTCATTTCATGGGCATAACGTTGCTTAGAGTAAGCCAAGTGAAAAGGGCAAACCAATTTATATGCAGTTTAGGGAGAAAATGAGGAGCTGGGAGCTGAACCAGATTATGGAAAGAGCAAAAATTAGCCCACAGAAAACAGTCCAGTTTCTCAGGCTGCCCTTCCAGATGGACCGTGGCCTGGCCCCAGCCCCCCTCTGCTGGGTGAACCCCGGACTCTTCGTAGCTCTTACACCTGCTGCCCTCTCCTCGTATCTCACCTTTTCAACATTTTCCTAATTCTTCAAGGTCTCTCTACGCTCCCCACCCCACTCTGCATTTACATCTTGTAACGGGTTGAAGAGAGTCACCCCCACATGCCCCCTCAAATTCATGTCCCCCCAGAACCTCAGAACGTGACCTTATTTGGAAATAGGGTCTTTGCAGATATAATTAGTTAAGGACCCTGAGATGAAATCATCCTGGATTTAGGGCGGGCCCTAAGTCCAATGAATGAATGATGTCCTTATAAGAGGAGAGACACAGAGAGACAGACATGGAGAAGATGATGGGAAGGTGGAAGCAGAGATTGGAGTGATGCATCTATAAGCCAAGAAATGCCAAAGTCCATCAGGAGCCATCAGAAACTGGGGGAGAGACAGAGAATGGCTTTTCTCTCAGAGCTCCAAAAGGAACCAATCCTGCCAAAAGCCGGCTTTCTGACTTTAAGACACCAGAACTGTGAGAGAATAAATTTCTGTGGTGTTAAGCCACCCAGTGTGTGCTCTTTGGTTACAGCCATTCTAGCAAACTAACACACATCTATCTAAAAACTATCCAAGACTGTCATAAGGCTTCGTGTATGCGGGAGCTGTTCCATGTTCGTCGGTACGATTTCATTTTATTTTCAGTCTAGCCTTATAAGTACTTCTCATCCATTTTGCAGATGCAGAAACTGAGGCACCGAGACGTGAAGCAACACGCTCAAGATGAAACAGCTGGTCCTACAGGAGAACCATAATGCAAACCCTTGCAGATGGAAGGCAGAACCTGGGCACGGAGCCAACACAGGCACTCCACCTGCCTGTGTCAGCTCCTACCTGGGCTGCAGGCTTCCCGGAGACACGTGCCATTCACCCCTGCACTCCCGCCTAGCCCTGCCCTCCGCCCCCGCCCACCAGGGGACTCCGCACAAGTCATATAAATATCTTTAAAATGAATGAATCATAGCAAATTTGTCTCCATTTTCCAGAAGAGGAAACTGATGCTCAAGGGGGTTAAATGACTTTCCTGAGTTTGCTTGTTCCTCAAAAAGCTAAACATAGAATTACCATCTGAGCCAGCAATGCCCCTTTGTAATATAATCAAAAGAGTTGAAAACAGGGACTCAGATCCCTGTACAGCCAAGGTTCATGGAGGCATTCTTCCTAATTGTCAAAAACAGGAGGCAACCCAAATGTACATCGACAGACAAATGGATAAATATATATATAACCGCAATAAAAAAGAAGAGTAAAAAATGACCTTCATACCTAAGGCAGGCCTTCCACAGGGGGAGAAAGATGGTGACTAAATAAAGCTGAGGGTTTTAAATAAGGGGGAAAAAAGCATCCAAACCCATAAATGAAAGTGTGGGTACAGAAAAACTTCCATAACTTCGATATTCCTTCTTGAAGATTTTTTAAAAGAAGACCTGTTCAGAATTCCTTTGTATCCATCCTCTCATTTGATCCCCTCGACCGCATGTTGAGGTAGTAGGAGAAAGTGTTATTCCCATTTTACAGAGAAGCAAACCGAGTCCAGGATGGCTTTCCAATGCACACACTCGACCCTACTTAGAGGCGAGCAGGACCCAGATCTCAAGACCACCCCCCTCTTCCCACCAAACCACCCGGCCCGCACCCGGACACTCCTTAGGCCTGTGAACTTGCCCAGGGGGTTATTTGGCCCAGTGCTGATTTGGTTTCAATTTAATTTCATAAAATGGCAAGCAGGACAGGAAGTCACGTCCGCGCCAGGGAGGACAGAAATTCTCTGTGGCTCCCTAGGAGGAAGCCTGGCGCATAAAAACGGGCCATCTTTATGTATCCTCGTCGTCCTGCCCCCCCTAACTGCCTCCCTGCCCCGCCTCTGCCTGCCTCCCTTGGGCCCCCCAACATTCACAGAGCGCTTGTCCAGAACCCGGCTTTTTCGCTCAGCGGTTCTCAGCCCTGGCTACACATCCGGATTCCTGGGGGAGATTTTAAAGCTCCCGATGGCCAGGTCTCGGTGGAGACCAGCTGCCAATTGCATCAGAATGTCTGGGAGCCAGGCCTGGGCATCCGGGAGTTTGAAAGGCTCCCCAGGCAGTTCCATTGAGCAGCCCTTGAGTTTTCAATGTGGGGCAGACCCAGCTCTGACTTCAGAGGCGCTCTCAGTTCTCTGTCTCCTTTCTTCTCTTTCCATTTGTTCCCTTGCTGCTTGTCCTCCACCTTTCTCCCTTCTCAATCAATTCTTCCCTCTCATCCCCGAAGAGAAACAGAATCAAAAGGAGACTCCTGCAATGTGCGGTTCCTCTGGGATGCCCTCAAGGGCTGAGCTGGGGGGCTGCTCGAGTCCTCATCTCAACGTCCCCAACCTGAACTGTCTCGGGGCACAGGGGGGCAACACTTTGATACAATCAAAGACCAGATATTTCACCCCCGCACTGGAGCCAGGGAAAACTTCGCCAGCTCCCTGCAGCTCTGCCTGCCAAGAGGAGGCAATCGCAGCCACATTAGTCCTTTACCAGCCTGGTGCCTTCCCTCCATCTCAAGAGGCAGCACTAAGAGCCCAGGCTCTGGGATCAATTCCCGGATGGGCTCGTTTCTAGCTGGGGGGCCTTGAGAAAGTGGCTTAACCTCTCTGAGCTTCAGTTTTCATCACCTGTAAAATGGGGATAACATTGACCCTCATAGGGTTTGGTTGAGAAGTGTAAATGACATCATCAGTGCCAGGCATTCAATTAAAAGTACCTTTTATCTTTTTTTTAAAAAAATCTTTCATTGGGCAGGCGATCGTGGCTCAGTGGCAGAGTTCTCACCTGCCATGCCCGAGATCTGGGTTTGTTTCCTGGTGCCTGCCCATGTAAAAAAATAAAATAAAATTAATAAATAAATAAAATCTTTAATTATAATGAACAGGTGGTAGAATGCTCACATTTTATGGAGAGACCTGGGTTCGATTCCTGGGCCATGCATCCACAAAATTAAAAAAATAAATACAGTGAACCACATACCCTACTGAGGAGTGGGGTATGGTGGGGGTGGCTGCAGCTAAAGACAGGGTGGCGTGGCCAGGGGACCTGGGTTAGAGGCCCCGCTTTTACCTCCACTCTGTGATTACAGACAAATTGCTAGCCCAATTTTGGCTTCAGTCTCCCCAGATGAAAATGTCAGAATCGATGAATTGTTTAAAAAATAATTAACTAAATAAATCACAAAGGCCACTGCCTACCCACTCCAGGATTGTCCTCTATTTAGAAGGTCGGAGCCCACATTTCCCCCACAGATTCATTTAACATCAATGAAGGAATCAATTTGGGAACACAGGGATTCCGGAATGGGTTGGTTAAGGCTGGGTTTCCCAGAGACACTGCTGATCATAGAGAATCTGTAGCCCGTCTGTGGATTTTGTAATGTGGCGATGCCCACAGTGCTTCCCCTTTCTGGGAAAAAGTTTTCCCCGATTGGTTAAATTAGTGGGGAGGCATCCAAGACCTTCCACATCCTAGGACCTCTAAGTCAGGCTGTAAGAGCTGACCTCGAGAGAAGCATAATCCAAGGGTGAAGTAGGATTTGTACGTGTGTGTATGTGTGTGCATGTGTGGTATGCATGGTGTGTATATGGTGTGCACATGAATGCAGGTATACAGAGGGAGGTGGGACCGAGGGGTCTGCATTGCTAGAGGAAAATGTCCTAGACCTTTTCCCAGAGGAAGCTGCTGGCTGCTGCGATGCATGTTTTCTGTCACCCCACATCCCCATCACGACACGTTAATGAAGACATTGTTAAGTCCTGTCCCAGGAAGCCCAACCCAGGAGTCCACCGCACGAGCTGCCAGGGCGTGCCAGCTGTGGGTGGGGAGTCTCCTCCAGGAAAAATGGAGCCCTTTAAAACCTTGAGGGCTTTCTCCAAGGTCTCCCTGGGAGGCACCAAAGGAGGGCCTCAGGGGTTCTCCAGGATCTGCCTGTCTCCTACCTCCTGCCTTGCTCCCTGACTCCCCCGCTCTATTCTCTTTCTTCTTGACAGAGTGCACTGTCTAAATCACAGATCTGACCATGCTGTTCGCCTTTTGGAAACTCTCCCGGGAGGCTGATTGCCCTAAGGGAAAATTCAGTTCTGCTTTGTGAGGCAGGGTGGAGAGGTGTGGGGAGCCCTGGGCTCTGCATCTGGCTGCCAGCCTCCAAACCCTGGTACCAATGTCCACTCAGCAAGCTCTGTGACCAACCCCGCTATGCATCGGTTTCCTCCTCTATAACATGGGGACAGAATAGTACAAATCCAAGAGGGCAGTTTGGAGGATGTGCAGTGCTTAGATGATAGTTCAGGCTCTGTCTCTGTGAGTTATGACCAATATTTCTAGAGCTCTGATAATCTAATGCAATATTAGCCACATGGTAAGCCCTCAATAAATACTTGTTCAACAGTAAATGCACGAGGCTGGCACATGTCAGGGGTTCATAAAGCAAGCTGTTGTGGTTCCCTGAGATGTTAGGTCTAATTGCATTGAACGCCTTCAGCTGGCAGGTATGCGCCGCTAAAGCAACGTCCCAGCTAGAGACAGCATCTCACGGCTGCTCCTGCAATCGCCGAGGCTGGGAAGAACATAGCATGTTGGGGCAGACCTATCCTAGGGCTTATATTCAAGTTACCATGGCAATCCCATGCAAATTGGGCAGGGAAAGGTAATCAATAGGTGGGATACCTGTGTCATATCTGTGGATGAACCTTCTTCATTCCTGACTGTCACACTCAAACCTGAAATGACAGCTCAGGGATAATCATCCCTGGGGGTTTGGAGGTTGCTTAATGGAACTCAGTCTGTTCACAGGCCATGGGTAGGATTAAGCATCAGTGTCATCCTAGCTGCTAATTAAATTACTCACTGCCCAGCGCTTCATCCTCTCAGGAACTCTAACAGGTGAGTACCATTATTAGCTCCATTTTAAGGATGGGAAACAGGCTCAGAGGAGCCAAATGGCTTATCCAAGATCACACAGCCAATAAGTGGAAGAGTTGAGACTCAAACGTAAGACTTTGGCCTCTTCCTCTCCCTGAGAAAACTTGGGATCTTCTCTGACATGTTGAAAGCATTATGTGGAGAAAGGAACATTTTCTGAGCTTCCTGTAAGTCAGGCATCTCAGAAAGCCCTAGGTGCAAATCCTAACTCCTAAATTGTGCGAACTTAGGCAAGTTATTTTACGCCTCTGAGCCTCGGTTTCCCCATCTACAACATGGGATGATAATCCCCACCTCATAAGAACACTGTCAGAATTGGAGCTTTGGACTGAAGGCAGCAGAGCTGAGTTCTTTATAATCCCTGCTCCTCTATGGCTATGACAGTTCGACTGCAAAGATGGTCCCAAATCTCTGGCTCTCTCTCCATCCACGTTCTTTGCCGTGAGACTTTGAAATGTCTTCTATTGAGAGGTGGAGCCTGTATGCCCACACCTTGAATCTAGCTGGCCCTGTGACTTTATTTGTGACTTGCTGTAGAATGTGACAGACATGATGCTGTGCCCGCTGCAAAGCTAGGCTCAAGACATCTTGCTTGCTTCTGCCCACTCTCTTGGAAACCTGAGCAGTTGTCATGAGAAGAATCCTGAGCTAGCTGCTGGAGGATGAGAGATGCGTGGAGCTTGCCTAGACCAGGTGAAAAACAGCCCTCCCCAAACATGCGAGAGAGGCCAGCCACCCCCAGCAGAGCCACCTGCTCAACCTGTCGCTGCCTATAGATACAAGAGTGAACCCAGACCAGACCAGAAGAATGGTTTTGCTGACCTGTGGACACGCTCTTGTCTTGTGACTCTGAGTTGGGGGCAGCTCATTATGCAGCCATCGCTGATTGAGAGACTGCTCTCGTGGCAGTCTCTCCCCATACCCGAGCCTCAGTTTTCCCATCTGTAGCATGATGGAATTTGGGTTTCAAGAAGTTTACTGTTCCTTTTATGACACCTTAGAACTTTTAACTCAGGGCACATCCGTCTCCTTCTGCTAATGGGTTGGAAGGGGTGGGTGCAGCCACCTTTATTTTTATGGTGCCCATTTCTCCCATGATTTCTGCTGGTGTCTGGAAATCTATTCTCCTGGGGCCGATGCTGTCCTCAACTGTTTACTTTCTCTTCTCTGGCAGGCGCTCAGGCTGAACTTACAACGCTGCAAGCTATATCTCTGCTTGAAGGACTGAAGTGCCTCTGAACAAGGCACTTAATTTTTAGGGCCTGGAATTAACTTAGCACAGAACAGGTTAGCAGAAGCTGAACAGAAATTTTCTGCAGATATCAATCATGTGGTTACAGGGATTTGTTATTAGGTCTTTTTATTTCCTGGTTCAAGCACTGTATTGCAGCCCAGAAACAGGAAGAGGTGTCAGGGAGATTCAGCTGTGAAGCCAAAGAAGGCAAGCTGAAGCTTGGATGAAAGTTTTTCTTCCAGAGTTATAAGTGTATAGTCAGTAAGTGTCCAGCAAATGGGGAGTGGAGGGCCTCTCTGAGCTTCAGTTTCTTTTTCTATAAAATGGGGCTACAAATTCATACCTTACAGACTGCCTCCCTGTCATTTACTCTGTGATATATAAGTAGGTCATTTACTTACTATAAGATTTCTCCCCAGAGAACTGGGTTCAAATCCAGACTTGGCCACTTCTTTGCTGTGTGTCCTTGGGCAAAATATTTCTTATTTCTTGGTCTCAGTTTCTTCATCTGCTAAAAGGGGGTAGTCATGATATCACATGGGGTTCTTGGTGAGAGTTAAATGAGTTAATATAGGTCAGTTGCTCAGTGCCTGGCACACTGTTAAGTATCCAATGAAGTTAGATGTTGATTTGTATGATGATAATCATCGATGAGAGGACACATGCCAAGTATTTAGTACAATATTTAACATATATAGGGGTGAAAATAATATTAACTATAGTTAATATTTGCCCATTTTATGCCAGAAAGCTTTCTAGGAACTTTCTATGTTATTTCATTACTTTACATACTTACCATATCTGTCTTCTATATTCAACAGATATTTATTGAGCAGTTACTGTGTACCAGGCACTGGGGATGAAGTGAACAAAGTACCCCATCGTGAGGCCAGCAGCACTCCCTCCAACGACCTGCCCATAGAGCTAGTGAGCTGCAAAGCCAGGTGTTGAATGCAGATATTTTTGACTCTAGAAGCTTTTGTGGTTTCCTCTGTCACATCAAGGTTGTGATCCCTGTACGTGCTCCTGCAGCCATACCCAGGTCCTATTTCTGAGCTAACCGCTTGCTGTGTGATGCTAGGCAAGTTACCTCCCCTCTCTGGGTGGGTCCCTCCCAGCACTTCCATTCTGTGATGCTTTCACCAGTAAGTCCTTAGTTTCCTTATTCTCCTTTCCACGCTTTCTTTTGGGAGAGGAACACATCCACACACACTCATGCACACAGAGGGAGGGAGGGCGAGAGAAGATAAAAGAAAATTCTTTAGCATTTAAAAGGTTCACATTCAACTGTGTTTCCAGGATAAGAGGCCGGCTCTGGTTGAAACTGGGAAGAACAATCACTTGGGGCATGAAGGAGGGTGACCCTGGGGGCTCCTGACATTTCTGTATTCTGCCCTTCCCCCCAGCCCCAGCACCAAGAAGGCAAGCCAGAAGTACTATTCAAGGCTGCTGGATCTTCGTTCCATGCCTTGCAGTCACTGTTCTCATTGCTTGAGGTTTGTCCTTTCCTGGAACGCCCTCTCTGGGACAATTCCACGACTGTCAGCGATAAGGCCAGTCCCCTTCTGCCCCACCTCCCCCACCAAACAACAGCACCTAGCTGACATCTCACTGGGCTGTCTGTCTACAGTTCTACTTCTTTCCAGAACTTTGGGTTCCTGGAGCCCTGGGAATCTCCTTGCCTCATTGCTGATCCACACAGCAGGGCCTCAGAAAGACTGTTCGAGCCAATGAAAGTGGTGGCTACAGGGTACACGCAAGTCCAGCTTCCGTCTGCCCTTTACTAGCTGTGTGACCCGAGGGAGCCATTTAACCTCTCTGGGCGTTCATTCCTGAATTCCTAAAATGGTGACGGTAATATCTGCCCAAGATTCCCGATGATCACAATCTCCATTCATGAAGCGCCAACCACGTGGTAGATATCATGTGATCGCTTCGCATATATTATGCTACTTTGGGTAATTACCCTCTGTAATTATCTCAACTCACATTAGCTCTAATTGATGTAATTATTATCTCTACATAATAAGGTTCACATTTGTTATTGCTGATGGATGTAAACTCTACAGCTCGGGCCCAGCACACAGTAGGTCTCTAATAAATGGTGATTAATCGCAGCTGTTTTCCTGCGGCCCACATCTTCTGACAGACCTGCCCAGAGGGCGAGGAAGAGGAGGCACCCCCCCTCAGCTGGCACACGTAGATTCTCCCTTGTCCTCATGACTCAGCAAACACTTACTCAGAGCCTACTATGGGCCACCTACTCAGCTCAGACTGCAGCGTCCTTCTTCCCCCTCGCTGATGTGATAAATAACAATTGCAAACACTTAGGCAGTGCTAAGGGGCCCTGAGGATGGAATTATTTTTACTATCAAACCCAAATTGGTTTACTAAAACTGTCAGCGGAAACCAAGCAAGATAAATTAAACCCAGCAGCTCTTGGGCCTCATGTAACCCTGGCTGGTGAGATGCTATTTTCACTCCCTCTGTGGGAGGGAAGGGTGCCAAAGCCAGATGCCATTCTGCCAGGCGTGTGCCAGAGTTTGCCAGAGAGAGCCTGGGGCTGGTGACGGGAAGACTCAGCTTCTTTCTGCAAAGCTTTAATCCCTTTAACGGCTTAAAACCCTTTCCCTGCTGCCCAGCGTGGGCACGTCCATGCTTCCTAAAGCAGCCTTCAAGGTCCTGCTGACCTCCCTGCAGCTGCCTGTCCTGTATCACTGAGTCCCGGACACACGGTCTTCCTCTGGCTTGCATCAATGCTTTAGGAAGGGCCAGAATCCCAGGCCCTGGACACAGGACAAGCAGCGTTCAAATCCCAACTCTGCCATTTCCTGGACAGGTGGTCAGGGCCACTCTTTTATATCACCTCTCAGAGCCTCAGTGCACTCGACTGTGAAGTGAAGGTAATAAGGGAACCGACTGCAGGTGCTTGCCATGAAGATGCCAGGGATGCACTCAGCAGATATGAAATATCCTGGACAAATAAGAGTCATGCTCTCCTGCTTCTGGACCTTTGCATGTGCTATTCCCTTCGTCTGGAACACTATTCCATTAATGCCCATCTCCCTTCTGTTCTTCAGGACTCAGCATAGGTCAGGGTTTCTCCACGTCAGCCTTACAGACATTTTGGATGAATGATTCTTTGTCACGGGGGCTGTCCTGTGCATTGCAGGATGTTTAGCTACAACCTTGATCTCTACCCACTGGATGCCAGTTACACCTCCATCTCAATCCCGGCTGGGACAACCAAAAATGTCTCCAGATTTTGCCTGGGCAGCAAAACTGCCCCTAGTTGAGAACTGCAGCTGACTCTGGCCCCCCGAGTCTTTTCCTCTTGCCTGTGCCAAGTCAGCCCATGCTGTGAGCTTCCTAACGACAGGGCTGCTTGGTCTGGTCAAGTCCCAGGCCACCATGCCCAGTATGCAGTGGCTGCTTGATTAGTATTTGCTGAATTGAAGTGAACTTGGCTTAGTAGCAAACATGACTGTCCTCACCATGTCGCCAAGGTGATTGTAACTGGGCTGTCACGGGATGTCTGGTGTCCGAAGAGCAAAAGTTTTGGGTCCGACAGGCCTGGACTGGACAGCATGGTTATGTGGGAAGAACCGATTTTGATGTCACTTGACATCCCCAGGCCCTGGCGTGATACTAGCTGTTTGTCCTGCGGAGGGGGTGGAAGCCTTCCTGGGAGGACAATGTCCTCTTAACTGACCTTATCATTGTCACCTTGGCTAGGCATCTGGTGCATGGATTATCCTGAAGAGCAAAAAACGTTTCCCCAAACCCCACCCCACTGGGTTTCCAAACCCCACACGGAGGTTTAAGCTTCTCAGGATCGGGGGGCATCTGAAGTCCTGCCATTCTACATTCCGATTCTGAGGTCTGCCACGGCAAACCCTCTGATAAGGTAGCTCTGTAAAACCTTTTCTCAGCATTCTTTCCATGGTTGTTACTTTGGTTCATACTTTTTAGATAAAGTATTTTTTTTCCTTGTTGGGCTGGTTGCTTATCATGTAATAAACATGGGCTTAATGACAAATGGAGGCTATGGCCCTAGAGGGTCTCCTCTGATCTTTTCTCTCTCTTTTTTTTCTTCCTGTTTCAACATCACAGCCAGCAAGCCATGCATTTTGGGTTTGAGTTCTAGCTTTGATGCTTCATGGCTGTATGACCTTGGTAACTTGCCTTTATTTCATTTGTTTCCTTAATTAGTTTTGTCATTTGACTCTTACTCATTGAACACAGGCATTGGTCTATATGCTGGGGATACAGCAGTGAATCGAACAAACATAAAACCTCTCCGTCCTCGTGGAGATGATAGTTGAGGTGGAGGGAATGGAACAGAGCATGGAGAGTGACGGGGAAGCTAATTTACATCAGGGGGTCAGAGGAGGTGTGATATGTGACATGTGTGATGTGCCTCCCAAAGGAAGGAGAGTTACAGGGATTTGGGGCAGAGCATTCCAGGGAGGAGGGGAGAGAGCCAGTGCAAAAGCCCTGAGGTGGGTTTGAGGAACAGGGAGGCAAGTATGCCAAGTGGAGAGAGGTCAGGAGAGAGTGGAAAGAAGTGATGTAGGAGACATAATAGAGGCCAGATCACATAAGCCCTGTGGCTTTTACTGTGAATAAAATGTGGAGCTATTGTAAAAGTTGGAGCAGAGGATGATATAAACTGACCTAGGTTTTTTAAAATTTTATTTTGATTCATAGATTTTGATAATTATATACAACTTAAACATAAAGATAGTGAAATTTCAAGGTTAAGGAAGATATATATATGTGGCGCTGGAAGCATACATATGAAATTCATTAAACTAGCTCCACTTAGGACCAGCACAGCACAATATATAATTGCATCGATTTTTGAAAAAGACTGTTGTGATTTTAACATACCCTTTTTTTAAGAAATACGATTGGTGATCTAATCTGAAATTCTACACCATAAAAGCTGAAAATAGATGTTAACTAATACCTCAAAATGTCACATTATGTGTAAGACTAAAGCAAAAAATATTTATTTGTTACAAAATTTAGATTTTGACTAGAGCATTTCCTAATATAACTCATGTAGATAGTTTGATTGAATGTCCTAAGTACTTGGAATCTCAGGTAGGACATGAGATTTTGTTGGTTTGTCCAGAGTGATGCCCCGATGAATCCCAGAATGATTTGATCAGTGACTAGAAAACTATTTGCAAGCCCCCTTCGGGGAATGGTGAGAGTGGGGAGAAATTCAACTTTCCCAAGTTGAATTCTTGATATTCTCACAAGCAGTGTGGACAACCAAAGCTATAGGCTGAGCCCCCAGTCTTGGGGTTTGTTCACATGAAACTTAACCCCACAAAAGATAGGCCAAGTCTACTTAAAATTTAGGCCTAAGAGTCACCCCCAACAGAGCCTCTTTTGTTGCTCAGATGTGGCCTCTCTCTCCAGCCAATATGATGAGCAGTCTCACCACACACACACCCGCCCTGCGTGGGACATGACTCCCAGGGGTGTGGATCTTCCTGGCAACGTGGGACAAAGATCCTGGAATGAGCTGAGACTCAGCATCAAAGGACTGAGAAAAACCCTAGAATGAGCTGAGAATTAACATCAAGAGACTGAGAGAACCTTCCCTACCAAAAGGGGGAAGAGTAAAATGAGGCAAAGTGTCAATGGCTGAGAGATTCCAGAGTCGAGAGGTTATCCTGGAGGTTATTCTTACGCATTAAGTAGATATCACCTGTTCTTCAAGATGTAGTGGAGAGGCTGGAGGGAATTGCCTGAAAATGTAGTGCTGTGTTCCAGTAGCCATGTTTCTCGATGATGAGTGAACAATGATATAGCTTTCACAATGAGACTCTGTGAATGTGAAAACCTTGCATCTGATGCTCCTTTTAGCTACTATATCAACAGAAGAGCAGAATATATGGAATAAAAATAAATAATAGGGGGAACAAATGTTAAAATAAATTCAGTTTGAAATAGTGGTAAATAAAAGCGAGGGGTTAAGGGGTATGGTATGTATAGTTTTTTTCCTCTATTATCATTTTCTTTCTTTTTCCGTTGTCTTTTTATTTCTTTTTCTAAATCGATGCAAATGTACTAAGAAAAGATGAATATGCAACTATGTGATGATATTAAGAATTACTGATTACATATGTAGAATGGAATGATTTCTAAATGTTTTGTTTGTTAATTTTTTAAATTAATAATAAAAAAAAAAAGAGACCTGTTTAAAAAAAAAAAGCGAAGGGACTAACTCATGTTTTCAGGAGATTACTCAGGGGGCTGGGTTAAAAAGAGTCCAGCATGGGCAAGGGTGTGAGCGGGGGGGTCAGCAAGGGGGCTGCTGGGCCAATCCTGGCAGGAGATTCTGGGGTCTCAGACCACGTAGTCATTCATGGTGGAGGGTGAGAAGTGCTTGGATTCTGACAATATCTTGAAAGTAGAATCAACAGGATCCACTGAGGGTTTGGGTACAGGGTGTCAGAGAAAGAGAGGAACCCAGTTCTCAGTTTGCACACTGGAGCTAGCTCCTACTGGCTGGAGAGAGCCGCCTGTCAAATTTCCAGGAATTTTGCAACCACACTGTGGGCACGTTGGTAGCTTGAAATTGGCCCCGTGGAAGTAGTTACACCATGGGAATTGGCAAATGCTACAAATCAAGGCATGCTCTTCTCTCCCCTTCCCCGAATACCCCCTCCTCCTGCGACAACCAGGGCTGAACATTTCCCAGCACAGCACTGGCCCAGAAACAGTCCCAGTGGTTCTGCCTGAGCAGGAGAAAGGCTCTAAGGACACTGAGAGCACGGGGTGAAACAGACTGAAGGAAGGAAAATCAAAAGTTAAATTTTGCATAAGATTTGTGTGAGATGTGTCTCAGAGAAAAGGGAAGAGGTGATATACGTTGAATATAATAGCTGCATCTATTTTTGGATTACTCTGAGGAGCAAATAAATGAATGAATGGAAAGAAGCCAGCAAACCGCAAGTGCTCAATAACGCGAATTTCTTTCTCCTTCTTTAGAATGAGACAGAGCCTTAAACATGATGTCCACCAGGGGTTACAAACTGGTGGCCTGTAGTCTGAATCTAGCCAGCAATCATTGCTTTTGAAGGGTGGGGTGGACTAAACAAATTTTTTTGCATTTAAATGGTTTTATGGAGGGTGCGTACTTCCCAGTTTATCCCAGCCCCCTCCCTTCCGTATCATCTCTCACCAGCCCAATTCCCAGATCTGTTACTTGCTAGACCCTGGAGGAGTCTGAGTTTGTATTTGCCTAGGTTCAAGGCCACTGGTCATTTTGCAGACCACAAAAGTGAAGCCCAGAGAGGTTAGGTGATGGCTTCAGGGTTGCGCAGGGATTTGTGGCAGGGCGTGGAAGACAGAAGCCAGGGGTCCTGACTCCCAATTGGCGCTCGCCTCGGTGTTATCGAGACCATCAGGGGACAGAAAGTCTCCCCTCCCCCCACTCCGCCCCTCCCCACGATGGCTCCCTTCCTCATGCCAATGCGGGCGGCCTGGCTTTGGGGAAAGATTTCTCCTTTAACTGCACAAGAATGACCACCCCATCCTGTGCTTAGTGACAAAAATAAAATCCAATCCGGAGTCAAGCAGAAGGTTAATTGAATATTTGAAGTCTAGAGGGGATGAAAGCAGGGTTTTCATCTTCATATTTCCTCATCCAGGCCTCTGACACCAAGGGAAGATGTGGGCGAGTTTTATTTAAGCAAAGCCACCCGCCTGGAAGGCTCCCTGTGAACAGAAGGGAGGGGATCAGAGACGATTCTCTGAGGCATGGGGCTGGGCAGGATGCATCCTCTGAGGAGTGGCCAGGAACTGAGGAGTTGATTTCATCTGGCTGAAGACCGCAGCAGTTTTCCCACTAACTTTTTTTTACAGGGTGGGGCTCATAAACCAGGACCGTAAATTCATATTTATCTAAGGGCAATGAAGAGACACAGAAGGCTTCCTAGAAGCAGCAGCTTTGGAATGGAGTTTCCTATTTGAATCTTTAGCTAAGAAGGCCCCAAAGGCTTCTTCTGACCCTTTCTTTCTGTAACCACCACCTAATGCCTATGCTCCAGTCACGTTAAATTTCCTTTAAGTCACTAAGGGGCCCCCACTTTCTCTATTCCAAGGCTCTGCACACATCTGGGTCATTCTTCCTTTCCCCTCCACACCTGCTTCCCTTCTCTTTCATTGTGGCTTAGGAGTCACTTCCTCCTGGAAGCCCTCCCTGACTTCACTCAGGCTGTCGCATCCTTCCTTCCCATCACCGCTCCTATCACATCATATGCCATTTCTTGTCTGCCTCAACCTCTAGACAGCAAAGACAGAAACTGTTCTGCTTTTCTCACAACTGAACTCTAGCACCTAATTTAGGGCTGGCACATAGTAGGTGCAGGGCCATTTTGTTTTCAGAGTTAAGAGAGATGATTTGGTTTAGCCTTTTCCAATATAAACTTTACTGCCAAAGGGAAATCTATCTGAACATTTCTAGTGTTAAAACTGGGCTTGGCTCATAGGAGGCACTCAAAAATATGTTTCGAAGGAATGAATATGCTCTATTCCAGGACAGAAGAAAACAGGGAAAAAAGCGAGAGCTCTGGCTGAGGAATCAGAGAGACAGTGGGCAATTGCTACCTAACATCTGCCTCTCCAGGGAAGGTAAAACGCTGACATTCCAGGACCCTCATTACAGAGGAGAAAAACTGAGGTCCAGAGAGATGCCGAAGTCACACAGCTGAGAAATGGTGGGATGGAGACTCTGACCCATGTTGGCCAGGACCCAAGTTCACAAAGACCACTTTTGCAAGTTCTTCAAATCTTTGGCACAGCTGGAGTCATATGTCCTCCCACTGCCTCTCAGGAACAGCCTCAAAAGACAGTCAGTAATCATTTTGCAAATAATTTCCCTCCTCTCTTATAAAGTTCTTCTGCATTGTCAGGAAACCCCGAGCTGCACTTCCCAGCCTACTGTGTTTCCGTCGCAAGCTCGAGGGGAGAGCTGACTTCCAGAGGCCCTGCCTGCACCCAAAAAGGCTCTTCAGAACCTGGCATCTCCCCCACCTAGTCATGGTCTCTGGGTCTGCAGGGAAGTCTTTTTCTCTAGCTTCTCCAGTGTCATGGTCAGGTTCATATGTCAACTTGGCCAGGTGGTGGTACCTGTTTGTCTGGTTGGGCAAGTGCTGGCCTGTCTGTTGCTATGAGGACATTTCATAGAATTAAATCATGATCACGCTGGCTACATCCACAGCTGATTCCATTTGTAATCAGCCAAGGGGAGTGTCTTCTGCAATGAGTGATGCTTAATCTACTCACTGGAAGCCTTTTAAGGAGGATTCAGAAGAGGCAGGCTCTCTTCCTGTTTTGGCTGGTGAGCCTCTCCTGTGAAGTTCATCCAGACCCTCCATCGGAGTCATCAGCTTCACATCCTGCCCTGCGGATTTTGGACCCTACGTTCCCATGGTTACATGAGACAGCTTTATAAATTTTATGTTTGCGAATATTTCCTGCTGATTCTGTTTCTCTAGAGAACCCTAACTAATACAACTTGGTACCAGGAGTGGGGTGGGCCACTGCACAGGCCCTTGGAAAGGGTGGGACTGCCACTTTCTAAAGCTGAAGGATAAATGACTTTCAGACTTTGAAATCCAATGGTGTTTTCCCTGCAGGTTTTCCTTTCAATTTCTCCCTATGGATCCTGTGACTGTCCCTCCTTTGCATATTGGCATCAGAAAACTTGTTTTGAGATTCATAGGTCCACAGCCAGAAGAGAATTTTTTGCACTTTAATATCGTTTAAGGTGATACATGTAGTTGCCAAGTTGACAAGGGGTGGACATGTAGTAGTTAGGTTCAGGTGTCAACTTGACCAAGTGAAGGCACCTAGTTCTATTGCTGTGGACATGAGCCAATGGTATGTGGACCTCATCTGTTGCTGATTACATCTGCAGTCAGCTAGGAGGCGTGCCTGCTGCAATGAATGATGTTTGATTTAATTGGCTGGTGCTTAAATGAGAGAGCTCAACATAGCACAGCCCAAGCAGCTCAGCATACCTCATCTCGGCACTCGCAGCTCAGCCCAGGCCTTTGGAGATGCAGAAAGGAATCACCCCGGAGAAAGTTGTTGGAACCCAGAGGTCTGGAGAGAAGGCCAGCAGAGATCACCCTGAGCCTTCCATGTAAGAAAGAACCTCAGTTGAAAGTTAGCTGCCTTTCCTCTGAAGAACTATAAGTTATTTAAATAAGTCCCCTTTTATTGAAAGCCAATCTGTCTCTGATGTTTTGCATCTCAGCAGCTAGCAAACTAGAACATCCAGACACCACCATCTTTGTCCCTTTCCTAGCACCATCTCACATGCGGCAAAGCAAAGAGCACCACTGAGAAGCCACACAAGTCTGGATTCAAATTCCAGCTCTACCACTTGCTATCTGGTGGCTTCCCTGAGCCCTGGTTTCTCAACCAGACAGTAGAGATAGTTTCCCTAGCAGGCCAGGTTTTTTGTGAACACTACCTGAGATACAATTTTTCAAGTAAACACTGTTGCATGTGGCACAGAATAGGTACTTCCTGCTCCTTGGGATTTAGGGGGGAAATTTCTGGATAGAGTACCTAATAGTTACTGCCCAAGCCCACCCTCCCCCCCAACTTCCCCACCCCATGCCCTCTGAGTACAGTGCATTACAGCCAGCCAACCAACCAGGCAATCCCAGTCATTAAAGCATTTCTTCATTCAGCAATTGCTTCCTGGACACCTACCATGCATGACAGACCCTGGAAACAGGGTTTGGTTGAGAGAGATACACACAGAAAAATTAACTACTGCACTAGGGTGAGTACACGTGACACTGGCCTCTTAGTCCTTTGAAAATGATGCACCCACTCTTGCCATACAGATTTGCATATTCTATTTCCTTTGGAAGCATTCTTTCCAACTCATCCTTTTGTTCTCAGCTTTCATATCAGATCCTCAGGGGAGTCTTCTCTGACCTCCTTTATCTACCATTATAAAATCTTATAGCATCATATACCTTTCTCTGCATTGTGCATCAAAGCTACAGTATTGCCATCATTTGCGCATTTAACATGTTTCCTTACTGGATTGAGTTTCCTGAGAGTAGGAATCGTGTGCATGCATAGAAGTGCTTACCTTTTTTGTCCCCTTTTGCCATTACTTTGCACAGTCCCTGACACATAGTAGATGCTTAGTTAACACTGGTTGAAAGACTGAAAAAACGAAGCAATTTCTTCCCCCATCTAACTGGAGTGGAGGTCCACCCATCATAAACACTCACAGCTGGATATCTAAGAAGATCCGTTTCTCCTCCCCTACGTGGATCTTCCAGATGCAGTCTTCACCTTCTACGTAGGGTTCTGGCCAGTTTGGGGACAGCACCACTCCCGCCACGGCAGAGAGCTCCCCACCACACATGGCTGTAAGAGACAAGGGCACGGTGTATTCATTAGGAAACTGACGTGGCCTAGTGGTTCAGCGTGGGCCACGCCGCCGGGCAGCTGTGGCTCACCAAGTACCAGGACAGATGCCTTCGCTGTCTGCAGTTAAACACGTGCGTGGAAAACCACATGAGGGCTGGCCATGTGCCTCCTTCTTTAGCCAAGGGTTGGCCAAGTTGTGGCTAAAGGCACAGTAGTCCCTAAAGAAGAACAAAGTTCAAGGATCCAAATGAATCCTCAACTGCTGCAATCTTTGTGCAGGGTGAGAAAGTACCTAAGAGATGGGACACGCAGGTCAGATGGACCTGAACTCCCATCCTGCCATGTGGACAAGGCATGTAGTTTCTCAGAGCCTCAGCTTCCTTCCTCTATAAAGGGGCAGTAATGCCACCATTGAACTCCTTGGGTTAACTGAGCTCGTGGATGTCAGACTTGCAGCACAGCACCTGGCACACGGTAAGTACTCAATAATTTCTTTGCATGTTATTATAAAACGACCTAGCCTTGAGCTGGAAGCAGAGATAGGGCCGTGGCTGGCACCTGGTCCTTTAAATTCCACTCTGTGTTTATAGCTTTGGAAAGTCCTGAATGTGGAAGAGGCCAAAGCACCAATAAATTCTGCTCTGTTAAACCAGCACATTTAATATTGAGATCAATCCCTCACCAAGACGGGGCTGTGACTGCATGCCGACCGGCATCCAGGCAGCGGCTGCCAGGAGCAGGGGTCCCTCCTTCATTGCTTCACATGTCATCAAGAGAGCCAGGCTCAGGGAAGCTCAGTGGCCTTGAAAGTGGGGTAACAGAGAAGGCAGGGTACAGGGAGCACTTGGGGATGACGGTTCTGTACAGCCAGCATTGTACAGAGGGGTTCAGGGCACAGGACTCTGAGAACAGAGACCCCTGTGTCCCATTCCTGCCTCAGCCAATTACCCTCATGGTGTTCTGAGGCACGTCATTTTGTGGCCTCAGTTTCCTCATCTGTAAATGAAACCAATACTACGTATCTCATAGGGTTGCAGTGAGAGTTAAACTAGATCATATGCATACACCGCATAGTTACTGAATACCTGCTAACAAATGATCATCATCATCATTATTATTAATTAGGCCCAGGGCTGCCATGTATTGTTGGGTGGGTTGTGCACTGCACAAGAGTGCTTAGCAATGGGGGTAAGGAAGCACTTAAGTCCACACAGGGAACTGCTCACCAACTTGTATAGTGTGAAGGCTACGCATGGAGGAAGGGGAAATGTACTAAAATGTATCCATTTTGCAAGTTGGCAAGGGCCAGCATCAACCCCAATCCAAAGAACACTGAGCCCTGGAAAGGGTTCTCTAGTGCAAAAATCAGGTATGTAAACAGGCGGCATGCCCCGGAGTGAAGACTTGGTTTTCTCATCTGAATGGGTAAGGTCCCTGGGTGTCTGGGGAGAGGGGCAGTGGGCCTGCTCACCTCTGCACAGGGGCTCCGTGTCGTTCCAGTATGGGTCCCGGACATTGATGCACTCAATGATGGCTGGGCCTTGGTCCAGAGAGTGGCCGGGGTCGCAGGTGAACTCCACTAGGGTCCCGATGTTATAGGTCGGGTCGGATGTAGTGAAGTTGCCGTTCTGAATGTAGGGCTCATAGCAGTGACCCTTCTCAAAGGCTGGGGGGTGCAGGGTGATAAAAAAGAGAAGTAGCACCTCATGAGTCAGGGGACATCCCACAGTGGTACATCTCAGGAGATGGGTCCATTTTTGTCTGGGGAAGCTCCAAGGAAACAGGGTCCCAAACTAGGGATTCCAGTTCCAACAGAAGTGCCAAGGGCCCTTGGGCCATTCACTTGGCTTCTTGGGGCCTCATTTTTCCTCCTCTCTAAAATGGGAGTAAGTATCTCTGCCCTCCCAACCCTGCAGAGCTGTAGCTTCAATTCCTTTCCATATCAAAATATATCCTTCCACATCCCATTACCTGATTTCTTGACACCTGATTTCCTGTTACTTTTACTGTGTTAATGAGAAAGGCCAACTTTTTTGTGGGGCAGCCAGAACAGAAAATTCTCCCAAGGTTCATGAAGCACCCAGAAGCACTATTTTCAAAGGGCCTGAGGGCTGAGCAGGAGAGGCCCTTGAGAACTCTTGGGAGGAAGAGATGGCCAGACACTAAGAGGCCTCAATGGGTAGAATAAAGCAGAGCTCAGCAGCAGGGGATCGGGCCTGGACAGGAATCTTGGTTCCATTCTTACTAGCTGGTTGGCCTTGAGTGAGAGATCCAAGTGCTCTAAGCCTCAGTTTCTTCATTTGAAAGTAGAGTTAATAACAGTTCTTGCCTTCCAACGTGGACCATGCATGCAGGCACCTGGCACATAGTAAGCGCTCAATAAACGACAGGCATGGCTGTTAAGAAAGCCAGGTCTGTCTTAGGTAGACCAAGGATCACTTTGGCCACTGGGTCTCCCCCATTATTACTGGTCCAGATTTCTATCCCCCAGGACCTTACCCCAGACCCTCCATGCTTCCTGTGTTCCCACGCCACCACCCCAGGGGAGCGGGAGGCCCCCAGTACCCTCACCCTCGAATCGGATGTTGAAGGCTGAGGCCGTCCGGGCTGGTTCGGATGTGAACTCGATGCGGATGGCGCTGCTGTCACTCAGAAGGCCCTCGAAGGGGACACTCTCCGTTTGAAGGGAGTCGTAGAGGAGAGTTGATGCGTTGATTCCCCCGCTGTAGACGGTCATCCTGGTGGGCAGGAAAGGAGAGAAGGGACATTGGGAGGCCATGCTTGAGTCAACCACACACAGAGCAGCAGAACGGAGGTGCAGTGAGCACCACTTCTGGGGCTCATTCCTGGGTTCGAATCCTGCCTTTGGATTTCTATGGAGGTTGTATGAAAAGTGACAGTGATGCGGACGATATGATGAACTGGACTAATTTAATGATGTGGATTATTATTATATTTGAGAGGTTGGGATTAATGGACCAGTATCACTCCCAGAACAGTGGCATATATAGTCAAGATAGACCTGGGTTTGAGTCCCGACTCTAATTTCTGAGCTGTGTGACTTGACTAAGAACGTGTAACCTCTCTGTTTCCTCATCTATAAAACAGATATAATCATGCCTACTTTATAGAGTGGGGATTAGAGACCATTTGTATGAAGCATCCAACACAAAATAGGTACGTAAGTCAAATTTATTAAACATTTGATTCCAAACAGGCTCTGTCACTGATTCTCATTTCTTAGGAGCAATGTGTGTGCAGGGTCCGGGGTCCTGATTTCCCTACTGACTGAGTTTCTATAAATCCCAAAGCATATTTGAACCTCAGTTTCCCCAAGGGATCGCAACTTTTTCCTTACCTATCCTACAGGGGACTTTGAGAATACGACAAATTAAAATGCTCTAAAAGAGAAATGTGCTGACAAATGTTAGGTATTTGTTTTCGCTGTTATTAAAGCCATTTGATACTTGGCTCCTAGCTCGTCCCAGTGTTTTTAAAGAAATTATGCAAAAGTGGAGGAAAAAATAGTTCACAAATTGTATAAGTTTCTTTTATGGAGTCATAAATAGGCACTTTTAATCCTTTGAGTCTTTTACTGTGATCCATAAAAAGGGTTTATTTTCTATTGCCCAGATGAATTTCTAATGTCACCAAGACACATAAATGTTGGAGCCTCAGTTTGTTCATTTTACCAAGTGTCCAGTGTAGTTGGATGGGGACAGGGGCAGGACTGGGGTAGAGGTAAAGGCTATCCCTAGAGGAAGGAGAGGCATCGCCGCAGTCCCCTGATCCCTGCTGCCTCTGTTGGGGGCTGTGTGCCAGGACTCTTTTTTCAAAGAGCTGAAGTCTTTGCCAAAGCAAGAGGATCACTCTGGAGGAAAACTTCAAGATCTCAAAATCTTTTTGAATCTTCTAAAATTGCAATTTTCTAGCTATGTCCCCTGCTGGAATGTCCACAGTAGTAATAACTTTTAGCTCATAGCTTTGTTCAGATGAGTTTGGGAAATTCTGGGATGAACAAAACTTAAATGGGGTTTTCTCTACAGGACTTGTCAGTGCCTTTGCTGGTTTAATGTAACTTTAGGGCCTTTCACGATAAGAGTAGAAAGTGTCTCCTGAACATGTTTGACAGAAGAACCCACCTTTTATAACATTATCGGACTGGAGTTCATAAAGACTTCACTTTGGGGGAAATCATCTTATCTTCCTTCATTGTCATTGCTTTACTCAAAATCCTTCTGTGGCTCACTATTGCCTGTACAAGAAGAGCCTGGCATTCAGAGCCCTTCAGGATATGCCCCCAATTTACCTTTCAGCTGTAATTTTTCCAGCTCCTTATGAGAACCTCTGCCTCAGCCTCCCAACAGGCTTGTTTATTTCTTCCTCTATGTCTTTATTCCCTTCCCCATACTTCTCACATTGTATTTTTTTGGGTTCCTTTATCCAGTCTCTTGCCAAGATTGTGAAATCTTTTCTAGGTCTGAGTTCTCGCAACTGACATATTGCGGGTTTTAGCTGATTATTCTTCCAAGCGCGTGGTACAGATAAAATTAATTCCTCTTTTCTTTTTAGCATGGTAAGTGTCTTCATTTGGTTTTGCATTGACTTTTCACCTTGACCAACTATTGCAAACCTCTTTTCTCACTAACATACTAGTTTACTCTGGTGATTGTCAACTCATGCCTTTCTTAGACCTTCGAGGGACCTCAAGAACCCATCCGTGAGCTGTGTGCCTGTTTGACCCATTTATTATGATTTAAATAACTTCCTGAAAAATATCTATTTTGTTGAACTTTTTTCCACACTGCTCATTCTCGTTATCTGATTAAACTTAAACTTGGTTCCTCCCCAGCCCCGCTCAGAAGAGAATGGCCTGAGGAATCGTTTTAGAAAGTTTCTTTCACCAAGGTTTGCCAGACCTGGCCTCTCAATCTGGGTCTCCCCAGGAGGAAGGACTGGGAACCTGTTTTCAAAAGGGTCCCCAGGCCATTCTGATGCTACCAAGAAGCCATGTTTTGGAGCTCCTGTTATATACTTATACCTTAAAACGCTGATGTATTCATATGAAGTGGTTCAAGACAAACCTGAACGACTCAGTTGAAGTGGACTCAAAGTTTGGATAAATGAGTCAATGATCTGATGGCTTCTCTAAGAATCCTTTCCCAACCTCAAGAGTTACTATTCTAGGTATGATGCTGCGAAGAAGCCAGGACACTCGAACTCTGTTAGATTCCAGAGTTCTAAGGTTCTGACATTCTGAAATGTAGCAGATTCCTTTTGTGCCCTCCCACATGCCCTTGGCATTTGCTCATGGCTTCCTACCCAAGCTCTGAGATTCTCTGCCTGAGGGCTTCCCCTGGCCAGCATGCTCAACCAGCACAAAGAACAGTGGAAATGTTGGGGTGGTTAATGCATCTAGGAGCTGCCTGCACCCAGTGATGGATGGGTTGTGGTGGATAAAGACTGCAGGTCCCAGGCATGCTCAACTTCTCCCAGAGGTCCCTGGTGAGCACCAGGTGCCCACAGCAGCCAATAGCTCATCAGTGCATCCTGTATCGATTTCCTTATTTTCTCTGTCTTCCTTTTTTGTGCCTGTATCAGTGATCTCTAGGATCAGCTCCTAAATAAATGACATGACCTCACATCCTTATCTCCACATCTGTTTCCAAGGGAATCTAATCTAAGTCAGCCAATCTAAACATTTAGGTACAAGTTTTCTAGAATATTTAAGATTCTGGATTCTGTGTATATTATTTAGAGTCCAAGGACATGCTCTTGTTTGGATGTTGTCTTGCAATGTCTCCCTAGTTCTTTCACATGCAGAACTCGTTTTTTTTTCATCTCAACTTTCCATCACATCAAGAACCAATGTTCTCTTTTCTCCTGTTCTCCACAGAGCCTAATATGTGGCTTGGTAAAGAGCAGACACTCAAGATAGACTCCCTCTTTGTTCAACTGCAAAAAGGGATGTGCAGGAGAAAAAATGAGGTAATGCAGAAAGGGGAACCTCCATTTCCCTTTTTGCCTCTTTCCTTATTCTGATGTGTGTGATCTGGGTAAGTACGGCTGCCCTAGCCTTCTCATCTGTAAAAGGAGGAGACTGGAGTGGATGGATTCTAAAACCCCACATCTTTCCCAGAATTTTCTTGACTCCCATGAACCAACGTTTCAGCCATCTCAAGACTCCAAATCTCCAACCACAGTTTAATTCTCTGGGAGGAACTGGGGCCAGGCGATTTACCTGTCCTTGTCATTCAGCGACAGCCTCTCAAAGTGCAGATGCAGTTTCTGGCCCTCTGGGGCTTCAATCGTCCACACACAGGACTGGCTCCCATTGCCATTTCCAGGGTAACTCGGGGAGAGGACGCGGCCAATGGTGGCATTGTGCACTACCCCACCACAAGGGGCTGGATCCAGGAAGCGGGAGGGTGGGTGATGAGGGTGGGAGGAGAGAAAGAGAGAGAGTGAGTGAGTGAGTGTTTCATCCTTTCTGATGCCCGGACCTACTTCTTAGCTAGGGCGGACACTGGACACCTGGGGTGGGTGGAAACAGTGTGGGGAGAGTGAGATGATGGGGGGGACTTGTTCTCCTGGGGAGGGGTTCCTGCTATTTGACGGGAGACCTCATCCATAATAGGAACATGCGTGTTTCATGGGAGGGAATGACTGCAATTTAAGAGCTCTCCTTGGTTGGCTGGACCTTGATTCTTAATTTTAAAATGGTAATCAAGAAGGACATATCCAGACCGTTCACCAAAGAAGAAATATACATACGTAGTAAGCACTACAATTTCATCCTCATTGGTAATAAAAGAAATACGCATCTTCTGTATTCTATTTTTGACTACCTAGATGGTCAAGATGAAAAGCAAAGATACAATCTAAACATGGTGGGGTGACGGGAAGTGGCTGCTCTCAATTATGACAAGTTAGAGTGCAAATTGCTATGACCTTTCAGGAATGCAATTTAGCAAAAAGTACAGAAAATAGGCTCGAACCCTTTGATCCAGTAATTATCGTTTTGGGAAATTATCCTGCAGAAAGATGTTAAGATTCTGCCCCAAATTCATCAGTGTGGATGTTCACTAAAACATTGTTTCTAAGAGTGGAAAATGAGAAACATCACAAATGCCCACTCACGGGTGTTTGGTGAAATATATTATGTACTATCCATACGGTTATCAAATATTCTCAAAGAATACTTAAGAATAGAGGAAAATGCTCCCTATTTTCTAAATGAAAAAAAAAAGCAAGTTAGAAAATGGTCTCCCCCAACTGATTGCAATGAGCTATTTGCAAATATTAACTGAAACCATGAATAAAGATTTGTTTCTATCTTTTACACTTTTGGATTTCTTGAATTATTTTTTACAAGAACCAAATGTTGCTTTTATCACAAAAATCCAATAAAGAAATATTAAAAAGCGATTTGTGAAGTGGAAAGAGCTATACCAATGTGAAGGGGTAGTACTATTCTCAGGAGTTGTTTGGTTCTTAGAAAATGGCTTTCTTGTGTAATGTTAAGGAGAGTTATTCTGAACTTTCCAGACCGGGAAGAGATGGTGGCCAGCAGTAGGTACCTCTTACAGAGCTTGGCAGTGAGCCCAGGAAGATGGGATACAGAGTCACAGCTGAAGGTCACGGTTTGGCAAAGCCCATACAAAAACCAGGATTTCAAGCCTGGGAGCCATCCACATTTCTTAGAGGCTCAAAGAAGCCTGAATATTTTTCCTTCCCAAGCACAAGTTTCTGGGCTCCTCTCCCACCTTTGGGGTCATAGAGGGGGCAGTAAGCAAAAGTTGGAATGAGGTCTCAGAGGACTAAAGGGTTGAACTCTACTTTGTGAAAAACATGTCGGTACCCTCTTGGCTCCCTCTCTTGGCATCTACAGGTCTTTGCTAAAACAGCACCTCCCATCAGCAGCAGCACCATCATCTTTATTATCACTCAGTCTTTTTTCATGGCACGATCACCAATTGGAAATAGAACACATGTCTTGCTTTGTTTGCTTTGTTATGCATTTCTCCCTCTATAAAATGTAGGTTGCACAGGAGCTCGGACTTTTTTCTTTCTACCACCAACCTCTAGAAGAGTTCTTGGTATGTAGCATGTGCTTAGTGGATATTTGTTGACTATTTCCTCATTTTGCAGAAGAGGGAAAAGCAGCAGGTCAGAGGTGTTGAGCCACTTGCTCAAGGACACCCAGCTAATAAGTTGAGGAGTTGGGAACTGAGCTCACTGCCACCGCTAGGGCCTGTTATTACAGCCACCCCCTATCCTGCCTATTTCTGACTCATGATGATATTTCTCTGACCCCAAAAGGGGCATGAAACACAGCAGATGTTTCATAAGTATTTGTTGAATGAAATACTTTTTTTTCATTTATAACCTGTAGCACCAGCACAAAGCTTAACATCTAGTGGGTAATCACTCATTCAATGTTGGCTGAACAACAGCGTGACTGAACGGGCTTGTGGTAGAAGAAAAGGGCGAGCAGCCATCGCCTCTGCTGTGGTCAATGCAAACACACTGCCAGGTGGCTCAGCGCCTATTTCAGGACAATGGACAGAGCACTGGGTTCCTTCTCTCTCCTGGCAGCCCTCCAGCACTCCTGTCTTCTCAAGTAAGCCAAACCTAGATTCAAACCAGGGCCACTTATCTGCTGTGGATCTAAGACAAGTCACTTAAGCTCCCTGAACCTCAAGTTTGAGCACTGCAAAATGGTGATAATAAGTCCATCCTCTCTACAGGATTGTGGCGACAAATCAATGCAATGATGTATGAGCAGGGCTCGGCGCAGACTCTGGCACAGAGTAGGTGCCCAAAACGTAGCCAGCGTTATTGCCCCATGGCTCAGGAGCTAAGGAGACGGAGGCTGCTCTCTCTGGTGGAGGGGCCGGCCATCTGTTCTCCCTGAGCTGCTGCTCGTTTGCTGCCTCTCTGCTCCCCTTTCTTGCCTTATTAAGCCGACTGATGGCTCTGTTGGCTTCAATTTGCCAGTCATGGCTCCCCATTCATCTTTCTTAGCACAAATTGGGGCTTAATTCCTCTCTGATTTCACACATAGATAAAAATTAACGTGAGAGAGGCGTGGAGACCAACTGTCTCGTTGTTTGTTTTTTTCTACCCCCTTTATAAAAAAGAGAAAAGAAAAACTGAAGGACCTTGGAGGATATTGTGTAACAAAATTAAACCTCAGAATTTATTATCAGGTCTCATGCGCTTGTTGGATACCACTTGACTATGAACTCCTGGGGGGCAGGGATTGTGTCTCATTCCCACCTACTGTCATTGCATGGGGCTCACACAGAGTAGGGGCTCAGATAACATGGGCAGCCAAGATCTTCCTGGTCACCACCAGGACTCTTAAGAGTCTAATACCATTCTGCTCTGTGAATAGCTGAGGATGGCCAAAGAGGGCCAACTGGAGCTGGAAGTGTGGTATAGCCCATGCTTCTCAAACCATCAGATGCCCATGAAGCACCCGAGGGGCATGATAAAATGCAGATTCTCATTCAGCTGATCTGGGATAGGGCCCAGGATTGCACAATTTCTAACAAGCTCTCTGGTCCGTAAACCACACTTTGAGTTGTGAGAATGTAAGGGAAGTGCTAAGAAGAGAAGATTGAGATGACACATTTTCTGCGCCAACCTGGCGAGGTTATGGTATCCAGTTGTTTGGTCTAACACTGGCCTAGCTGCTACTCTGGAGGTGTTTTGTAATGGGATTGTATTCAGTTGCTTTTACTGTGGGTGGGCCTTACCCAATCAGTTGGGGGGGCTTATCAGCAAGAACTGAGGCGTTCAGAGATCAGAAGAATTTCTACCTCCAGATTTCAACGTTAACTCTTACCAGAATTTCCAGCCTGCCAGCTTCCCTTAGAGAATTTGGGCTCAAGACTTTAACATCAGCTTTATTGGAATTTCCAGCCCGCAGCCTGCCTTATGGAATTCACACTTGCTGGCCCCATAAATGTGTGAGCCAATTTCTTATAATAAATCTCTTCACACACACACACACACACACATACACACACCCCTCCTGTTGATTCTGTTTCTCTGAAAAACCCTGATGGATACAAGGGCTCTATATATGGTTCTTTTGGAATCGTTCCTGTCACCTTAAGCAATTACTTTCCCGCTTTAAGCCCTCATTTTTTTCACCTGCGAAGTGTTAATCCTATATGCGTAGTTATGAACTCCCATGAAATAGTAGATGCCATTCTAATTGGTCTCCTTGGGTCCATTCTGACCACCCCAATCATCTGTTTGCCACAAAGAAGGCAGAGTGATTTCCTAAAAATGCAAATCTGACCACGTTTGCTCATATGCTTAGGTCCTTGCCGATACAGTAGATTCCCGTTATTCATGCTAGTTAGGTTCTATAAAGTTGCCACAAACCCTGAGCCATTGCTCCCAGGGGAAATGCAGGATTAGCTTCCTGCAAGCCTCTGTCACAAGATTTTTGTTCACCGATCAATACATAGCTTGTTTTATGTGTGCTTCTGTTTAAAGACCCCTTATTGAACACATATTGCTGATTCATTAACATTGAACTTTATGGCCAAGGACGGCACGATAAAACTCACGGCTGAACGAAGCTTACCTAACACATGCATTTTTCTCCGTAAGGCACATCCCAGCCTTTCTGCACTTAGGAATACTAGACAGCACTTCAGCACCATGTTTGGGAGACATTTTAAAGAAGAAAAACACCCAAAAGCACAAAAATGCGAAAAACATCGTATAAATATATTGCGAAAAGGACACTTTTTTTTAATGGTATGAGAGCTGAAAGACATACATCAAGTAAACTTGGCACACATCAGTGAATGACTGTGAAAGCACCATGAACAGATGTGGGGTTACAAATAAATTTTGATGAGCAGGCAAAGTTTTGCAAACACAGAGTATGTGAATAAAGAGGATGGGCTGTATCTCCTGCCAGGTCCACATATTTTCTCATAGTCTAGACAGCTTGAATAACAGGATTGCTGACCCCTACCCTGATCTCAGCTCTGGCAGTTTTCTCTGCACTTCAGCCAGATTGGCTCTTTTTCACTTCCTCAAATTCATTAAGTTTCTTCCCATGTCTAAATCTTTGCACATGCTGGTTCCTCAGCTGGAACAATCTTTCCTCCTCAAACTTCAGATCCCAGTTTAGGAGTCTTGTCCTCAGGAAATCCTTCCCTGTCCCTTTTCCAATACCACTTACCCAGGTCAGGTTCTCTGTCTCTTCCATCTTCTCCCTGCATCTTTTTACTGCATTGCAACACCTCTCACAACAATAACCAATGAACCTCTTCTCTCTCGTTTACTCTGTATCACCCTACCTGCTCATTTCCTTCCTTATACTTAGTACAGTGTGTTACCCTCTTGTTGGTACATTTGTTTACTTGCTTCCACAATGCATCTTGCACTAAGACTGGAAACTCTGTGAGGCAGGGACTGGGATGGGCTCCCCACCTTAGCCCCAGCATGAGGTAGAGTGCACAGAGCCATACACAGAGCACGCTCCGTGGATGCCTGTCACATGATTATATAAATAGGAAAGGCTCTCAATATATGAAGAACCACACATATGAGTTTAGGGTCGTTCTGTCCCCTAAGTTTCAGATTCTACCTGCAGCCCTGGAAGGCCCAATTCTTCTTAGGGGGAGGCAGACAGGATTAGATAGCCTTCACAATTCCTATCTGGTCATTTTGGGCAAGTGGCTTCACCTCTACAAGCCTCAGTTTCCTCACCCAAAAATAGGGATGGTGCTTCCCTCCCTATAGGATTGCTATGAGGATTAAATGCAGTCTTGTGTGGTGCTCAGAGCTTACTGCCTAAGCTCAAAACAAGGCAGGAGCCATACCGAAAGCACAACCAACAAAATAAAAAATAAACTAGACTTCATCAGAATGAAAACCTTCTGTGCCCAAAGGATACGATAAAGAAAGTAAAAAGACAATCCACAGACTCAGAGAGAATATTTTCAAATCATATATACAATAAGGTCTAATATCCAGAATTTATAAAGAACTGCTGCAACTCAATAACAAAAAGATGAACAACCCAATTAAAACAAGCAGAGGACTTGAATATGCAAATACAATGACCAACAAGCACATGAAAAGGTGCTCAACATTATTAGCCATTATGGAAATGCAAATCAAAACCACAATGAGAAAACACCTCACACCTGTTACAATGGCTATATATATAAAAGGAATATAACAAGTGTTGATGAGGATGTGAAGAAATTGGAATCCTTGTACACTGCTGTAGAAACTGGAATCCTCGTCCATTGCTGGTGGGAATATTAAACGGTGCAGCTACTGTGGGAAATAAGTTGGCAGTGCAGCTACTGTGGGAAATAAGTTGGCAGTTCTCCGGAAAGTTAAACTTGGAATTACCATATGACCAGGCCTATATACCCAGAAGAAAACAGGTGTTCAAAAAAAACCTTGCATATAACTGTGCACAGCTGCATTATTCGCAATAGCCAAAAGGTAGAAACAAAACAAATGTGTATTGACACATGACTAGAGAAACAAAATGTTGTCTATTCATATGATGGAATATTATTCAGCCATAAAGAGGAATGAAGAAGCGATATATGCTACAATGTGGATGAACATTGAAAACATTCTGCTAAGTGAAAGAAGCCAGACACAAAAAGCCATATATTCTATGAGTCTACTCATACGAAATATCCAGAACAGGCAAATCTGCAGAGACAGAAAGTAAATCATCCGTTGCCAGGGGTTGGGGTGAGGGGAATGGGGAGTGATGCTCAACGGGGGTGGGGTTTTCCTTTGAGGTGATGAAAATGTTCTGGAACTAGACAGTGGTGACAATCACATAATGTTGTGAACGTACTAAACACCACTAATGGCAAATTTTATGTTATATGGATCTTAGTACAATAAACACTAAACATTAAAAAAAAATGGCAGCAGTCATCTGTATTTGGAGCAGCCTCTTCCCGTGGGCTGAGAGCCATTCCCTGAGGTCACTCCCGTCACGCTGGGGGCTGGTCTCTCCCCTCTGAGTGTAACCATCTGGGTTTGGCCAGGCTGAGGTGGGGACATACCTGAACAGATGGGCTCCCGGCTGCTCCAGTGGGGCTTGGAGGCATTGATGCACGTCAGCATCTTTGCACCCTGGAGCTCATAGCCCAGGTGGCAGTGGAAGTGGGCTACCCCGCCCGAGTGCAGGTCCATCACAGTGACGTCCCCAAAGTCCGGCCGGTGGGGAAAGCTGCAGCTCAGCATGAAGGCTGCGAAGATATGCAAAGGCAGACAGTCACCCCTCAGGAGGGGGAGATAAAGAATGTGACGCACACCCTGGGAGCTGATGTGGGCTAAGGAGAAATGATAAGGATCCTGGGGACTGTGGAGTCCCCAGAGGAGGGTATTTTTGCGACTCCTTTTGATCATATGGTGCTGAGAGTGCCAGCTTCACACTTCCCCTAGGCTGAAAACTCCCTGGCCTGCCTAACTATGGATAGCAGGTTTGGGGTGAAAATGAGGCCCTATACCTCTTTTGAGTCTCTCTCCATGTGGACACAGACTGGCTTTCTTCTGGTTACAGGAAGGGCAGTATCACCAGGTAAGTTTAGCCCCACCTATTGTACATCTTAGGTGTCTATTAAACATGTAAACTCTTCAGCCAGAATTAGAATGACCAGATCTTCAGATAATGCCAAACGATATGAAAGCTTGGAAACTGGCCTGTGAGTTAAGTGCTTGGAGTTTGGAGGGAGTTCAATATGGGTTTATGTTCAGCCATGTGACTCTGGGAAAGGGGCTTAGCACCCTGAATGAATTCAATTCTCTCATCTTTACAGTGGAGTTGGTAGGAGTTCAGTCCTCACATGCTAATAGTAAGGATTAAATGAGATAATGCAGAGAAAGAGCCTCCTGAGAACAATGCCTGGCACATAGTTGGCACTCAACAGATGGGGACAGTAAAGGATGCATATGGCTAAGCCCAGCTTCACAATTTTCATATGAAACAGTAGAATCCATCCCAATTTCTGCATCATACAATACCTGTGCTCTCTCCCACAGCACAGAATACCTGCATTCCTAGTTCTAATTCAGAGGAATAAATTCAAGTTTATGGCTCAACAAGCTATTTTTTTTCATTTTTTAATTAGCAAAGACAACAAAGGGTAGCCTCAATATTGGGAAAGTTGTAAAAAATGGACAATCCCTCTAATAGCTGGCAACCTGTTTCAGAAGCATGTAGGGGAAAGTTCCAGATGAATTGTTCTTCTAGGTATCTGGTCACTCAGGCAATCACATGGATGGTCCTCCCTAGTCAGATGTGCTCTAACGAATCTACCTTCCATATTTTGGAAGCAGGGGAGCTCCTGGTTAAGGGAAGTAAGGTCTGAGGTCATGGAACTCTTCAGGAGATAGAGAAATATGTGATGAAGAAGGGAAGGGGGAAGGAAGACGGAGAGTAAGAAAGGAGAGAGAGAGAGAGAAGGAAGAGGTAAGGATGGAAGGGGGAAGAAAGAGAGGGAAGGGGGACAAGAAAGAAATAAAAGAAGCAAGAAAAGTAAGAGAAGTAAGGAGTAAGAGAAGGAAAGAGGAAGAGAGGAGAGGAGAGAAGAGAGTGATCAACAGAAAGCAAAAGAGAGGAGACTTAGACAAAAACAGACGAAAAATTGTAGAAAAAGAAAAGAGAGAGTGAGAACCCTGTGGCAGGGGCCCTTTACCAGGAGTCCTTGGGTCTTAAGGAATCTATGCATCAAATTCAGAGGCCACAAACTTGAACAGGAAAATGTGGCTTGCTTACTTTTATCAGCTTAGCCAAACTGTTTCCTTCAATCACCAATGGAAGTCACAAACTGCAAAACATTGGTAGAACCCATGACGTTGTCACCAAAAGACAATGCAGATATTATATCATAATGGATATCTTGGCATATTTTTATGTTCCTCAGTATTTGGAAATTACAGTCATTACCAGAAATGCCACCAGATTTTATTATTTGATGTGTTAATGAAGTAGCACATAGATTACTTTATCATAGATGAAAACAGTATTTTGGCAATTGCGATTCAATATAACCAGCTTCCTTTTTAATTGTTCATGTTTTATTTCATGCTTTTAAAAACATGATTCTGAGACGGGGTCCAGAGGCACAAAAAAGTTTGAGAACCCCTGGCTCTGGAGGGAAACCGAGGCAAACCTGCATCTTCTCCGCCTTGGCCTGACCCTACCCTGGTAATGCAGCTGGAAGGTCCCAAGGCCGTCGTCTTGGAAGGTCCGGAAGTAGACGGAGATGGTATTGGTGGGGCTGCGGATTACCTGGCCCTCCACCAGGAGTGTCTGGTTGGCCAGGATGGTCAGGGTGGGACCGTCCACCCCACGGATGGAGAGCAGCTCCCCCTCAGAGAGGTTCACACTCTTTACCTGGGGACAGGCAGGGGCAGACACAGAGAGACTCGGAGTCAGGTTTCAGACAGCCCCTCACCCCAGCCCGTGAGGACACCTATGCAACAACCTCAACTGGCCCCAGGCACTGCCAATGGGACACCCCCATGGCCCCAGACACTTCCAGTGTGGTATCCCCCCCCATAAGCAGCCCGAGGCGATCTCAGGGCTGTACCCACAACTGTGCCCCAGTCATGGGACCCACAGCACCCAAATCGCAGCCCACGGGATCTCCAGGAACTTATGGGCCCCTCTTCTCTTCTCAAAGGCTGAGGGAACAGACTGACATCAAGCTGCAGGGCCAGAGGCATTTCAAAAGGCCCGTGGTCCTGATCTCACGAGAGTGGCCCTTGACAGATGCTTCTGGATGCTGTTGCTGGGATACATTTTCCTGGAGCTGGTGAAGCCTTTCCACCAGGATGAGGGGAGGGGTTTTTCCACGCTGTTTCACGTTCTTAGCACCTAAAACAGTGCCTGACACTATTTTTTAGAAAAATGTTTTAGAATAATTGAATACATTTTTCTCCCTCCTGCAAAAAGTGAGGAGGTGGCGGGGTGGGGGCGGGGGCTCTTGTTTTGGGCATTCTCAGGCCAACTCTCTTATGACCCCAAATAGTGACCCCAGCTCCAGAGCACTCAACCCTTTCCTCAAAGAACTGCATGCTTGCTTTGCCAGGTTCTCTTTCTAGGCTTGGAGGAGAAAGAGGGACACTGAGTAAATGGAGGGGGTGCTTTAGATGACTCCCAGTACCCAGTCTGAAGAGGCAATCCCAGGCTCTCAGCCCTTCATCTAAGCAGGGCAGGTGTCAACCCACAAGCCCTTTCTCCTTTTGGTCATACACCTTAGCTTCTCTTCTCTTTGATGAACTCTTATTCACTCGTCAATGCCCAGCTCCTCCGTGAAGTCTTCCCTGACTACCAAGGAATGTACTCACTTCTCCACTGTGATTCTACAGTGTTTCCTATAAATATGTATTAGAGTCCTTAACACACGGCATTCCCACGTCCTCTGTGTGTCTGTCTCAACCACAAGATCATGAACTCCCCTAGGGTAGGCACTTCACCAGTTCTGTACATCATGATACTCCCCAGTGCTCACAGCTGTGCCCAGCACATAATAGGTGCCTGATAGTGAGCTCCGTTCAGTACTAGACACATAGTGGGTCTCTTCATGGTACGGAAAAAAGGTCCTATCAAGCTCCAGAATCAGATGGGCTGCAACTTTTTTCCAGTTTATTTTAATTCCACAAACACTTATTAAGCACCTACTCTGTGCCACACACTATGCAAAGCTCTGGGGTTGCAAAGACCACAAGCTCTGCTGCTAAGGGGCTTACCTTTTATCCTTCCTGGATGAGTCAGACACCTTGCTAAACTAAAGTTCTGATAAGTCATGCAACCGACTCAGCTCAAAAACTTTCAGTGGCTTTTAATTGCCCATCAGAAAAAGGAAAATATGCAGACCTCTAACCTAGGCCTAGAGGGTCTGCCTCCAAATGGTACCACCCTTCTCTTTTGTCTTCACCCTTCCCCTTTCCCTGTGGGACAGCACACTGGACAGCTCACTACTCCCCAGGCAGGTTTCCTTGGTCCACTTCCAAAAGGACTTCTAGAGACAGGGCAGGCAGGGGGGCAAGGCTTGGCAGTAGGTTAATGTGATGAGAACACTTGCTGACATGCACGGAGCACTCTCTCTGCTGGGCTTTGGCTAATGGCTCTGTAAATCGCTGCATTTACTCCAGCCCAAACCCTGCAAAGTACCATCATCATTATCCCTATTTTACTGATGGGGAAACTGAGGCTCAGAGAGGTAAAGTCCCTTGCCCAAAGTTATGCAAATTGAACTGGCAGAGCTGGGACTTAAAACCTGGATGTCTGATTCCAAAACCCAAGCTCCAAAGTACTGCGCCATCTTTCTTTTCTATTTTTAGTTTACAGGCGAATGGTTAAGAATCAAATGAATGAGGCAGAGCTTCTCTGAGGGTGTGTATGTGCGTGTGTGCATGCTCGGGTGTGTGTTTGATAAGCAGGGCATAAGGAGGGAGTCCTGACAATTTATCAACACATTCCCTCTGTGTGACTCCAGCTATTGCAGTTGGGCACTAAATAGAGAGAACCAAACTGAGGCTGGTTAGAAGCATAAATGAATCTGACCTGGACAATCTTCTAGAGGCTTCCTGCTAGACAAGGCGGCCTCAGCAGGGTACCTTCTGGGATTACCTGGAGCTCTACTCCATAGCCAGTGTAGACTGTCACGTTGTATGTGCACTCCAGGAAGTTGTTCAGGGGCAGGGGTGGGTAGTCGCTGGAATCGATGTATCCCTCAGGGTTGAAGAAGCTCACACTGCAGAGAGCTGGAGGGAAACACTTTAATTAGGGAGAATGAGGATGGCTCAGATGAGTTCTCACTGCTCTGATGGGTTGTGGGGGAAACCTTCACTTTCCTGTCCCTTCCCCCCTCCCCTCACTCCACACTGCTTTTAATTCTCCTTTGGCTCCAGAATCAACATGACAATAAAAAGAAACAACATGCTGGGCATGTGCTAACCAGTCCACAGAGGTGACCCCATTTCACCCTCCTAGGGACCAAGATTTCATCCCCATTTGAGAGATGAGAAAATTGAAGCCCAGAGAAGGACAGTGCCTGGGCCAAACTCACACAGCAGGCAGTGTGGAGAGCCTGGATTCAAACCGAGAGCTCTTACTCTTTAGTGACTGCCACACTGTGTTTGTCCAAAACTGATGTATGGTTGACACTTCCCCGTTTGAAGGTGGAAGAGAAGACAGCAGAAGGGAGACTGAACCTAGCAAGTGCCTTTTATAATCAGATCTAGGGAAGTCGGGCATGCGAATGGTGAAGGCGCTTTGAGGAGGCCAGTGCCCTCTGGGTGGCTTAAACACGAAAACGCTTTGAACACGGCCAGCTTTAACTGTGTGACCTTGCTTGAAGTTGCAGGGTCTCAGCTGCCTCATTTTTAAAGCCGGGATAGTACTTGCGAGCTTGCGGGGTCAGGCTCCCAGGCAGTGTTCCGTGGGTGGAGCCCCGGAGCCCCCTCTCCCCACCACGCCCTGCACCCGTGGGCCCCTCACCTGGGGCCTGCTCCGTGGTGATGATGGTGGTGGTGACGATGGTGGACGTCGTGGTCTCCTGGCTCTCCTCGGAGGCTGACCCGGTCAGCTCGTTCTCCCCTCCCTTGTCGGTCAGGCTCGGGGGGCTGGCCTCCTCCGGGGGAGCCTCAGGGACCTCCTCCGGCGCGGGGGGCTCCCCGGGGTCCGGCCTCTGGGGGAGCGTGAGGGCCACGTAGGGCTGCGAGGTGAAAGGGGCGATCTGCAGGGGCGCGGGCGTCGTGGGGGCCGTCCCCTCCTGCGGGTCCGGCCAGCGGGGCCCCTCCCAGGGCCGGCGGGTCTCGGCTGAGGGGGCGGAGTCAGGGTCGCCGGGTGGGCGGGGCTTCTCCTCCGACTGGCCCAGGCCAGCAGGGGCGGCCGGGGACCCCGCCCCCTGGAGGGCCACCACCGGGGTCGCTTTAGGCCTCGGCTGCCTCCGGGCGGCGTTCGCTTGCTGCAGAGAAGGGAACCTCTTCCTGGGCGGGAGGGTGTGCCGGGCGCCCCCAGCCGCCATCTCCGGAAGCAGCCCCGACGGGGCGGGCGCACGGGGGAGCGGGGAGGGTGCTGTTCCCGCCAACTCCGGCTCCACAAGCCCTTCCCCCGACCGCAATGGATTCGCGGGGGCCGCTGTCACTCTCTCCTCCGGGCTCTCTCGGCTCAGACTGCTGCCCCCCAGTGCTCCTGAGGGCAGAGGGTAAGTATCCGAGGGGCTAGCATCTGGGGAAGAGAAGAGGGTGCAGTCAGCTTGGGGTTGAAGCGGGCGCAGACAATGAGGGTGAGCCCTCTTAAGTGGGACCCAAGGCTTACCCGAAAGCTGGCACAGTCTGATGGATAGATTACACTCGCTGCTCCCTAAATCTCCACTTTCCCTTTCTTTCCTTCCTTCTTCCCTTCCCTCCCTCCTTCCTTCCTTCCTTTTTATTGCTTCCTGCCATCTTTCCCTTCCTTCTTCCTCTTTCCTGTCTTCCTTTTCCTGAACATGGACACTTGTAGTTGACCTTGCCAGGCCTTGGGGCTACAGAAACGATGGATACTACAGACCTCACTTCTAGTTGTTCATGTTCAAGGTAGGGAATAGGGGTTTAGTGAACAGGGAAGTAGAAATAATCATACTTGATGGGCTAAATGCTAAGTAAGATAGAAGCTGTGCCTGTACCCAGGACAGAGATGAGGGGCCCCTAGTCCATTCTGTGTGGCAGGACTGCCATGTACAGTTGGGCAGGTTGTTCACTGCACAAGGGCACTTGGCTGAGAGAACACATTGGGCTGAAAACCAGCTTGCACGCTCCCCAAGCTGGATGTTCTGGTTCAGGGCTCATATCTTCCTGGGCTTAGGGGATATTTTTTACTAACTCATATAAAAGCAAGATCTTGAAGGTAAAAGAGTTCCAAGGGGGAAAAATAGATCTTGAAAGTCACAGAAAGCTTTGAGGATTCAGAACCCTGAAGCTGGTTCAGAACAGGGGGATGTGTGAAGACACTCACAGGACTAGCCAAGGCAGGAAAAGAAATTTCAACGGGCAGGGGACACAGGTGGAAGACACTCAGGGATAGAGCTTGTGAGGTCAGGAGATAGGGTCCAGGCCGTGGACCCTGCTAACTCACTGTGATTTATTTTTGCCTTGAAAGTGAAATCAAAGAAGAAGTTTAAATAGGGGGCTTGACCTGCACAGCTGTCTGGCAGAATTGTGAAGAACCAGTTGTGCTAACTGCAAGTTGACAAATGGCTTCACCCCTCTGAACCTCGGTTCCCTTAGCTGTAAAATGGGACTGTTATTTGTTATTTCTTCTGGTTGTTATTGTTCAATTAAATCAAAGCGTCTAGTTCCTCACACCTAGTAAGTGCTTAGTAAGTGCCAGCTGCTGCCTCTGTTTTTACTATTGTCATTGTAATCAGAACCCTTCAGCAGGAAGTTGGTGGGGTCTGGAAGCTGATGGGGTGATCTCCAGACAGAGATGAATTACATCATGGGGGAAAAGGCCCTTGGATTGATAGCTATCCTTGTCGATTTTCTGCAGAGAGACACTCACTCAGCCACAGTCTCAGCCTTTCAAGCGCTGTCATTTAAATTTATTTCAGCAGCCGTTGGAAAGGCTCATTTACTTTCATGGAGTCGGCGGCAGTGGCTTAATCTATATAGACTGCAACAGTTTGCAAGTGGCATCAACAAATGTTCCTGTTGTATAACATTGATTACCAGCCTGGTGCATTCCAGGGTGATGGGAGTGCCGGAGCTGGCTGGGCCTTGGGAAGGAGAGGAGGCCCAGGAGGCCCAGGGGTAGGTGGATGGTCCAAGACAAGGTCATTTAGGGGCCAAGCTGGCCTCCCATCCAAGGTGGGGGAGCATTGAGGCTTTGGATTAGACCTGGGTTTAAATCCTGCCTTTTTACAAAGTCCTAGTTATATGAGCCTGGACAAGTCAAGTTAACCTGTCTGAAGCTCAGCAGTCTTCCTTTGTAGGACAGAGATACACCCATCCACCTCAAAGAATTAGGGCTAATGTGGATCTATCTGCTCAAAAGCTGTGGCTTTTATGCTCAGTGTTGCTTTTCTCCGATGATTGACGTTGACTGTCTTTTTTGTTTTTTTGTATGCTGTATGGTGGGGGTCCCATCTCATTCTTTTTCCATATAGGTGTCCCGTTATTACAGCACCATTTGTTGAATTTTTTTGGGGGGGTGGGGGTGGGGGAAGTCCATGGACTGGGAGTCGAACTCGGGTCTCCCACATGGCAGGCGAGAATTCTACCATCAAACTACCTTTATGCCCCCTCGTTGTCTTTTTAGAGAGAGAAGAGGGTGACGGGACAGAAAGAATAAGGGGAAAGGGTCAGGACAGCTGGCTTCAGAGATTCACCTGTGGTTCGATGCAAAGACCTTGGCCCAGGAGCTGGGAGACGTGGATGGTGGTTTTGGCTTAGGTTTGCATGGGCTCCCTCTTTTCTCAGTCTTCTCCCCCCATCTGTCAGATGGGCTGCCAGACTAGATGAGGCCTAAGGGCTTTCCCACACTGACATTGCCGGCTTTTGAAAAGATCACATGGTTGACAGTTATATGTAGTGCTGATTTTTTAAGGGCTGAGTGACAGCGTTGATGCAGGCTTTGCCCCATGAGCTCTGTAGGATCGTCTGGCTACATTAATCCCAGCCAGCCCCATTCACAAACATGTCCCCTTGGTTATTGCAAGGGGTGATGAGAGAGAGAACGATTTGGAAAACAAGTGTGTCATCTTCACACAAGGAGGGTGACACACAGAATAAAAAATGACCTAAAGCATGTTAGAACACCTTGCCCGTAATAGTAGTGCTATTTGTAACGTAGTTTTGATTGCTTTATTGAGTGCTACAAACGTGCATGGTATGTGTTCAACTCTTTGCCTCCATTACTTCATTTAATTCTTACTCAACCTTATTAGGTAGAAATCTTTTTTTCAATATTTTTATTGTAAAATCTTAATATACAAACATTCTATACCTGGTGCACAATCAGTGGCTCACAATATCATCACATAGTTGTGTATTCATCGCCATGATCATATTTTTGGACATTTGCATCACTCCAGAAAAAGAAATAAAAAGAAAAAAGAAAAAACTCATATATACCATACCCCTTATCCTCTCTCTCATTGGCCACTAGTATTTCAATCTACTCAATTTATTTTAACCTTTGTTCCCCCTTATTATTTGTTTTTTATCCATATTTTTTATTTATCTGTCCATACCCTAGAAAAAAGGAGCATCAGACACCAGTTTTTCACAATCACACAGTCACATTGTAAAAGCTATATCATTATACAATCATCTTCAAGAATCAAGGCTACTGGAACACACCTCTACAGTTTCAGGTACTTCCCTCTAGCCACTCTAATACACCATAAACTAAAAAGGGATATCTATATAATACATAAGAATAACCTCCAGGATAAGCCCTTGCTGTTTGAAATCTCTCAGCCACTGTCACCTTATTTTGTCTCATTTCTTTCTTCCCCCTTTTGGTCAAGAAGGTTTTCTCAATCTCTTGATGGCAGATCCTGGCTCATCCCAGGATTTCTGTCCCATGTTGCCAAGGAGACATGACCGCTGGGAGTCATGTCCCACGTAGTGGTGGTGGTGGTGGGAAGGCAGTGCGTTCACTTGCCATGTCAGCTTAGAGAGAGAGGTGACCTCTGAGCAACAAAAGAGGTTCTCTGGGGGTGACTTTTAGGCCTAATTTTTAGTAGCCTTATCCTATACTTTGCAGGGATAAGTTTCATAGGGTCGAACCCCAAGATCGAGGGCTTAGCCTGTCGATTTGGTTGTCCCCACTGCTTGCGAGAATATCAGAAATTCTCTAAAATGGGGAAGTTGAATATTTCCACCTATCCCCCAAAGGGACTTTACAAATACTTCTTTGTTCACTGTCCAAATCACTCTGGGATTTATCGGGGCATCGCAGTAACGTGGACAAACCAACAAAATCTCATACCCTAGTCAAGATTCCAAGTATTTATGGTGTTCAGTTAAACAGACCACGCAAGTTAAATTAGGAAATGCACTAGCCAAAATATAAACTTTGCACCAAATAAACATATCTCCCTTTAGTCTTACACAGAAGTTGAAGTTTTAAAACATGGATGATATCATCCTTTACCCAATCTTCTGATATACCTTAGTCCTATTCAGACCAGCTTCATTCATGTCTCTACTCAATGTCTGATCACTTTTCCAACTTTTTAAACAGTTCTTGTATAGGGTACTACTGATTTTAATAGCTTCACAGCTCTGACTGTGAGCTTCAGGTGTCACATAAATACGCAAAGTTTCTGGAAAACCATGTTATAATTTATAATGTAGAATTAACAGTTATACTTCTTGAATCTGTGTGCCTGCAGTAAGATCTTACAATCTAGAACCCTTTACAATAGGCCCCACCCTGATATCCCATGCTTTCAACTTTAGTTCAATTAGGTAGGAATTTTGATTCTGATTTTATAGATAAGGAAATTGAGACTTAGGGATATTAACTAACCTTCCAAGGTCACACAGGAAAACTGGGTCTTAAGCCTACCTTTTTCTGATCTCAAAGCCCCTGCTATTAGCTCTCTTAAAAATAGTAGATCTCATTATCATTTGGCAGTCTCTCCCTCAGATTGAAGATTCCCTCGTCCTACCCCCTTTTCTCTAAACTCTCAATTTTGTGTGTCTCAGCTGGGTGGACTTGAGTGTTTTTTAAACCTCCTTAATAACAAAACATGCTTTACACCTTGTTAAAATACAAATTATTGGTTCCCCTTCCAGCCCTCTGGAATCTGCATCTCTGGGGATGGGGCTCGGAAAGCTGCAGATTTGAAAGCTACTCAGGGAATCTCATTATCCGGGTTTTCAGAGACGTTGAGGAACCTGTGATGGTTTGACTTCCTACATGTCCCTTGTTAATTTTGCCTTCCAGGTGCCCACAGGTGCAGGTGTCAGGAAACGGGGTATATATGCAGCAGGGTGTGCCTCTTTCCAAGGTCTGTGACCACATCGCCCTCCAGACCCAAATACAGCAAACATGAGCAGAAGGAAACCCAAGAGAAAGATTCTGTAATGTAGCGCCCTTCCACCCCCCACACCCACCCCATCACTGCAGCTCCTGCAATTCTGGGAGCCCAGCCCCAGTAGCTATGAAGCATTTTGGGAAGTAAATCCAGCTGGGCTAAGAGTGAAGGTTCTCCCTTGAAAAACCTGGCTGCTGGGGAGCTTAAAGTCTCCACCATGCAAAATCAACTTCCTGTCCCCAAAAGAGCACACTTGCAGACACTGGGACCTCACTGGCTCCAGACTTAAGGCCATGTTTAGGACAGATGTACTACTTAAAACCAAGTCCCACTGGGAGTTGGTCAAATTGGATTTCAGGGTCTCAGAGATCTAGTGTTATCGGTTGAATTTTGTTCCCCACAAAAGATATGAGGATGTCCTAAACCAGTACCGCAGAATGTTAAACTTTTTTTGGAAATGGTATCATGATAGATGGACATAGGCAAGTTAAAATGAAGTCATACTGAAATAGGGATGAAGGCAGAGATCAGACTGATGTTGCCACAAGCCAAGGATTGCCGGCCACTTCCAGAAGCCAGGAGAGAGGCAGGACCACATCCTTCCCTACAGACTTCAGACGGAGCATAGCCCTTCTGAGACTTTGATTTCAGCTATAGACTTCTCATATCTATAGCTGTGAGACAATCCATGTGTGTTGTTTAAAGCCACCTAGTGTGCAATACTTTGTTAAGGCAGCCTAGGAAACTTAGCAAACTTAGTTGCTTAAGACATCAGCAACTTAGTAACTTGTTGGCTTTTCCCAGGGCCCCAATGACCACTGAATTAAATTAACTCATCTTTCTCAGAGCACTTCACACTTTCAACCACAGCAGTTACATTTGGCTGATACTTCCTTCCTTCCTTTATCATGTGTATTCAGTGCCCCACTCAAATGCTGTCAGTCAATCAATCAATGAATGAAAGGGTTGAGTGCCTTCTGTCTCCTCTGGGTGACATTAGGCAGGACAGGATCAGTGCTGTAAGATACGGCTTCTGCTCTCAGACAGGAGACAGACACCCACCGATAGCCAAGTACGGACACCAGACAGAAGAGAAGCAGGTTTAATTAAACACGTACTGATGCTGCTATTCTCTCTAGGGAGAGCCAAGCAACATAGGAGGCAATCGAGCATTCATTCGGCCAACCGGATTGGGGAAGGAGAGAATCTCTCTCACTTTCTCTTTTTCTAACTTTGAAGGGGAGACGAGAGATTAGACTGGCAAGCATCGCATTAAAGAGGAAAAAGCACAATTCTGAAGCTGATGGCTTGTACCTTAAATGCCCAGCCACAGGGAAATGGCTAGGATAGGCACGGAATTCCAAGCAACAGCATATTGTCACGCAGGGTCAGAGGGATGTGAATGGAGGAACAAGGGCTGGGAGACGCTGCTGCTATCATGTTCAGCGAAGAGAGCAACGCAAAACATTCTACAGTGTTCATGAAAACGACTAGAAACAGCCAAAAAAACCAAAAACCAAAAAAAACACAACAGATTGTAATACAGAAAGTCGCTTTTTTACTTGAAGGAATGACACCAAAATGGCAGTCCTGGTTGCCTCTGGGCGGTGGTACTGCCGATGATGTGTTTCCTTCCTTCTAGCTTTTGGTATTTTCCAGAATGTGTATAATAACCATTTAATACTTTATTAAATGAAAAATGTTTACAAAAAAGAGCTGGGGTTAAATACTGGCTTTAGCATTTAGCAGTCAAGAGGCTAACTCATTGGAGTGGTTTCCTGGTAGGAACAGTGAGAATTCCGTTCACACAATGGGTACCTTTAGGAGGCTGGCTTGGCAGGTGGATCAGTTGAGATATTTTTGGGAAAGGCACTATAAAAATATTAGCCTCTATTCTACTCATCATTATCGCATTGTACAGTGGTTTCTTTCTGAGAATCCACAGTGCAGGCTTGTCCAACTTGCCCTGGTTAATTTGTTTGGCTCCAATAGAGACAAAACCAAAAAAGCAAAGATCACATCTTGAAGATCAAAGGGGTCTTTGAGATCTTGGTTACAAACTGGCCGGATAGAGAACTTAAGGTCTAGAGACGTGAAATGGGCTACCCAGGATCACACAGCAAGTGTGTAGCAGTAACCAAATGAGGCCATTGGAGGCTTGAGAAACTACACCCAAAACAAATCAAACCACACCAGAAATAAAACCAGAGGCATTTAGTATTTTGGGGGCCACCTGGAGAATGTCAGTTAATTCTCCTACAACTTCTGCACTAGACTGGATAATTCTTTGGGGGGGTGTTCTAGTTTGCTAGCTGCCGGAATGCAACACACCAGAGACGGATTGGCTTTTAATAAAAGGGGATTTATTTTGTTAGTTCGTCAGAGGAAAGGCAGCTAACTTTCCACTGAGGTTCTTTCTTACATGGGAAGGCACAGGATGGTCTCTGATGGCCTTCTCTCCAGGCCTCTGGGTTCCAACAACTTTCCCCGGGGTGATTCCTTTCTGCATCTCCAGATGACTGGGCTGAGGTGCTTTTGCTGTGCTATGTTGCACTCTCTCATTTAAGCACCAGCTAATTAAGTCAAACATCATTCATTGCAGCAGGCACACCTCCTAGCCTACTGCAGATGTAATCAGCAACAGATGAGGTTCACGTACAATTGGCTCAAGTCCACAGCAACAGAACCAGATGCCTTCACCTGGCCAAGTTGACAACTGAATCTAACTACCACAGAGGGTGTGGGGGGACTTTTCTGTGCCTGGTAAGGTGTTGAACAGCACCCCTTGCCTGAACTCACCAGATGCTAGTAGCATTCCCCCTCCCTCAGTTGTGACAATCTAGCATGTCTCCAGACATGGCCACATGTCCCCTGCGGGGCAAAAATCATCCCCCCGTTGAGAGCCACCGAGTTAACCCCAGCGAACAAAACAAAGGACAAGATGGCACTGCCCTCCAGAGCTAAGCGAACCTTCTCCTTTTCATTCCTGGAGCTCTGATCAGCTCTGTTTTGCTTCAATCATTGAATTTTTAGGGTTGGAGAAAAATCTTGAGCATCAATCTCCATTTTGTAGACAAGGAAGTTGGCTTGAGTGATGTCTGAGTTTCCTTCTGCCTTTCACCCCAGAATGATCACTTCATTCATTCACTCATTCATTCCTTCAGGGAGCACCCACCAGGTACCAGTCACTGAGCCGGGCACCAGGTGCTGAACCCTGAGGTCTACTAGGATAAAGAACGACTGGAGCTGATGAATACAACCCATTCCTTCCAGCCAGTGAGGACCCAGCTCACGGATGGAAATGACAACCTTCAGATGCCTGGTGCTGTTCCATCTGAACTTGGAGAAGACTTCCTAGGGCAAAGGTCAGAAAGTGAAGGGTGGGGGTGGGCCTGGGGCGATGGGGCTCTAACCTGCTGACTCAGCTGTCACCCTCTGCCAGAACGCCCACACCGATAGGACTGATAGGGAGATGGTGATTTGTACTCTATCAAGTGCTTTCCCAGCCTTGGCCTCAAGAGTGCCTTGCAACACCACCATGAGGTTGGCATTTTGTTCTTCCCATTTTATAGATGAAAAAAAAAATCAAGGCTCAGAGAAAGGAGATGGTTTTGTCCAAGAACATAGAGCAAATTGGGATGGAGGTGGGTACGTTCTGATACTGTTTCCTGCGCTCTTTCCCACATCCTCAAATATCATATATATTTTTTTCCTATAAGATGGCTGTTCTAGTTTGCTAGCTGCTGGAATGCAATATACCAGAAATGGAATGACTTTTAAAAAGGGGAATTTAATGAGTTGCAAGTTTATAGTTCTAAGGCCGAGAAAATGTCCCAATTAAAACAAGTCTATAGAAATGTCCAATCAAAGACATCCAGGGAAAAATACCTTGGTTCAAGAAGGCCGATGAAGTTCAGTGTTTCTCTCTCAAATGAGAAGGCACATGGTGAACAAGTCAGGGTTTCTCTCTTGGCTGGAAGGGCACATGGCGAACATGGCATCATCATCTGCTAGTTTTCTTTCCTGGCTTCTGGTTTCATGAAGCTCCCCGGGAGGTGTTTTCCTTCATCACCAAAGGTTGCTGGCTCCTGGACTCTCTGCATCTCATGGTTACATCGTTCTGCTCTCTCTGAATCTCTCTCTCCAAAATGTTTCCTCTTTTATAGAGCTTCAGAAACTAATCAAGACCCACTCAAATGGGTGGAGACATGTCATCCCCTAATCCAGTTTAACAACCATTCTTGACTAAATCACATCAACCAGGGAGATGATCTCATTACAGTTTCAAACATACAGTATTGAATAGAGGTTATTCTACCTTTATGAAATGGGATTTATATTAAAACATGGCTCTTCTTAGGGGGCATGCTTCCTTTCAAACCAGCACAATGCCTTATGTGAAAAATGTGAGAATACTCAAAAGGTACTGGGTGGGTTTGAAAGGATTATGTGCCCTCGAAAAGCCATGTTTTAATCCTGATCCATCTTGTGGAGGCAGCTGTTTCTTTTAATCTTTGTTCACTAGCACTGTAGGTTGGAAACTTGATTAGATTATCCTCCCATAGCTATGACATACCCAATGGTGGGTATTAACCTTTGATTAGAGGGAGATGCTACTCCACCCATTCCAGGTGGGTCTTGTTTACTGGAATCCTTTAAAAGAGGTAACATTTTGGAAAAATCTTCACAGCCACAAAAGCCCAGGCAGCAAGAGACCTTTGGAGATGAAAAAGGAATACGCCTCAGGGGAGCTTCATGAAACAAGAAGCCTGGAGAGAAAGCTAGCAGATGTCGCCATGTTCACCATGTGCCTTTCCAGTTGAGAGAGAAACCCTGAACTTCATTGGCCTTCCTTGAGTGAAGGTAACCTCTTGTGGGTGCCTTAATTTGGACATTTTTATAGACTTGCTTTAATTTGGACATTTGCACAGCCTTAGAACTATAAACTTGCAAGTTAATAAATTCCTCCTTTTGAAAGCCATTCTGTTTCTGGTATATCACATTCCAGCAGCTAGCAAACTAGAACAGGTATGAGTACTTCCCTCACATTCCCTGCCATGCTCATCAATCCTGCCCTCTAAAGGGAATCACTGTTAATAGGAAATTGTTTATTCTTCAAATAAGAGCAGAACATGCAGTTGGAAATGAGAATTGCTTGTGTTCGCTTCTGATAAGATCCTCGACAGATGCTTCCCTGCTCTGAGCCTTACTATTCCCATCTGTAAGGTGGGGTTATACCAGCCTTTTCTCTTAGGGCTTTCAGACAGTAAAATGAAATAATGCCTGCAAAATATACACCAGCATCCCATCAGCCATCATAAGTGCCATGGTTATTTTCTGTCTATATGAAAATTCACAAAGATATCAGATGGTATATATCATTCTCACACTTACTAAGAAATTTATTTTGACATATTTCAGTCATTCAAAAAGAGTTATAGACTAAGACAACAAATACCCATGTCTTCACCCTAAGAAATGGAATATAATCGATGCAATTGGAGCCCCTGCAGGTATTGTCTGTATTCTCTTCCTTCTTTCTCCCCACCCTCTGGAATTACCTACTGTCCTGAATTTGAGGTTTAGTGTCCTCGTGCATTTACTTATTGCACATGCCTATATCCCTGAACAGTATACAGCAATGTGTGGCACATTTTAAAACTTATAGAAATGTTCTCATCTCGTGTGAATCCTCTGACAATTTGCTTTTTTTTCTTGCACAACACTTTGTGTGATTCATCCATGCTGATAAGTTGGCTGTGATGGATTCACTTTTCAAAGCTATATAATATTCCATTATCTTATTATTCCACCACCAAACATTTACTTAACATCTGTTTTGGTTTGCTAAAGCTGCTGGAATGCAATATACAAGAAATAGAATGGCTTTTAAAAAGGGAAATTATTAAGTTACAGTAAGTAACAGTTATAGTTCTAAGGTCATGGAAATGTCCAAATTAAGGCACCAACAAGAGGCTACCTTCACTCAAGAAAGGTTGATGCCATCCAGAACACCTCTGACATCTGGGAAGGTATGTGGTGGCATCTGCTGGTCCCTGTTCCTGCGTTCTGTTGCTTTCAGCCTCTGTTTCCTATGGGGGTTCCTCACATGGCTTCTCCAGGGCTGAGTTTCATCTCTTGGCTTCCCTTGGCTCTCTCTAGGTTCTGGCTTGCTTAGCATCTCATGGGAAGGCACATGGTGATGTCCGCTGGGCTCTGCCCGTGTCTAGGCATCTGCTCTCTCTGTTGACTCTCCAAGCATCTCCAAACATCTGTGTCTCTCTCAGCTCTTGTTCTCCAAGAGTCTGCATGGGTTTCTCCAAAACATTTCCCCTTTTGAAGGACGCGAATAAACTAATCAAGACCCACCTTGAGTGGGTGGAGTCACATCTCCATCTAATCAAAAGGCCATATCCACATTAGGTGCGTCACATCTCCATGTAAGTAATCCAAAGTTTCCCACCCTAAACAAGAGGTCTGGCCCCACAAGATTGGATCAAGGTTAAAACATGGCTTTTCTGGAGTCACGTAGGCAGGAAGGCAGTGGTATGATATATTTAGGATCCTGAACGAGAAAGGTGTTCAGCCGAGAATTCTTTGTCCAGACAAGTTATCCTTCAAAATATAGGGAGAGATTAAAATCTTCAAAGACAAACAAAGATTGAGAGAACTAATCCACCAGAGACTTGCCCTACCAGAAATACTAAAGGGAGTCCTATCCACCAGAAAAAAAAGACAGGAGAGGGAGGTCTAGAAGAGAGCACAGAATTGAAGTAACAGTTATTTAAAGGCTAGAAAGAGGGAGACAGAAAAGAACATGTAGATCTGACAAATAGAAACTAAAGGATAAAATGGTAGACTCAAGAACTGCTTTTATAATAATTACTTTGTATGTTAACAGACCAAACTCACCAATTAAGAGATACAGACTGGCAGAATGGATTAAAAACATAATCCATCTATATGCTGTTTACAAGAGACATATCTTAGACTCAAGGGCATAATTACTTTGAAAGTGAAAGGTTGGGAAAAGATCTATGTAAGCTATAACTGAAAGAAAGCAGGAGTAGCTATGCTAATATCAGATAGAATAGACTTTAAATGTAAAAACGTCGTGAGAGACAAAGAAGGACAATACATATTAAGAAAAGGAACAGTTTGCCAAGAGGAAATCACAATCATAAATGTCCATGCTCCCAATTGGGACACTCCAAGTACATGAGGCAAACACTGGCAAAACTGAAGGGAACGAAAAATGTTTCAACAGTAATAGTGGGAGACTTTAATACACCACTCTCCACTATAGATAGAACAACCAGACAGGTGATCAACAAGGAAACAGACACCTAAACAATGGAATAAATGAATCAAACCTAATAGACATATATAAATCATTACACCCCCAAACACCAGGATATACATTCTTCCTTAGTGCACATGGAACGTTCTCCATGATAGATCATATACTGGATGAAAACGGAGTCTTTATAAATTTAATAAGATTGAAATTATCCAAAGCACTTTCTCTGACCACAATGTAATGAAGCTTGAAATTAATAATCACCAAAGAACCAAAGCTTTCACAAATATATGGAAATCAAAAAACACATTCTTAAATAATCAGTAGGTCAAGGAAGAAATTGCTAGAGAAATCAGTAAATATCCAGAAATGAGTGATAATGAGAATACAGCATATCAAAACTTATGAGATGTGGTGAAGGCTGTGCTGAGAGGGAAATTTGTGGCTCTAAACGCCTATATTTAAAAACATGAGGGCAGGCCATGGTGGCACAGCAGGCAGAGTTCTCGCCTACTATGCCAAAGACCCAGGTTTGATTCCTGGTGCCTGCCCATGCGAAAAAAGAAAAACAAAAAACAAGAACAAGCAAAACTAAAACTTGAGGTTAACTGCTCACCTAGAGATTTTAGAGAAAGAATAGCAAACTAACCCAAAGCAAATCAAAGAAGAGAAATAACATAGATTAAAGCAGAAATAAATAAACTGAAGAACAATAAAGCAATAGAATCAACAAAACCAAAATTTGGTTTTTGAGAAAGTCAATAAAATTGATGGACCCCCTAGCTAGACTAACAATGAAAAAAAGAGAGAGGATGGAAATAAACAAAATCAGAAATGAGAGGTGCGTCGTTACCACAGATCATGAAGAAATTTGAAAAATCATAAGAGAATATTATGAACAACTATATGCCAGCAAACTAGACAACTCAGATGAAATGGACAGATTCCTATAGACATATGAATTACTGCTACTGACTCAAAAGAAATAGAAGACCTCAGCAAACCCATTACAAGTAGAGATTCAATCAGTCATCAAAAATCTTCCCACAAAGGAAAGCCCAGGACCATACAGCTTCACAGGTGCATTTTATCAAACATTTCAAAAAGAACTAACACCAGTCCTGCTCAAACTCTTCCAAAAAAGTGAGGAAAAAGGAACGCTACTTAACTCATTTTATGAAACTGACATCACTCTTATACCAAAACCAGGTAAAGATGCTATAAGAAAGGAAAACTACAGACCAATCTCCCTGATGAACATAGATGCAAACATTCTTAAAATACTAGCAAATTGAATCCAACAATACATTAAAAGGATTAGACATCATGACCAAGTTGGGTTTATACCGTGAATGCAAGGATGGTTCATTACAAGTAAATCAAGAAATGTGATACAGCACATTAACAAATAAAAAAAGAGAAAAATCACAGAGCATATTGATTGATGCTGAGAAAGCATTCAGCAAAATCTCGCATCCTTTCCTGATAAAAACACTTCAAAATGTAGGAATTGAAGGAAACTTTCTCAATATCATACAGTGCATATATGAAAAAACCATAGCCAGCATCATACTTAATGGTGAGAGACTGAAAGCATTCCCCCTAAGATCAGGAATGAGACAAGGATGCCTACTGGTCATCACTATTATTCAACATTGTATTAGAAGTCCTAGCTAGAGCAATTAAACAGGAGAAAGAAATAAAAGGAGCCCAAATAGGAAAAAAAAAAGAAGTAAAACTTTCATTATTTGCAAATGATATGATCCTATACTCAGAAAACCCTGAGAAATTTACAACAAAGCTACTTGAGCTAATGAACAAATTCAGCAAAGTGGTGGGATATAAGATTAATGTACAAAAATCAGTAATGTTTCTGTACACAGGCAGTGACCTATCTGAGGAAACAATTAAGGAAAAAAATTCCATTCAAAATAGCAACCGAAAGAAGCAGGTATCTAGGAATAAGCCTAACCAGGGATGTCAAGGACTCATACCCAGAAAAGTGCTAAAAGAAATGAAAAAAGTGACCTAAATAGATGGAAAGACATTCCATGCTCATGGATAGGAAGGTGGACTGTCGTTGTCAATTGTACCCAAACTATCTACGGATTCAATGCAATACCAATCAAAATCCCAACAACCTACTTTGTAAACTTGGAAAAGCTGATTATCAAATTTATTTGGAAGGGAAAGAGACACAAAATAGCTAAAGATACTGTAAAAAAGAAGAGCGAAGTGGGAGGACTATCACTTCCCGACTTTAAATCTTACTATAAAGCTACAGTGCTCAAAATAGCTTGGTACTGGCACAAAGATAGAAGTAATGACCAATGGAATAGCATTGAGAGTACAGAGATAGACCACCAAATTAATGGGCAATTGCTCTTTGATAAAGCCCCCCAATCCACTGAACTGGGACAGAATAGTCTTTTCAATAAATGGGCATGGGAGAACTGGATATCAATAGCCAAACGAATGAAAGAGGAACCCCTAGCTTACACCCTATACAAAAATTAAGTCAAAATGCATTAAAGACCTAAATGTGAGAACCAGTACCATAAAACTTCTAGAAGAAAATGCAGGGAAACATCTTCAAGATCTAGAAATAAGAGGTAGCTTCTTAAACTTTACACCTAAAGCACAAGCAGTAAAAGAAAAAAATAGATAAATGGGAACTTCTTAAGATCAAGAGCTTCTGTGCTTCAAAGGACTTCGTTAGAAAGGTGAAGAGGCAGCCAACTCGATGGGAAAAAGTATTGGGAACCCACATATTGGATAAAGGCTTGATAGCCTGTGTACATAAAGAAACTGAATAGCTCAACAACCAAAGAACAATTAACCCAATTATAAAATGGGCAGAGGATATGAGTAGACAGTTTTCTGAAGAGCAAATACAGATGGCTAAAAAGCAATGAAGAAATGTTCGTTTTCATTAACTATAGGGAAATGTAAATTAAGATGACAATGAGATATCCCCTCAGACCTGTAAGAATGGCTGCTATTAAACAAACAGACCACTACAAATATTGGAGAGGATGTGGAGATATGGGAACATTTATTCACTGTTGGTGGGGATGGATAATGGCGCGGCTGCTGTGTGGAAGACAGTTTGATGATTCCTCAGAAAACTAAATATTGACTTGCTCTGTGCCCCAGCAGTACCAATACCTGGTATATTCCTGGAAGAGCTGAGGGCAGTGACATTTGCACACTGACGTTCATAGCAGCACTGTTTGCAATTGCAAAAGGTGGAAACAATCCAAGTGCCCATCAACAGACGAGTGGATAAACAAAATGTGGTATATACATAGGATGGAATGTTACATCCTATATAGAAATGAGGTCCCCAAATATATGCCAACATAGATGAACCTTGAGGAGATAATGCTGAATGAAATAAGTTAGTCACAGAAGGACAAATACTGTATGATTTCGCTATTATGACTCTGGGGAAGGTAATCTCAGAGGTTACACTGTAGGATATAGCAGACCTAAAGGTACATAAAAACTGGAGGCAGAGGAAAGGCTACCCAGATAGGTTGAATCTAAAGTTAAGGAAATGGATAGAAGTGATGGTAACTTATTAATGGGTTTATAAGTAACCTTGCTGTATTGAAGATGAATATGACTGAAAGGGGATGTATAGTGCCATGTATCCCACTGATTAAATTTACAATTCTAAATAAGTTCTCACATGAACTAGTTCTTTGTCAACAGCGGACAGAAAATCAATAGTAGGGGTTATGGGTGAAAACCAAAAAAGCGTACTATGGCCAATAGTTACCAGGAGAACAGCAACATGCCACAGCACTACCAGGGGTAACTAACTGGTGGGGGTGGGGATGCAGATGATAATGGGTAAGGGGTAGTTTTATTTTCTTTGTACATGGGCAGGCACCAGGAATCGAACCCGGGTCTTCGGCATGGCAAGTGAGAACTCTGCCGGCTGAGCCACCGTGGCCCACCCAAGGTGTAGTTTTGATTTGATAGTAGGTGAGACTTGTTTTCTGGTTGTCATTATGGACCAATGAAAATCGTCTAAAACTGAGTGTGGTGCTGATTGTACAACTGAATGAAGACACTGTAAGACATGGCTTTGTATTTTGAACATTATCCACGATGCCCAATAGATGCAAGGAGTTGAAGGATACACGACTGAGAAGCAAAAGACGAAGGGTGATACATTCATATGATAGAATTTGGGGCAGCTACAAAAACGAGGGATGTTGAAGGGCACACAGAAAACTGAATCAACCTTGGGGACAAGGTGTTGTGCAAAATAAGCCAGAAACAAAAGAACAAAATGATAGGTCGCTCTCAGAAAATACTTACGAGGAAATGGGAGCCTAGATTGTGGGCCTTTATAGCTGCCACATTTGGTCTGAAGTTGTGGATATATTTCTGGGTTCTGAGACACTGAGCTACGTGTGTATTAACTGGTATTTCCCTGGGACTTTGAATAGCTCTGTGACACCCAGGTCTCTGAAATGGAGTGCTGCCGACCTGAAAGTTAGCATAGCTATATCTAATAAAAGTTTGCATAGCTATATATAATAAAAGTTAAAGTAATAGAAAGAGAGATTGGGCCTCAATTAGAGTTAATACAAAGCCGATCTGGCTGGGCCCAAGGTAAATTAGAACGCAGGGTAAAAGATGACAGGGTATCATAGTCCTCTAGACTTTTAGTCACTGTATGAGACCAAAAGCAGAGAGGTTTATTATGGCTCAAGGCTAAATTTACTGTAACACATAATCTAAATCAGCCTCTCTGGATAGCTCATTTAGACAACCCAAACTCCTAGAGTCCAGAATGGAAACAAGGCTTTGTAATTCTTATAGCTTAATATCATACCAGGATACATTTCAGACTATGGTCGGCTAATAATTAAAAAGTATTGGGAGAATCCCTTGAGGTCGGAAGGGGATGGGGATATGTATCTATATATACATATAGATATATATGAAGAACCATTAAACTCTCCCATCTTGGGAACCCCAGGTACCCTCTCAACCACTGGGGACCCCCAAGAAAACAGGCCGAGCCCTGGATTTTGAGGCTTGCTCTTATGAAACTTATTTCTGTAGAGGAAAAGCTAAGGCTACTTATAATGAGGTCTAAGAGTTCTTTCAGGATGCCTCTTTGTTATCAGATGTGGCCTTTCTCTCTGGCCCAGAGCTGGAGTGGGGATCACTGCCCTCTCTCCTACATGTACAAGCCATGCAGTCCCAAAGGTCCCCTGACAACGTCGGGCATGATTCCCGGGGATGGGTTTGGCCCTGGCATCGTGGGATCGACAATGCCTTCCAGACGAAAAGGAGGAAAAGAAGTGTAATAAAACAAGGCATCCGTGGCTGAGAGAGATCAAATGGAGTCCGGAGGCTATCCTGGAGGCTGCTCTTATGCAAGCTTCAGTAAGTAGGTCTAATGGCCATGGTTTGCTAAACCCCAATCAACATTATTTCTGTTGACTCTTAAGAACACCAAGGGTGCTGAACTGAGACTCTATAAAGGTTTCATGCATTACGTTTGCCTTCCTGGAGCATAAAATTCCTGGAGGGTTCCTACATCAGATAAATCCTGAAATTCAGCTGCTCCGGGATTATTAATTAATCACATCCCCCTATCCTTCAGTGTGGACACCCCTTCTCAACATGAAAAGGTCAGAGCGGGCATTGCCTAAAGATGCCTGTGGATCGGGAGGAGGATTCAAGGAGAAGGAGGAGATATAACAAAGAAAATAAGATTTAACAAATGAGGATGGCTACCAAATTGCTATACTAATATTCCTTCTAGCCTCCAGTGTTTTGGAGCAACTAGAAGGAAAAATCTGAAATGATGGAATGGTAGGCCATGACAAATTCTGGGATCTAGAAGCTCTGTAACTACATGTGGTAGTGTGCTTTGAAAATCATTGCTGTTTTCTTTTTTTGCTTTCTATATATGCCATATTATACAATAAAAAAAAAACATTTAAAAATATCGGTTGACACCGAAACATCACCCTCCACCATAAAGCAAACCTATTTGCCCTCCCATCAACTCTATATGAGAGCACTGCTGCCCCCCAGCTTCGTCAAGTCTTCACTTCTGGTGACCCTTTAAACTAGACTGTCTATATCGGAATCTAGGGCAGTCAGACTCCAGCATGTGTGTTTCTAGAAAGCTCCCCAGGTGCTAACAAGGTGCATTTTGCCTTTTCTTGAGTCACTGCTTCCTACCTGAAACTGTGCCCACAGTAATTACCAACCTGTCACCTGCCTCATCACATTTGTACTCAAGGCCAGCCAGAGAGCCCCGCTTATTAGGATGCTTTTTTTCAGGGTCACCCAGCCTCAGACAGAGTTATGTAACAGACCAGGTCAGCAATCTGTGGCCAGTGAGGACAAGGAAGAGAGTGGGGATATAAAAGCCCAAGAGCCAAAAAAAAAAAAAGGCCCCATTTCTATAGCAGTAGGTTTCTAGGCAAATGGGCTGCTTAGTCATGTCCCATTTACGGCCATCGGTATCTGCCAGCACAGTACAAAATGGACAAAATATAGAGTATCATTTGTAGACGCAAAACCCTGGCAACAGCTTACAGGAGGAGGGGAAGGGGGAGGGGGAGGGGGGAGGAGGGCACGGTTCAATGGCTGTCGAAACACACAATGGAACCCATGCAGTGTCTAAAGGAATAAGACGAGGTCACTGGTGAATAACATGAAAATTAACATGGTAATAAATTCCAACATTACAAGCATATCTCCCCTTTGGCTCAGCAAGTCCACTTCTGGGAATTTGTCCTGCAGAGATGTTTGCACATGTGCAAAACGATAAACACACAAGGGTAAGCCATGCAGCAAAATGCTAGAGGCAAGTCAAGTATCCATCAATAACGTGAACTCAATCATGGCATACCCACACAGGAATGCCATGCCACCGTGAGGAAAGAATGATGACGCTCTCCAGGGACCCAATGGAAAGATGGCTAAAAGTTTCCTGTTAAGTCAAAAAGCAAGATGGAGAACAGTGTTCAGAGCTTGCTGCTTCTTGGGTAGAAAAAAAAGTGAGAGAAAATAAGACTGTACATGTTTGCTTTTGCTTATATGTGCCTAAAGAAACTTTGAGGGTGACACAAGAAGCTAATTATGCTGGTTACAGGGGAGATGGGGATTGGAGATAAGAGGATGGGGAAAAGGGGTGGGAAGGAAACTTTTCACCATATATCATTTTCACATATCCAGGGCACGTATGTATGTGTGGATATTACCTATTTAAAAATATGCAACACATTAAAATTTTTTTTTTAAATGACAGCTATGTGCTAATGCAACTCAGTATCGACTGGAAAAAAATCAAGCCAGAGAAAAGTGTGTATACATAATAGCTCTCTTGTGCAAAGGGGCACACTTAAACATAGCGAGGGGTTGCTGCAGCAGGGCAGGGGTGGGAGGGAGCCTCACTTTGTATCGCGTATCCTTTTATATGGTTTGATTATTTTGCCGTGTGCATGCTACTTTTAGAGTAATAATTAAAATAATAATAGCCCCCTCTTAGGTTGGCACCACAATTTCAGAGCAGGGCAGTGAATAAACCCTAGAAGAGACTTTCTCAGAGTGTCAGATTGCTCTCACATTTCCATGGACGGCATGATATTCTGCCCTTCTCTGGCTGGGAGTTGCCGGGAAACTGACACTTCCGTCCATCTTTCCATCTGTCCCATGCTCTCCCAGGGAGAGGAGGGGTTATCTGATTGAAGGTGGGACTCAGTGGTATCTATCCATTGGATCATATTTCCAGGACTGGGCCGCTGTGCTAAAAAGCCTCAATGTTCTCTCTCTCTAAGCCCAGCTCTGCAAGGAACCCTCTAAATGTGACATGACATTCAGGGGTGAAAATCTCCCTGACAACGTGGGACATGACTCCCAGGGATGAGCTTTGCCCTGGCACTGTGGGATCAACAATGCCATCCTGACTAAAAAGGGGGAAAGAAGTAATAAAATAAGGCATCGGCGTCCAAGAGATTTCAAATAGAGCTGAGAGGTTATTCTGGAGGCTACTCCTATGCAAGCTTCAGCTAGATATTACTAATTGCCTTGGTTTGCCAACCCCCAACCACCATCACTCCTGTTAACTCTTAAGAACATCTAGGGCTCTACCTGGGACTCTATAAAAGTTTCATGCAGCAAGTTTACTTTCTTGAAACCTATGACCTCTGAAGGGTTCCTAGGCTAGATAAATCCCTAAACCCAGAGGTGCCAGCCTCTCCAAGAATATTAACTAATTACATTCCTTATCCTTTATTGTTAACACCCCTTCTCAATATGAAAAAAGTTAGAATGGGCATTCCTGAAAGATTCCTGTAGATTGAGAGAAGGATCAAAGGAGAAGGAAGAGTTATAACAGGGAAGTTAGGGCTTAACAAAATGACTATGACTGCTGAATCAGCATATTGATATTTCTTTTAGCCCCCAGTGTTTTGGAGCAGCTAGAAGGAAAAATCTGAAATAGTGGTAATGGTAATTTATACTAAACCTGAAATCTATTCTGTAACTACTGGTTAAAATGTACTTTGAAAATTATTGCTTTTTCTTTATTTTTTTCTGTACCTATGTTATATCTCACAATAAAAAAATTAAAAAAAAAAAGCTGGCAATGTGGCATCTTCTCTGTCTCTGTTCAGGCTTCCCTACATGTGCCCGGGTACCCAAGTTGTAGTCACTTGAAGAGGACAGTGTGTAGAAAAGCCCAGCTGGTCCTCAGGTCCCAGCTGTGGTCTGCAGTCCAGCTTGACCAATAATAATGCTGATCCCATCTGGCTTTTTTGTATCTGTTTTCCAGTTGGTCAAAATCAGAGATGAAGGCTATTCTCGTGAGTGATGACGTCCCCATCTGCCTTGCTGACGAATGAATATCCTGAGTCTTCAAAGCATCTCATTCAATGTCTTGTTTCCTGCACTTATGTTAATAAGCACTATGAACCTGGTTTAACCTAACACACTGTGCTTTTCTAGGGAGCACTGGTTTTGCAGTTAAATGGAATGACCCCAGTGGTCTTTTACCTTCGGCAAGACAGATGGGAACATTCACATATAGGTAGGCCATGAGACACTGCGGATTTCCCACCTGATCTCCAATCAGGATTTGTACCAAGTGAGTGCTTGGAAATGATTAAATGGTTAGATTCTGTATTTTGAGTTGGGTAAAAACAATCAGAGGTGGTAGTCCTTTATGACATATAAATAAGATCATAGCGTCTTGCTTCAAACACAATAGTGGCTTCTCATCACATTGAGAATAAGATCGAGATCCTTTCCATGGCCGAGAAAAAGCCTTCTGCATTCTAGTCTCGGACCTCCCTCTCTGATACTATTATAGTATGACCACGCTCAGGTTTTATCCTCCTCCTTAAACCTTCTGTGCTGGTTTGAAAAGATGTATGGACCCTAGAAAAGCCATGTTTTAAACAGAATCCCATTTCATAAAGGTAGAATAATCCCTATTCAATACTGTATGTTTGAAACTGTAATCAGATCATCTCCCTGGAGGTGTGATGTAATCAACAGTGGTTGTTACACTGGATTAGGTGACAACATGTCTTCACCTATTCGGGTGGATCTTGATAAGTTTCTGGAGTCCTATAAAAGAGGAAACATTTTGGAGAATGAAGGAGATTCGGAGAGAGCAGAGGATGCTGCATCACCATGAAGCAGAGAGACCACCAGCCAGTGACCTTTGGAGATGAAGAAGGAAAATGCCTCCCAAGGAGCTTCATGAAACAGGAAGCCAGGAAAGAAAGCTGGCAGATGACGCTGCATTTGCCATGTGTCCTTCCAGCTGAGACAGAAGCCCTGACTGTGTTCACCATGTGCCTTCTCACTTGAGAGAGAAACCCTGTACTTCCTTGGCCTTCTTGAACCAAAGTATCTTTTCCTGGATGCCTTTGATTGGACATTTCTATAGACTGGCTTTAATTGGGACATTTTTCTCAACCTTAGAACTTAAACTAACAGCCTATTAAATTCCCCTTTTAAAAAGCCATTCCATTCCTGGTATATTGCATTCCAGCAGATAGCAAACTAGAACACCTTCTAAATTCATTCTGTACCCCAGGGCCTTTGCACATGTGGTTGTCTCTTCTTTTACACCTTTGCCTGTCTAGTTCTGCCTGGTTGTTCAGATCTCATCTCACCTCCAAGATCTCCCTGATCACTATCTATCTCAACCCCCGGTTGAATTTCCTTCACAGTGCTTATTGTGATCTGAATTAATCTCGGTGATTTGTTCTCTTATTCATTGTCATTCTCCACGGGGTGAGTCACACCCACCCAGGGTCGCCTCCCATGACCCCAGTGCAGAGTGACTGGGACATTCAGAAGCTGTCTGGAAACCGCAGGACCCCCTTCTGGTGTCATCCCTCGTGTTGGAGTGTGGTCTGCTCTTCATCTGCCCTGAAAGTTAAGTAAGTGCCGGGTGAAAAGTAAAAGGTAAAAGCATATAGACTTTCTTTTGTTTTGTTTACCATTATATCCCACCCCGCCCCCCCACATATGACAGTGTCTTCTGTGCAGAAGAAATCCAATAAGTATTTGTTAACTCATCAGGGAGGGAAGTCAGAAGAGTGAAAAGTGGGGGAAGGATGGGGTGAGAGGAGGCAGAAAGGGAAGGAGATACATCATTCATATTTTAGATTTTCTATGATGCCCAGATAGCCAATTAAGAGAGAAGGAAGGGGAAAGGGTGCTATGGGGTTTTAGCAAGTGCTTGGAAGTCCATGAGGGATTATTCTTTCTAATCCTGAAATTCTAGGATCCTGGATGTGTGTGTGCATGAGTGGCAGTGAGCAGATTGTGAAAAGACACAAGGCAACATGCCCTAGCCTCATCATTATGAAAGCTGCCCCGGTCTCTCCTCAGCCTTCTCATATAATGTTTCACGTCCTCTCATTTTACTCAATTTACATCCCATTGTCTCCCTCCACTGCTAGGAGATGAGTTAATTGGCAGGGAAATGAGTGTCTGGGAAGAAGAGGGGAGGAGGCTGGGGCCATTGATTGACTACCTGAGATTCGACACCCCCCCCCCCCCCCCCCCCCCCCCCCCCCCCCCCCCCCCCCCCCCCCCCCCCCCCCCCCCCCCCCCCCCCCCCCCCCCCCCCCCCCCCCCCCGCCCCCCCCCCCCCCCCCCCCCCCCCGAACTGGGAGGCATAGGTTGGCCCTCCTCTCACTCTCAGGAGCAGCAACTGCAAAGGAAAATGCGGCCCCAAGTAAAGCCCATCACATCCTCCCACGGTCAGTTCTCCTTCCGTGGAAAGAGAGACAGGAAGTTCCTTCGATACAGGGTTGGCCCCGACCAGGAGAACACCTGGAGACCATTTCCACTAGGCTCACACGTCCATTGCTTGAGCAGACTTTGCCAAAGGTGCTTATTCAGGGTGGCCCTGTGCAGTCACGGATGGCACGGGGAATGCCCAGGGCAGGCCAGACCCCTTGGGAAGTCCATGTACTTCTATTCAACATTTGCAGGGAATTACATGAGCTCCTCTTTTCATTTTTCCAAAGGCCCTGGTCCCACTAGAGAGAAGCAAAGTGGGCAAGTTTTAACTTAAAAAGACATTTTTTTTTTGCGTCTTCTGTTATTCCCATAGCAATTATTTTGAAAACTCTGCTTCTTGCCTGGCCTTCACAACTCCCTGCTGACTGCTTCTATCTGACCTGCAGTGGCCTCCCTGCCTTCACTCTTGCCTCCACGGTCCACTCCCCCAACAGCAGCCAGAGGGATCAATCTAAACCACTCTTCTCCCGTGGCCGATGGTCCTCTCTGGGTAGAGTCCCAACTCCCTAACTTTCTCTGAAAGGCCCCCGGGGACCTGTCCCAGCATAATTTCTCATCATTTCTTGCTACCCGCCACACTGCAGCCAAATAATCTCAGGTCTCCACAGTTTGTCCACTCCATCCATCTCAGTCTCTTTCCCTTCCCTCTAATAGCTCCAACCTTTTGCACATGCTCTCACCTCTCCTAGAATCTCACTTTTCTTCTCCTAACTCCTGACACCACCACGGACATACCACGGCGCTGATCACGCAGTCCTAACTGTCTGCTATCTTCACTCTTCCCTACTAGACGTAAGTTCCCTGAGGGCAGGGATCCTACCTGTCCATTTCATCACGGTTTCTCCAGAACCCATTCCACGGCCATGGGCTTGAAACATAGTAGCCCCCTAATAAATAGCTAGTTAAAGAATTATGAATATATCTGTACTCATTGAGAGCAAGGCTTGGTGTATTAGACAAAGTGATCCATTAAGTGAGGGATTGTAGATAGTAGGCAGCTTATAATACTAATCATTGTAAATGTTCATCCTTGATAAAGCTTAATCCTAGATAAACATGCTTTGGGTTAAGGTATCCAGGATGGAGAGATGTTCTAGGTGAAGGTGCAAACCTCCTTATTCTCATGGCAATACATAATTCCATCATGATCCAGCAGAGAGCATGGAGGCAGCCCAGCCGCATAAATCCCATGGCTTGTTTGGGCACCAGGAGAACAAACAGAAGCTCAGTTGCTAAGTGTGCTGATTGGCCTCTTCGGTTTTCCTGCACCGCGACGGAGAAGTTTCAGCACGATGCATGCAGCACTCAAAGCAGCACACACCACTGCATGCCCAGATGCCCTCCGAGGCTGCTGCAGAAACCCAGGGGGCCCACGCTGGACTTGGGCAAGCCCGTACAGGCAGGAAGAGACTCTCTGGGTGCCTCCGCTACCAGACTAATTATCTGATAATTGTCCTCTGTGAGCTGGCTGCTGCCCCCACGATGGGCCGCCTTTGTCGTTTGTGTCGCGTTCAGAAAGGGGCGTGCGTTCTTTTATGTCCGGTTACGTCTCCGCAGAGCGGCGGCCGGGCCGGGCATCTATCCTCTCCGTGAATGAATAGCTGTTGGCACAGGGGTGTGTTCCTGCCCTTGTCGCTTTAACAATCTGATTAACTGTGGCTGACATCAGTGCCAGCTGGTTAGCGTGTAAACACTCCTCTTCCTTCCCACCTTCATCTCCTGCCCGCACACCCCCCCATCCACCCCCACTCCATTCATATCTGACGGTGTGTCTTTGTGATTTCTTGCCGGTCGCGGTAGCAGGAGGGAGAGGAACACAGCGTGACGTGCGTACATGGGAACCGGTGAGTCACGGAGGGAGGACTGGGAGGCAGAGCCACGGGCAGCTCAGGAGAGGAAGCCCAGGACGGAAAATCTATCCGAATTCAGTTGCCAATATCCTCCTGTAGACAAAGATAATGCTTGGGGATGAATCCAGATAGATTGCGAGTGAATTTCAAAGACATCAGAAGTTTGTCTTCATTCAGATTTTCTCTCTGCTCAGATTCACAGATAAGAATAAAAAGCAGGCTAGCATCCCGGAATGCGTGTAAGAACGTGCTCAGAAATGGGGAAGATCCGGGAAACCGGGAGACCTGGGTTCGAGTCCTGACTTTGTCAACAAACTGCTATGTGACTTTGAGCAAATTCCATGTATTTAAGCTTCACTTTCCTGCTTTGCAAAGTTAGGACAGCAATCTTCGCCTGCTCAAGTTCAGAGAAACAAAAATTGAGGCCAAGGGATGGAGGGTTATATGTAGATTGTGTTTTAAGATGTTCAAAGCGGTTTTACAAATGCAAGGTTAAATTTGTTTCACCTGAGATGAGAGCAGTCCTCTCTGCAAACATCATATAGGGCAACAGCAGCTTTATTTGCTGTGGACACACAGATTATTTTCATACCTTACCCAAAGGCTTTAAGGCGTTTTGTTTTGTTTTTCTGAGAAGCAGGTGCTGTTACCCTCATTATGATGATGAGAAAACTGAGGGTCAGAGAGGACCCACAGTGGGTAAGTGGCCAAGTCAGGATCTGAACCCAGGGCTGTCTGGCCCCTAAACCCATACCCCAGCGAGATGAGGGAAGAGGCTGTATTTGCTCCCTTCCTCTCCTCCTGCTGGCTCGGGAAGCCTGGCCTGCCTGCTTCTGTATCACCCACTACAAACACAGCCCAGGACCTGCTCTGGGGAAAAGGCCACCTGAGACGTTGGGCAGAAACCCTCAGGATGGAGGAGAATACTTGATGCATCCAAAGAGTAGCAGAGAACCACGTGCTTTCCACAGGGATGGGATTGCAAAACACAGCGGGGAAACCAGCTTCCACCAAGTCATAGAGCCCAAAGGCATGTCAGAGGTCGGGGAACTACCCCAGCATCCTTCTTTTACTAAGTGAGGCCTGCAGTGAGGAGAGAACTCTTGGTTAGGGCAGTCAGGATGCCTCATTAACTCACTCTGTGGCCTTTGGTAAAAGTCTACTCTCATCTCTTGGACTCAATTTTACCATCTGTATAATGGAATCACTTCTTCAGATAAAACCCTAAGAGGAATGACATATAATCAGTTAAAATTGGAACCATGTGGATTTCATCAGGTGTCAGGGCAGGAGTCTGATGGTTGTACCCTGAGTTTCCCCCTTACCTAAGTCACCTTCGGTGATGATGATGATGATGATGCGAGAGAAGATGATGATGGTGGCTAATAAAGACAAGTGCTCACTACATGCCAGGTCCTGTAGCAAATGCCCTTAGATGGGTCATTTCCTCTGCTCCTCTCCGCACTCCTGGGAGGTAGGTGATGTTATTACCCCTATTATATACATAAGGGAACGGGGGCCCAGAGAAGTTTGGTCCTTTGCTACAAGCAACACAGTAAGTGGCAGGGCTGGGGTTTGAACATAATTTGAAAGACATTGAACAGGATGGTGTCTAATATCCAGATCTAGTGTCTTATGGATAGATGAGTCTAAGAGACAATTCTTTTGGGGTTATGGTTGAGAATTCTGGGTCTTGGTGGTAGATGTAATTTTTGCTGACCTCCACCTGTCCCCTGCTTTCTCGGGGGACTTTGTCCATGTCAAGTCCATACCTGTCACCTTCTCTGTCAACTTCGGGGGGTATTTGGGCCCCAAGTAGAAAAGCTCCAAGTCTTTACATTCCACCACACTGCACCCATCCCATTCTATCCTAGTCTATCCCCCCATCTCATCCCATTTCATGCCACCCTGTTCCCTCCCTCACCACCCTACACTGTCCCGCCCCGTCCCATTGCATCTCATCTCATCCTGTCCTACGCGACCCCTTTCTACCCTACCCCATCCTTTTCTATCCCACCCCATCCCACTCTGTTCCGCCCCACCCTATCCTATTCCACGCAATCCCATTCCACCCTATGCCATTCCACAATCACATACTGAGCACCGCTGGGCTGGGGGCAGCATGGATGGAGATCACACCATCCCTCCTCCCAGCATCCCAGTCAAGGGTCTCCCCAGGCAGATGAGCCCGGGTGCATGCCGGCCGTGGGCGGGCGCCATCTAACGCCAAGCCCCAGGCTCCACCATTCTCTGACTCCCATGCCTCCTGGCATCCAGCCAGCCTCTCCCCACAGCCTAACAAGCTCTCCCAGCCGACAAGAGCAACCCCTCGGATGCGTGTGGCCCAAGGCCAAGCCGATGCACAGAGCCTCCCTTCACTGGGGACTGGCCTGCGGAGTGGGCAGGTGCTGAGTGTGGGTCTTGGGGAAGCTCTGGAGGGGACAGATTTAACGGTCATCAGAGCAGCCATTGTCAGCCCCTCGACCCGGCAGGGATTACACAGAGAGCCTCAGTGCCCTGGCGTCCACCTGGCTCCCGTCACAGGCACTGAGCCCATACACGGTGGCACTGGGCCGCCTCCCTGGAGTGAGGGAAGGATGCCAGGGTTGGCCTAGAACATGGGGGTGGGGGGCGGGGTGGACGGGCGGCTTGTGGCACAGGCAGAGAAAGAGACACAGAGGTGGAAAAGGAAAGATGCTGTCTCCCTTTCTCACAAACAACACCTTTGCTTCATTCTCAGTATTACTAATAATTTTTAAAAGGGTGGCGATGATGGCTGCCACGTTTCAAACCTTATCACATACAAAGTGTTTTACACCCAAGTGTCTCCTTTAATCCTCAGAACCACCCTGTGATGTACAGAGTGTTACTTTCCCCATTTCGTAGGTGAGGAAACGAGGCTCAAAGAGGGAAATTCACCAAAAACACACAGGGAGAGGATGGTGGAGCTGGGATTGAAACAAACCCAGGTCTGTCCGACATATTGTTTACTACTAGCTCTACTCCATCTCAGGTGTTGTTTGAAGCACTCTAAATACATTATCTCATTTAGTCTTCACAGCTGCAATTAATTCATTCATCCATCTATACTCTCATACAGCCATTCAACAAACATTCACTGAGTAGCCTCTGAATGCCAAGGCACTATACTAAGCAATGTGGAAGGAGGTTTCAATTATGATAGAACAGTCCCTGTTCCAGAGGTAGGGAGGTGAAGGAGAAGTGACCTAACTCCAGAGTTCCCCCTTTCCACACCAGGCAATGCTGTCCCTCCAAGGCCCCTGTGCCTGTCCAACAACTGGCAGCAAGAGGTGCCCTGAGGTTTGTCCTTTAGCCCTGCCTGGATAGTCTTGGGTTTCCATATGCCATCAGATAACCAGATCTAGCCAAGTGAAAAGCATTGGGTGAGAATTTGAGTTTCCTGAGTCCAACATACAAAGCGAGGCATGTCATGAAGACTATTTAATGTCTCTTGGTCCCAAACATACCTTTTAATGTTGTTTATAAACTTTTATTGAAGTGTCATGTATACATACAAAAATACACTCAATTGTAAGAGTATAGCTGTATGAACTTTCTCAAACTGGGCACTCCTGGATAACTAGTGACCAGGTCAAGAAACAAACCATTACTAGCATATATTCCATCTTCTGGTCATACCTTCTTCCAAGGTAACCCCTATTTTGCCTTCTATCACCGAAGATTAGTTTTGCCTGCTTAAGAATTCATCGGATAATTGGAAATATGCCATTTTTGCGTGTGGCTTCTTTCCCTTAACATTAGGCTTGTTAAATTTAACCATTTAAAATTGGTTCATTCCTTTTTGATTGTTGCATAGCATTTCACTTTTTGACAATACCACAATTTATTTATCCATTCTTCCACAGATGGGCATTTGAGCTGCTTCCACTTTTTGGCTATTGCTTGTAACACAACCATGAACAGCACATGTATACCCATTTGTATAGGGTATATTCTGACTGCAATGCTGGTTTCAGGATATGGGATGTTCATTTTCAGTAGATATTGTTAAAGATTCAGTAAAAGCTTCCAATTTCAATGAAAACTTTATCCAGCTGTGTTCCTGTGACACACTAACAGACCGACAGAAACCTATGCTGTTTATATGAATACTAATAGTAAATCTTATTTTTATTGCTGCTCCGTGGTGCTTATCCTCCAAGGACTTGGGGGTAAAGGCGCATGCTAAGTGCCGAATGAACGGTTTGGATGAAAATCCAAACCAAGTAAACATCTGTACAAGCCAATCAGACATTATTCCAATACAAATGTCCATTTTCCGAGGGTCGGCTGGTGATGCTTCATCCTCATTTTTGGTGTCTGGATCATCAGTGAACCCCTCATTACATCCTTGAATGGGATTGCTTCCTGCAGCAACCTCGCTAACTCAGCATGAAATGAACCCAGGGGTTGGGCTCATGTGGAATGAGGTTTCACCCCACTTACGGGGGCGGAAGGCAAGCAAACAAGGGTGAGGTGGGGTAGCAAGCTTCCCAGGACACGCCAGGAAGAGGTTTCCCCTGTGACCCGGGCTTAGGCAACCATGCTTTAAGCTGGAAGCAATGCATGCCCCACCCCAACCTCCTCTTGGATAAGGAAGAGATGGAAAAGAAGATATAAAGATGCAACTGGGCAATTCTGGGATGGTCTAGAATTATATCTCCAGTAGATGTGAATCCACACCTCTCTCTCCAGGGCCCTAAAGCCAGCAGTCACTTCTACGTTACCAACGTGCCTCTTTGCTTTTTTGCCATCATGTGTTTGCTTAGGCTGCTGCTTTTATTAGGGGTACTCAACTCCCTGAAAACACACATCACCAGCGCCATCAGCACCAACATCTCTTATGTCCAAAATCTCTGGTGATTCTGTTGTTACAACTCAACCCTTTTACTTTTAAAAAAATATTAAGAGATGCAAAGGAATTCTCATTTTATCGTTGGGGAAGCTGAGGCTCAGGGAGGGAAAGTGACTTTTCCAGTGTCACCCAGAAAGATGACAACTAAACAGCAGACAACAACAATAATGACATCTGACATCGATCACACCCTTACTAGGTGCCAGGAACCAAGCCAAGGGCTCTAACCTACATCGTGATATTTAATCCTTGCCACGATCTTCCGTGTCAGCTGCGACTTTTTGTCCGTTTTGCAGATAAGGACACTGAGGCTCAGAAGAATGAAATGATGGTCCTAAAGCTTCTGAGAGCAGACCGAGCACCATGCCCAGACTCATCCAACATGAGGCAAGGGTGCATAACCATTTTTTGTGCCTTCAGTCCTCCGAACCCTTAGTCCTAACCCTTCCCTCTTGGAATACTTCTCTTTCCTCTTTTTTTGTGCACTAAGCTTGTAACACAAGAATGACATCTCCTTGGCCACAGCTGGAGCAAGACTGGTGGGCGAGATAATATAATATTGATCGTCTCACGGTAGAGAATGTTCTTGCGGCCGAGTGGAAGGGAGAGTAATGCAGGATTCTGGCTCATGGGCAAACAGCATCTACAAGGCAGCTTCTGTGACAGGCAGGATAACATGCTTTATTAGTCTTATGACAAGACAATGTTTTAGCATAATTTTTGATCAGAGACTGGGGGACAGGGTGGCATCAAAATATGTTTGGGAGGCGGTCACGCTGCATGAGTAGCAAATAAAAAATAAAGTCAATCTCATTAGCTGGCAGGTGGGAGACTGGGGTATGCCTCAATTTTCCAAACGTACACAGAACATACAACGATGGTTGCACCCCCAAATAACGAGGCTGAGCTTCCGGTGTAGACTCTGGAACAGCATTTGGCGACCACTTTTCCATTTCATGTGCCAGGTTTATTCAACTATTTAAATTCTCGACCCTCTGGTAGATAGCCAGGGGGTAGTGCTAGTGCAGAGTCTGGGGGATTCATACCTTCTCACAGACAAAAAAATGCAGATTCCTGGGCCCCATCTCAGACCCACCGATGATGGGACAAGGACCATGTATTTTTACCAAGTACCCCAGGGGATGTATATATACACCCATTGACATTTGAGAACCATCGCCTTAGGGAATTCTGGGCATGGAGAAAATTATTTTCCAAATATCCCCATAACCAAACCATTGTATCAGTAAAGTTGCATTGAACTACGTGATAGTTTATTATGTGATATTATTATAGCAGTTTTCAGATGCATTGTACAGTAACAACCACTGCCTTATTTGATTAGAATAAACAATCCCTCATCCTACAATGCACAGCATGGCCTTCTCCTTTCCAACAACAAAGAAGTATCTAGCCCGACTGTCAACAGTGCTGAGATTGGGATCGCCTGTCTAAATGTATCCTGCTGCCAGCTCACCCAGATTTTATTCTAAGTTTAATGGGTGACCCTGGAGAGATTTTAGCATAGGTATAGGGTCAGATTAAGGCATTGGATGCCACTGGCTGCTGATTAGAGAGTGAGCTGTGCAGTGTAGAAAGAGAAAAAGCAGGGAGACTGGTTTAGGAGACTAATTTAATGGGGTGTGACCTTGGCCTCCCCTCCTCGTGGATCCTCAGTTTCCTCTTGGGTGAAACAGGGTGGAGGGATCAGGCTAAACTGGCCATCGCTAACGTTTTCCCTATGATCTAATTTGGTCTAATTTTCTGTTAACAGTGGGTGACCTCCTTTGGAGAGGGAGATGAGATCTGAGAGGCTGGCTCTTGTGGAAAGTAAAGTCACTGTGCATTTTGGCCGATCTGTCTTCCTGCCTCATCAGCCAGATTTGCTCCCCGTTAAAAGGAACTCCCAAGGCAGAGAATGCTTTGGAAGGAAATTGGATTGGAATTTAATTGATGGCCCGGGCGATATGCCACAGTCATTAAATTGCCCTGAAAAGCCAGCCCATTGTTCTATACAGAAGCAACAAGGCTTTGTTTGGATAATACTGTGTGTCTGAATTCAGCTTCTCCCCCACGGGACTCACCATGAGTAGAAGCCTCTCTTTGATGCCAGTGAGCCAGATGCAAGCCAGCCCCATCAATGACCTTCACACACATCTTGGCAGGGAGGGCCTTGAATTCAGCAGAGCATCCAAACTCCAGCTCCTGCCTCTTAGTCTTTCCAGTCTGCCATCTACCTTGCAGTCCTGGTGACCCCTCTCATCTGCCTTAACACCCCTCTCCATTATCTATGACAGCAATCTCCAAATCTACTATCCCATGGGCTAATGAGAGGCAAGCCACAAAAGTAAGTTTAAAGATGCTTTCATATCCTCTTGGACAATTGCAATGCCCACCTTCATGGCAAAGGCTCTTAACAAGTCCTGCAGCAAAAAGAAAATGTGTTCAAGTTGGTTAAACTATGTTTCCCAGATCATTTGCACGAGTCCCCTTCCCCCCTTTCTCCTTATCTCACTCATTTATGTTGTATAAAACAGTATTCCAAAGAATTCCAGTTTGGGAAACTGTGACCTATCGACAGAAGTACAAAATCTTTAGCATGGCTTTCAAGATTCTCAATGGAAAGGTCCTTGGCTACACCACAGCCTCATGTCCTATCTTCTAGCACTTCCCTACAGCCATATCAAACTCCTTGACATTTTCCAGACCCTATGTTTTGTCAGGCCACTCAATAAAACGCACTGGTGACAACCAAGCCAAGAGTCACTGAATCACCGAATCACATGTTTGTCACTTCCTAGTGATGTGAGCTTGGGAGTTAATCTCCATGACCTCAGTTTCCTCATCTGTGAAATGAACATAAGAGCGCCATTCCTTAGGGTTGTTGAGAATTAAATGAGCAGATACATACATATAAAGAGCCTAGCACATAGTAAATACTCACTAAATGCTAGTTCTCAGTTTAATGACTTTGCCCACACTATTTCCTCCACTGGCAATATCTTCCCTTTCTTTGGCCATTTGGTAAATCTGTACTTATCCTAAATGTCTCTGCTTTGATATCATCACTCTGCAGAGTCTTCTTCATATCCCTTTGGCTGAGATTGTTACTCCCTCCCCTGTGCTACTTTAGTACCTGGCATTCCTTTCTTCCTTCCCTTCCCTTCTTTCCCTTCCTTCCTTTCCTTCCCTTCCTTCCTTCCCTCCTTTCTTTCCTTCCTCCCTTCCTTTATTCACTCAATTTTTATTGAGCCCCTTCTCTGTGCCTGCCACTCTTGTAGGCACTGGGGACAGAGTGGAAACAGGACTGCCCTGGTCTCACCCTCCCAGAGCTGGCGGTCTAGAAGGGGAGGCAGATGTGAAACAAAGAATGACACAGATAATTAACTGCAACTGGACGAGAGTTATGGGAACCCTTACCAGGGGCCCTGGTTTCTATTCTTGTCCTGAGTATGCTGCATTTTAATGACTTGTTTTCACATATCTCCCCAGGCAGTCTGGGAACCCCTTTGGGGAGTCAGAGTGAGTGCCAGAAGCCTAGAAGATGCGCATGAAACATTTACTGAACAAGGAAAGGGCCTGGGAGCAGCAGAGGTTGGGAGTGACCCATGTCCGTCTGGTCCCTTTAAACCAAACAAACCAGCCAGCTACTGGGACATCAAGGGACAGTGTCCACTGCTTGCAACCAACTGCAAATCCAAGCCCTTCAGAAAAAGGGAGAATGATCTGGTTTATTCTGTTTGAAGACCTCAGAGTTCCCAGTGCCCTGGCTGCCTCACAAAGCTCCATTTTTATTTCTTCAAGAAAAAGAATAAACCAGGTTAGCACTAAAGAAGGTGAATAGCAATGCAGGCTGGCTAACTGGTAGTCTGCAGCTCTCTGAGGTGCTTTCCTTGTCATGCCAGTAAGACAGAGAGAAAAGACACAAATACATGATTCTTCAAATAGCTATTCTCTCTCTTTTTCTTTTTAGGGGAGGGGAGGGATATGTAGTCGTCTCAATTAAAACACAGACCAGGATATTTAATGACACGGAAATTGATTTTGATGCTATTTAAATAGTTTCCCCCTAGACAAACTGGGTATGATTTGACCCAATTTGGTGGAAACATTCATTTCCTTCCCGGTTTAGAACTTGCACGCATGGAGGTTCTGTTCATACAAGGAAGACAGGAATTCATATCAGGCTCAGAGGACTCTTGCAGCTTCCTCGAAGGAGAAGGGGCCTGAGCTAAGGTGACTCAGCTCAGCAAGAGGGGTGCATGCAGTAGTTTAAGGAAACTTGCTCAGAGTTACACCATCCTCATTTCATTTCAGGGTGAATTTCTGTGAGGCCCAGCCATGTGGAGGAGCTTTCAGGGGATGGGGCTTTTGGGGCCCTGCAGCATTGTCCCTGAGATCATTAAGACTAAGGCTGAGATTGGGCGGGGGGGGGGGTCAATGATGGGTGGTCCAGCTTGTCCATTTCCTCTGTTCCAAAAACACACCTGGTACAATTTGAATGCAAATGGTTGGCAGGATAATCCACATGTTGGTTCTCTCTAAGTTGGCTTGCTCAGAAGAGAAGACATGAGGAAGGAAGGAGATGAGCATGTACTTCTGCTAGCCAGGCACCATGCTAGGTACTTGCAGCTCCTCTATGAAAATTCCACATCAGAATCATTTCCCCTTCATTTTGACAAGGGTTTAAAGCAAGAGTTAGCAAACCATCGTCCATGAGCCAAATCTGGCCTACCACCTGCTTTTGTAAATAAAGTTTTATTGGAACACAGCCAGGCTCTTTCTGTTAAGCAGCCATACAGCAGCCAAAATGAGTGGTTGCAACAGGGACCATGTGGCCTACAAAGTCTAAAATACTTTCTATATGGCCTTTTACAGAAAAATCTTGCCAACCCCTCTTTGGATGTGTAAACATATGAAATTGCCATTTTAGTAGGTAAAATAAGAGGTGAAGTATCTGCAACTTCACAGTCTAATTTTATCAATCTAATGCCCCATTTTGGTGTTAAGCCCTATAGTTTGTACATCTCATTTAGTCCATCTTTCTCATTTGTATAAAGGGAATTGAGGATTGAGGCTAAGAGAGGTTAAGTGACTTGCCTGATGTCACACAGCTGGAATATAGCAAGCTTAGGGCAAAAGTCAGGGACCTGACTCCCAAGTCACTGCCTTTCCTGCCCCCCATGCCTCCTCCCAGCAAGCTCTGGCAATGGCTGTGCTGTACTATCAGCCCCTGTGCCCTCACCGTCACCAAACACAAGCATCCTACCTGCAGTGCTTGCCTTAGCCAATGCAGCTTCACAGTCTGTCGGGAATCTAGGATCGGAATGATCCTGAGTTTATTCTTTGAGTTACCAGCACTAACTTTTGTCATTGGAATCCTTGCTCTGAGAGACAGCCAAAGATCGTCTCAGCGACCCTTCTTGAAGAATTCAGACAATAGCCTATGAGCAATGGGCTATCACTGAGGAGTTTTAAGCATGGACGTGACGATGACATGACCAGATTAGCAAAGACCACTCTGCTTTCTGGATGGATCTTACGAGGGAGAAGCAAAAGACCAGGTCAGGTGAACAATACCATGGCTTGGCTAGTAGAGGAGACTGAAAGGTGAATACAATTTAGCAGAGATCTGTTTAGAGTCAGGAGGTCTTGGGATTGGATCAGAAATGTTTCCGGGGAGTGGCTCAAAGAGAAATTGTCAAGGATGACGCACAGGTTTCTGCTTGAGCAACCACGTGGAAAGTGGTGACTTTCCTGAGAAGGGAAATGCTGAGCAGGGACCAGGTGGGGAGGAAGATAAGATTTGTCATGCAGGTCACTGCAGAAAGTGAAAACTGTCTGTCTCAGAGGGTTGTTGGGGAGACTAAATGAGAGCGTCTTTGTGCAAAGCTGAGCATATCATCCGTGTTTCTTAAAGGCGTGGTGCAAAGCCATGAAAGGACATCAACAAAGCCACTGCAATAAGATGGAAAGAACTTGGGTTCTGGAGTCAGAGTCCTGAGTTCAAATCCAGGATCTGCCACTTGGTGATCACATGACCTTGGATACCTTATTTCACCTCTCTGATTCTTGGTCCCTCATCTGATGATGAGATGGATCAAGCTGGTGATGTGGGCCAGGTACTCTATTAAGTGATTCCCATGTATATCTCCACTCACCCTCACACCCAGCCCGAAGAGGCTACCACTACCAGCTTTGTTTCACAGATGCAGCTCCAAGTGATGAATGAACCTGTCCTAGCTTATACAGTAAGCAGAGCAGTTGGCTCCAGACCTCTATGCTAGACCGTATGTGCAGGGATGGAGGTATTGGGGTAAAACCGTTGGCTTCCTATGTTGTTGTGGGAATGAGACTAGAGGAAGGCTAATGCGTTGGCACCCAGTACTGAGGTCCTAACAGTCCTCCCTATAGGAATTCAGAAGAAGGAGAGCTGGGTGCTCAGGGAGGCTCTTTGGAGGTGGTGACACCAGACCTGGGACTGAATGGTAGTCAACCCACATGGCAAGATCCTGGGAAGATTTGGACAGATACTTGCACACCAATGTTCATAGCAGCATTATTCAAAAAGCTGAAAGGTGTAAGTAACCCAAATATCCTTCAGCAGATGAATGCGTAAAAGGATATCCATACGATGGAATATCATTCAACTGTAAAAAGGAATGAAGCTCTGAAACCTCGAAGATATCATGTTGAGTGAAATAAGTCAGATACAAAGGGATATGTATTGTATGATGCCATTATGGAATAGATAGAACATGTAAATTCACAGGACAGAAAGTAGAGTACAGGTTATAGGGGTGGGGGAGGGTATAGGGAGCTAATAGGTAATGGGTATAGGGTTTCTGTTTGGGGTGACGGGAAAAAGTTCTGTCAATGGATGGTGGTGAGGGTAATGCAACATTATGAATGTGATTAATCCCACAAATGGTAGGCTTGGGAGTGGTTGAGATGGTAAAATCTGTGTTGTATATAAAATTCCACAGTTTTTAAAATAAAGAACAAAAAAGCCCAAAACTTATTTGAAAGACAAAAAAACCTGGGAAGACAGGAAGATGGATGTGGCAGCTCTAAAATATGAGAGTAGTCATTTTGTGGATTGAAAGAGAATCAAAGTTCTCAGGTTTGGGCTCAAACCATTCCCTCTTTTGATTTGCTTTGAGATTTCAGTGACCACACACTGGGCTGTCTTTAAACTCTGAGCTCTCATGAGAAATCATTTGATCTTCATGGCTTGGTCTTTTGGTAGCTCCCTTCGATCTGTTCACACGCTGGTCCTCCTGTCCCCATTGCCCGCACTTTCTTGCTCAGATATCAGGCTCTCTTCTTGCACATCACCTCTGCAGCTTTCTAGGCTATATTAGTTCCCCATTACTTGCTTCCTGAGCTGCCTGTGATTCTAATTACCTGCTCAACACCTGTCCTGCCACTAGGAAGGAAGTCTGAGAATGGGAACATCTGTTTTTACTAAACTTTTACCAGCAGCTCTGAGATGGGCTCACAGAAGATGCTAAATAAGTACTGAATGAAGACAAGTATGAATGAATGAGTTTACATTTTGCACCCTGGTTCCCTACCATGTCTGGATTAATTTATTTCTCTTCCTTGCCCCAGGGATCTCTGTAGATTGACATGAGGAGATGTGTGCCTAGGTTTCACAGCTGCCACACATGTCCCTCCCCTCACATCAAAGGAGCTGTGTAATTCTCTTTTTCTCTAGTTCCCTGTCCCTGGCCACAGGAGCACTATTCACAGAATTTCTCTTTTTTCCTTATACAACTCACCTCCCCACCTTGGAAACAAGAGAAAACCCAAGTGGTTTCACTTGGCTTTCAAGACCCTCCAGCAAACCTTTCTGACCTTGTTTCCTCTGATTCTTAATTCATCTAGGCTCCTTTCTTCGCCATCCCTGAAACATTCACCTGACTCTTGCCCCATGGCCCCCTCTGCTCCTCCTCTCTGATTAATCCCACCTCCTCTTAAAACCCATGTGCAGTCGTCACTCCAGTCCAAACCAACTTCTATGAAATTTGTCTGAGCCATTCTTTTTTCCTCCCTGTTTTGTCTGTGCTACTCCAACCTCCCAAATGTTCTAGTTTGCTAGCTGCCGGAAAGCAACATACCAGAAACGGAATGGCTTTTAACAAGGGGAATTTAATAAATTGCTAGTTTACAGTTCTAAGCCTGAGAAAATGTCCCAATTAAAACAAGTCTATAGAAAGGTCCAACTTAAGGCATCCGGGGAAAGATACCTTGGTTCAAAAAGGCCGATGACGTTCAATGTTTCTCTCTCAGCTGGAAGGGCACATGGCGAACATGGCAGCATCTGCTGGCTTTCTCGTGGCTCTACCAAAAGGGACTCTCTCTCCAAAATGTTTCCTCTTTTAAAGGATTCCAGCAAGCAACTCCACCTTCAATGGGTGGAGACACACCTCCATGGGAATCACCTAATCAAAAGTTACCACCCACAATTGAGTGGGTCACATCTTCATGGAAACAATCAAAATGCTCCCACCCAGCAATATTGAATGAGGATCAAAGGGCATGGCTTTTCTGGGGTCCACCACAGATTCAGACCAGGACACCAAATATGCTGCTTTAAAGGAGAGACCTTGTCTTGAATGCTTACAGCATCTATGTCTTAGGCTTAGTATCTCACACGACTTATCTCCTATGTGGAACGCTCATTTCACTTGTAACTACTTGTTCATTATCTGTCTTCCCCATTAGATTGTAAGTTTCATGAGGGCAGGAACAGTGGCTCATCTCCACACCCCCTGCCTCCCGACTCCTTGCAGTATAGTAAGTGTTCAATAAATGTTTGTTGAATGAATGCATCAAGTACATGACTCAAACTAATGATTATCTTTGAACTATCTATATTTTATTCCCCCAGTAGATTCCTGAGACCCCTAAACATGCTAAATCAGGATATTAGGGTGAGGGGGATGAGTTCCTTACCTGAAGCATGTAAAATCAAGATATGAGGGTATGAGTTCTCCATCCAAGTTCTTAGAGGGGAAATTGTTACATAATTGTTGGAAACATAATTGAACATTCATATAATTAGATACCTGCACCTATAAATCAATGCTCAGTCCTTTTTTTCCTCATTAGCACAGAAATCACAAAGTTTTCATCAAGAAAATAAAAACTATGAGCACTAGGAGTGATATGACAGAAGTGATCAATATTCAGGATTAGAAAAAGACATAATAAGCACCCTGGAGCACACTGAAATGTCAGGACAATGGACAGCAGCCCACATGGGTGCCTCTTCCACACACTTGAGCTACTCCCCTGGTGGATACTAACCAAAAGAGATTGCGCCCTTAAGAGCTCCTACATCTATGATAGGGCATCTCTTCAAGTTAAATCTCCTCATTACCTCTTACTAGGTCATGCTCTATCTCCAACTCTCTTTCTTTGTACTCAGGTTTTGCCTCTTCCTGATCCCTTTGGGTCTGGATTTGCCTCTTTCCTGGTAGGCTCTTCCAGTTGAGTTAAGAAAAAAGGCCAGTTAAAGCAGAGTAAAGTATTGTAGCTGTGATCCCTCTCACTCCTCACTTCTATCTGCATCTCAGATTGCCCTCCAAGGCAAAACTATTTTGAGCATCATTGTTATCGAAGTAGAATATTTGTCTCCCAATTCCCTCTAATGTTGTCAGGGATGGAGGGAGATATCCATAGTTAATTTCCTACCTCCCTTGGTGCAGCCCATTTCATCCTTACATTCTAGCCCTAACCCTAACCCAAATCTCTTTTCATTCTCTTATTTGGAATGAAAAAGTAATTTTCTTCTTACTTCAGCTATTGTGGTAGTGCTATAGAAATTCAGAAATCTTGAAGTCTCCCATTTCCTTTCCCTCCATTTTCAGGCAATCACAAGTCTTGCTCATTCTCTCAAATATATCACCTCCTCCCCACCAGGCTGTGCCCACTGGTCAAGTCACCACCCTCTCTTGCCTGGATGACTGCATCAACCTCCCCACTTGTTGTCCTGACACCCCAATAACTCCCTCCAAAAGATTCTCCATCCACGGACATTTTTCTAAAATTTAAATATGATCATGTTATTCCCCCATTTGCCAACCTCAGGATAAGGTCTGACTCCTTCAAACATCAGGTATAAGGCCCTTCAATCCTGGACCAATCCTGCATTTACAGCCTCAACTCCCTCAACTCCCCTCCAGACTCCACACCCATTAGAACTCAATTATCTAGTTATATAGAATTATTGATAATTTTCCAAATAGATGTAGTATAAGCATAGTGGTTGGAAATGTGAGTTTAATAGTGAGACTGCCTGGGTTGGAATCCAGTTCTACAATTTACTAGCTATATATACTGTCTGGTTCCCAAATTTCCTCAATTAAAAATAGGAAAAATATCATTTTTTTTAGAAGGCTGTTTGGAGTGCAAAGGAGGTAATCCACATAAAGCTATTGCACATCACCTATTTTATCATCATTAAATGTGCCTGGTTATCTTTGATTTATGCTGATGCTTATGCCCACTCTTCTCTGCCTGGTTTTTCATTGCTAACTCACCTTCAATTCTTGATTGAGGCATCACCTCTTCCAGGAAGTCCTCTTGGACTCTTGGGCAGGGCTTATGACCCTCTTCTCCCTGCTTACTTCTCACAATGTACATATCTGACACATCTGATTGAAGCCCTTGTAAGGGGTGTGCGTCTTTTTTCTTCCCACCCTCAGTGCCTAGCTCAGTGCCTGACATAGGGGGCAAGACATGTTGCTTAAATCTTACTCTGTTATGAGCCTTTGTACTTTTCAAAGGTAGAAGCTGTTCCTTCACTCCTGTCCCCCACAGCTCTCCACCCAGATCTGGGCAGAATCAATGCTCACAAAAGACTCTTTCGCTCAGCTGAATTGGAAATGACAGACTCGTTCCAGGAGTCCTCGCATGGCCATCTTGATGGGGTAGAGGGCGGCTGGCTGGCAGGAGCACACAGATAAAGCGGGTCAGAGTTGGTATAAGCCATTTATTCTCCTGAAAGAACTAAAGCTAATCTTTCATGAGCAGTCTGGTCGGATTCTCGTCTCTAATACAGATACTATCAGGGTCTTAGACGTGATGAAGTCCCTGGGGTTTCTATAAGACTCAGAATGCCGGCCGGAGTTAAATGCCTGTTCTCTTCCAAGCTACAGCAACTCTCTCCAGGTCAGCAAACAACAGACGCCAAGCTGCAGGGAAATGCCAGATTCTCCTTGCAGTCTGGAGTAACTGAAATGGAAGAGGCTCTGTGCCCCCCTGCTCCCTCTCCCACCGCTGCCACACCTCTGTCTTTAGATCTCAGCCTCGATGTCAGTTCTTCAGCAGCAGGACCTTCTCTGGCCAACTTAAATGAAGAAGTCCTCACAATGTTACCAGTGTTCGGATTTGCTCTGAGTGCACAGGGACATGATCACCCCTCTACAATCCACCAGGCACATCCTTCTTTCATGCCAACACAGGCAATTTTACATCAATTTTTAAAACTATACGAATACTGTTTGTCTTGTCCCCCATGACCATGTGTTCTCAAAGGGCAGAGGCTGTGTCTACCTGACCCATGTTGGATGCCCAGTATCCAGCACAGGGCCTGCCCCATGGAGGTGCTGATGACCTATGGGTTGGCCGAATACTGCAAGTATGCCTGGGTGCCTGCTGCAGGTCCCCCTCCCTTGACTGCCTCCGGTAAAGAGTTTTGTGCTGGGGAGTGGTGGACACAGAGGCCACAGCCCTGGACTCTCCCCCAGCAATTGTGGGCTCAGATGGGTTGCAAATTTACCTAGAAAAGATAGGGGTAGGCTGATCCCCGATATCTTGGCATATGTTATCCTCTATGGTCAAGAGAGTTTTCCCAGGCTTGCCTTGGCTGCTTGCATTTTTTTCTGAGACCCCTAGAATGCATGGAAAGTCCTTCTCGGCAATGAATTGGGGTATCTGAGGTTTGCATTAGCCATCTTCTTTGGGGTTTGGCTCAGACTTTGAAAGACCCCTTTATTTACACACCACAGGGGATTCCAGGTCTCCCCAGGGGAAAGCTAGTGAAGCTCAGCAGAGCATTCCCTCTACATTTAAGGAGGCTCCCGGGGGGAACAAAGGACAAGTTTGTAAATGCAGATATCTGGGCCTTCCAAAGCGAGTGCCTTCAGATGCTATCGCATCCCTAGGCCGAGGAAAATGGGCAGTGGAAAGAATTCAAAAGTGCTAATTATCTGTCTGCACGGCGCACCCCCGGTGGGCCCCATCAGAAGCCCCGCTCTCACCAATTCAAGTTAACTCTGGAAACTGCAAACTGCCTTCCTCGCCAGCAATGAACTAGGATCAGGTAAAAGAATTCAGAGGATGAGAAACAGTCCTCAGATTCATGCCTTGAGACATCCACCCATTGACATAGAGAGTGGGATCAAGGTGACCCCCTGACTCAGTAGCTATCTGCTATCTTAACTTGTTGCAAGTTGCCCTCCAGGCCTTCTACAATTTGACCCCTGGGCCTTCTTTCTAAGGTCGCCAGACAGGAGAGATGCTCAATTCTTCAGACCTGATATTTGGGGGAAGGGGGAGTTCAGATAATGGGGATGCTACTGTCTCTGGAGCACTTATGCACTCAGCACTCTGCTTTACAGGTGTTGATTTTATATTTCCCCTCTCTCTTTCCCTCCTTTCCTTCTTCCCCTCCTTCTCCCTTTTTTTATTTCAATGCTAGCTATAGCTAATGAGTATCTTTACACATGTGCCTTTTGATACCACTGAATCAAATTCCTTGGAACGAAATTCTTTGGTCAGAGGCCATGAACATTTTTATTGCTCTAGCTGAACAGAATTGCCATATTGCTTTCCTGAGGGGTCTTTCAAATTGTAAAACACCTGAGTTTACCAATGTTACAATAACCTTGCCAGCTCTGGCTGTTATTGGTTTAAACATTTTAAACTAATTTAGTAGATGTGAAGTGGTCCCTGCAGGGTACTTTAAGGTGCATTTATTTGACCTTTATGAAGGATGAGCATGCCCCATGAGTTTTCCTGCTTGTGTCTCTTCTTTGGTAAATTATTTCATTACATACTCTATTTGACTTTTGTGGTCTGGATTTTTTTTTAATTATAACTTTGAATGAATTATACTATACAGCAGTGTTTATAAATCTTTTCTCTTCCATTATAACCCATTCCCCAGAAGACTTTATAGATATTTTCCCATGCAAATTTAATAGCTTAGTTATATTCTCTATCTGTTCATGTATATACAAGAACCCAAGGACCAATTTTCATCCCATTGGGGGCAATATTGCTCCTGTTGAGATTATATCCAATAAAGTCAACTAAATAACAATGGACTGATGATAATGAATTAAATAATAACTCAACTAAATAAGTAAATCAAATTTAACAGACATTTCCTGGGCACAAGCAATGAGCTCGTCACTGTGAGTTCCAGAATGAAGTTGTCAAAGGCCCCCATGTCTTGTCTTCCACCGTTTTTCATGCAAATAGATGAACAGGTCGAGAAAGGTCATTGCCAAGTGGGAAGAAGGAACAGCCTGTGGAGAGGTCCAGGGATGGTCACGACAAACAAATGACAGCTGCAACAAGGCAGGGCCAGACGTTTGTGGGCAGATGAGTTTCACCCTGGAGCAGAGAGTCGGAGCCAAGAATTGTGCTTTAGATGTATTCCTGGTACGTAAGGCTGAGCAGCTTCTTGGTTGAAGAGGGACCCGGGCATCAGAGAAACCTGGTGCAAAGCCCAGCTTGTAATTTACTCGCCATGCAATTTACGTGGGCCAGTCACTTGGCTCCAGATTCCAAATCTATAAAATGGGGAGAATAATAAGGCCCACACTTCCAGGCAGGTGTGAGGATCAAATGGGATCAACGTCTCTAAACCCTTGGCAGAGCGCCTGGTGCAGAGTTAGGGCTCAAAGTCTGTTCATACCAGTCAGGCATGTGGCGGTGAGAAAGAGAGTTCTGCTAAACATTTTTTCCCAAGGGTCTCTCTCTGGGAGAGTGTGACTTTCAGATGCAAAACCAAAATAAGCATATAAATAATTTAAAAAACTTAAATTACTCCTTTCCCGGGAGATTTTGCTCCCCAACCCTTTCCTTTTTCATGCGCTCTAGCCCAATGCTTCTTAAATGTCAATGAAAACACGAGTGACTTGGGATCTCGTTAAAATGAAGATCCTGATTCAATATGCCTGGGTTAGGGTCCAAGGTTCTGCATCTCTAACCAGCTTCCAGGTGCTGCTGAGCTGCTGGACTGCCGGCTGCTCTTGGAGCCCTGTGTTTAGATGCAGGTTGGGGATGGTGGTGCTATCAGGACTCGGAAGCATCCTGGGAGTTAGCTGGGGAATGGAAGCAGATCTCCAGCTACTGCCAGGGCCACGAGTGGTCACCCACAGACCCATCCTTTGCTTTAACAGGCAAGGTCTGGATGTATGTTTGGAGCCAGATGCTTCCCCTAGCCCAGGGGCTGGACCTGGTCCTGGGGTGTGGCTTTGGATTCCGCACACATCATTGAGCCACCTCTGTAATGACAGTCGCTTTTCAGGGAGCCCCAACCATGTTCCAGGCATTTTGCTGCCTCAGTGCTGATCCCTCTGGCAGCCCTGAGATGAGGCAGCAGCTGTCATAACCCCCTTTCTACTAGGAAAGTAACTGAGGCTTGGAAAGGCTAAGCATGTCGGTCCAAAGTCTTATGTGAGAAGCAGCTGAGATGGGATTTTAATGGAGAGCTGACTCTGAGCCTCCACTTTCCACCTGCCAACAGTCAATCCCCTGGAGTTTCTAGACTTTTCTAGCCTTGGGTTAGTCTCTGGGGACACAGAGCTGCATAAGCAATGCATAGGGAGCAGGCAGAGCTCACAGCCCCCTAGGGAGGCAGGCTCACATAGTAGCATCTGCTGCGGGCAGTCTGCAGCAAGGCTGCGGTAGAATCAGCCATGTGGGATTCTTGGCTTCAGGGCCAGATTCCTTTCCCACGTGCTCCCCAATGCCAAGGAAAATGGGCTTGGAGTTTTATGCAATAGGAACCTAATCTTTGGTTTTCAACTCTGACCATCCATCTCCAACCAGCCCATTTCCTTGCTAGGAGCGGAAGGGGAGTTGCTTCTCCAGAGAGAGCCTGAGATGACCGAAGTCAAAACCAGAATCCTGCATCCAGCCCCTGGGTCAACTGCTGGATGGCTGTGCAACTCTGGATGAGTTACTTTACCTCTCTGAACCTCAGTTTCTCACTGTGAAAAATAATAATTGTAGTTCCCATGTATTAAGTATGTGCATGCAAGCATCATGTTCCCTTAGTTAACCCTCATTGCAAGTCATGTGGTAGGCATGCCATCATTCCCATTTGCAGATGAGCATGTCGTGGTTTAGGGAGGGGCTTATAGTTACTTAGACACTGGAGGGCAGTCCAAATATTCAGTGGAACAAAGAGTACAAACCACCAGGCACACAGTAGGTCCCATTACTGGGCAGTCATCGCGGGCTCCTGCAGTCACTGCAATTTCACACTCTCTCCCCTGCCACCCTGCAAATGCGCTGTGAACTCTTTGTCCGGGCTGGCCCTCTGCGGTGAAGTTCTGACTTCTTGATCAACGCCACCTGCTCTCCAGAGGTTGACAGAGGGTTGGCAGGGATGTCTATGGGACATGCCCGAGTCAGCCAGGATGCTGCCCCATGAGGGTATCAACTCGCGTGAGCATCTGGGAGACCACACTGTGTGCCCGGCACTTTTCTAAGAGCTTTGCATGATCATCGCACGGAAACCTCGGGGCCTGTGTGAGGTCTGCACTATATCATCCCCATTTTATAGAAGCCAAGGCCTAGAGAGGAGAAGTGCCTTCTCCAAGGAAGTGGCAGGGTACAGAGTTGAACCCAGATTTCAGTGAATCCCACGTCCGTGCTCTTAGCTATTTCCCTGAACCTGTCCACCCTACAAATGCCCCTCCATTTACCTGACCCCATGCATGCCTGATCTAGGCAAAAAGACCAGCCAGGCAGTCATTTTACCCCCTGTGGCCAGAATATGGGGTCTTCCTAACAGGCGTGGCAGAGAGACCCCTACCTCTGCATCAAGTGGCAGAAAAGCACATCCTCCTCCAGGCTTGTGAGACCCTCCAGCGTCTGCAAAGCGCAGTCGCACAGCACTGGGTGAGTGGCCCCCCAACAATTCCCCGTGGCTGGTATCGTCACCCCCATTTCTTTTTATGGGGAAAGTGAGACCCAGATGGTATCATGAGGAAATGTATTTGAAACTGGATTAGAAGTTCCAAAATGCTGTTCTAATGAAGGGAGTTATTAATAACCCTAATTAAGAAAAGCAACAACAACGCTAATAGTCGCTACCCATTACAGATTCAATTCTGTGCAATAAACACTTCCAGGCATGGTGCTAAGTGCTCAACCAATATTATCTCATTTAATTCAATTAACGACAACAACCCAGGAGAAATGTTCCGGGATTAATGGACTCAGCTAGCAGGATTGAAACTTGGGCGGATGTTCTCACATCTTAAAAAAAAAATGCTTGTTTTGTTTTCCTTCATTCCTTTGGGGGTTAGTGAGAAAAAGAGGAAGGTGTGGGCTGGACAGGGGAAAATGGGCTCCTCCACCGAGAGAGATCTGAGACCGTCTGCTTTTACCTTCCTTTCCAGATTAAATGGCTGCTGGGTATTGAGTTCAGAAAGCAAGATGCCCCTCTTCCCTCTTGACCTCCCTTTTAGCCATTCCTTCTCCCTATCTTCCAAACCTTTCCTCCTTCCAACATGTCTTTCCTGTGTGCCAAATACTCTGGTGGGTCAGAGTTACAGCAGTGAACTAGCCAGGTGAACACACTTTTTCACAGGAGGAGGGGTGTGTCTCATAATGGCCTGAAAGTGGGATCCTTAAATAGACTCTAGGACTGTCTAGGACTGAAAGGAACATGTACCCCAGGCCCAGGATGGGGACTCGGGGATAGGAGATTTGGGTCAATTCTTAAGAGTACAATAAATAGACAGTTAAGGATTAGTTTGCCCAATAAGTCTCAGCACCCGTCCCTGCAACTGTCCAAGCTATTTCATCTTGAAACCTGTATAACATGGTATTTGATTTCCATGAACTCTTTTCATATAACGGCATCTCAAAAACAGGAGAGCATTGTATTGCATGATCCGGTTTGGCGTAATAGTTTGGCATTGTCCGGCAAGAGGCGTATTTACAGGACTCGCCATCTTTGCCCTTTGCAGCAGGGAACAAAAGTATAATAGATGGAATAGTAACAGTCATCGCAATAGCAATAATAATGCCAATAAAAGTGGTAGCGACGGAGCAGCAGTGACAATAATAAGCAAGGTAGAGACCCATGTGAGTTAAGGGAAGGGGCCAGCATCCCTCTATGGCAGGTAAGGCCAGAGGGATTGAGGAGAAGTGAAGGGACCGTCCCAAGGTCACACCCAGGCAGTGGCCGGCTGGAGAGGAGGACTTGGGTGTCCTGACAGCCAGGCCAACATCCTTTAATGACAATGCCAAAGACAGCAATAACTGCTGGCATTTTGACCTGCTCACCTTGTGCCAGGTATTGTGCAGGGAGTTTTGCATACAGTAATTGCAGTCATGACAATGACTTTAAAAAGAGGCACCATCGGAGCATTTTCTATACAGCCCAAACCTACATGAGGTAGGGCATAAGTCAAAGGAGAGGGAAAAGGATGGGCTTGGGAGAGCCCCTGCCCAGAGAGGGAGCTCCTTCCTGGGTAGGATGGGTAGGATTTTGGCAGGAGGAGCTGTTGTTGGAGGGGTTGGACAGTGGTACAGAGCAGACACAGTGGTGTTTCAAGGGCTGGCTGGAAGCTTGCATCCTGTTTCCAACAGAGCAGCTTTGTCCCACCCCCACCTCCCTTTCCTCTTCAAATTCTACCGCATCCTTTTTTTTTCTAAAGTCAGGCTTTCAGCTGCCAGGGATGCCTGCTTCCAGGTCCACGGGAATGGTGCTTGGGGATTTCACATAGCTACCTTGGCTACAGGCAAGCAACAGTTGCCATGGAAACCCTTCATCCCTTCCAAGACCCGCAGCCTATTCTCTCTCCCCTGGCACTCCACCCCCACCTCCCTGCTGCACAGGGGTAGGGGAGACCAGGGAGCCCCAGATACAGACAGGGTGCATTACAATTCTGCTCTTTTGTGCAAACCACCTCCCTACCTCTGGTCCACTTCAAATCCAACCTGTTCATGCTGGCCGGTGATTTATCTCATGTCCAGCTCCAATTGGGTCATTCCCTTGCTCACTGTCCCCCCCATGGCTCCTCACTGCCTGAGACAAAGTAAAAAGTACAAACTTCTTGTCTTGGTATTTAAATCCCCCCCCTCAATAATCTAGTTGCACGTGAACATGGAAACCCCACTGGTCAGTGGGCTCCAAGAGGGACCAGACTGTCTTACTCATCACTGCCTTCCTGTCGCCCAGCTCCTGGCTCATAGTGGACACTCAGGAAGGAACAAAAGGCAGGGAGGAATGCAAAATTGCCAATTTCCCCTACCCTCCTCAGTTAATCTCTGCTCTGGCCACCCAGGAGACAAACTGGAGTTCACTGTCCATCTTTAAGGTTCTTCTTCCAATCCCAGGCAGGTACCCACCCCTCCTGCCAAAATCCTACCCATCCTTAGAAGGCCCTGCTCAAATACCACCTCCTCCAGGAAGCCTAGCCAGATGCTTCTAACTTAGAATGAATGCCTCTCTATTCTAGGGCTCACTGTGGCTGAGCCTTGCATGCACAGAGCACTTCGCTAAGTTATTTGAGTTTGAAGAGCCTGCAATCATCGTTCCTTAGGCCCCCAGTGGCTAGAACGGAACACCTGGAGGTGTTTAGGAGACAAATGTGTTTTTGAAATCATTTGCATCAAAGGCCCTTATGAATCTCCATCATTCCAGGACTTCTTAATTGGGCTCATCCTATCTCAAGATTCAGAGCTCCAACACACATGCAAATTGAGCGATCAGTAAACCGTCTGATTTTTCTTCTCTGGGGGTTTATATAGGTTAATATGAATCACCTGTCAGGAACTCATCAAGTCATTTGATAAACTTGAGTGCCGTCTCCCTTTCCAGGTGCCCTGCTTTAGTCCTTGGCCGTTTTACCGTCTCTTTTCCAGGTATCAGCTAGAGTGATCTTTTAAAGATGTAAACCACAATAAGGTCATTCTATAGCTCAAGACCATCCAGTGGGCTCCCCTTTCATTCACAGGATGAGCTGAAGCCCTTGATCTCCAAGAGGACTGGATTTCCCTTCTCACTGATCTCATTTCGTTCTTCCCCTCACATGCTCAACTCCAGCACCCTGGCCACCTTGTTGCCCCTCACACTGCCTAAGCACGGTTCTGCCTCAGGACCTTTGCATTTGCTGTTCTTGCAACTGAATGCTGTCCCCATGGTTGTCTGCATGGCTTGTGCTCTCATTCATTCTCCTTTCTCTGCTCAACTTCACCTCCTCACAGAATCCCTTCCCCACTCATCTATTGCTCTATGTTCTCCTTACCAGCTTTCATTTTTGTACTGCACCTGCCATGTGCTGACATATTCTACATGTGTTTGCATATCTTCCATCTCTTCCACTAGAATATCAAGTCCATGAGGATGGGGACCATTTGTCTTGCACCCCTTTTTTAAAAGCATTTTTTGAACAAATTTTCACACACATACATTCCAAACATGGTGTACAATCAATGACTCACAATATCATCACATGGTTTTGTATTCATCACCATGATCATTTTTTTGAACGCTTGCATCACTCCAGCAAAAGAGATAAAAAGAAAAATGAAAAACCTCATACATCCCATACCCCTTACCCCTCCCTCTCACTGACCACTAGTTTTTCCATCCACTCAATTTATTTTATCCCTTATCCCCCCCTAGTATTTATTTATTTTTGTACTAATCTGTTCATACCCTGGATAAAAGCAGCATCAGACACAAGCTTTTCACAATCACACAGTCACATTGTAAAAGTTGTATATTTATACCATCACCTTCAAGAAACAAGGCTACTGGAACACAGCCCAGTGGTTTCAGGTACTTCCCTCCAGCCACTCCAATACACCATCAACTAAAAAAGGATATCTATATAGTGCATAAGAATAACCTCCAGGATAACCTCTTTACTCTGTTTGAAATCTCTCAGCCACTGAAACTTTATTTTGTCTCATTTCTCTCTTCCCTCTTTTGGTCAAAAAGGCTTTCTCAATCCCATGATGCCAGGTCCCAGTTCAACCCTGGGAGTTCTGTCCCATGTTGCCAGGGAAATTTACACCCCTGGGAGTCATGTAGGGCATACAGCAGAGTTCACCTGCTAAGTTGGCTGAGAGAGTGAGGCCACATTTAAGCAACAAAAGACGTTATCTGGGGGTGACTCTTAGGCATAATTTTAAGTAGGCTTAGCTTATCCTTTGCAGGAATAAGTTTCATAGGGGAAAACCCCAAGATCAAGGGCTCAGTCTATTGATTTGGCTGCCCACACTGCTTGCGAGAATATCAGAAATTCTCCAAATGGGGAAGTTGAATATTTCCTCTTTTCTCCCCATTCCCCCGAAAGGTATTTTTCAAATACTTCTTTATTCACTGCCCAAATTACTCTGGGATATATCAGGGCATCTCACTAACCTGATGTCTTGTCCCCTTTTGCATCCCTAACACCTACACCTGTAGCCTGGCAGGAATAAGCACTCTATCAGTATTTTTTTTAGATGAATGGATGAATTCATTTTGTAAGCCTTCATTGAGAAGTTACGATGTGCCTAGCACCATGCTAAGCCCTGAAAAAGTTTCACATTAGCCGGAGCATCTCCTCCAATAAGCAACCAACTCCAGGACAACAAGTCATGATTCCTAAATCTCTTTTCCAGTCTCTCCAACACTTTGAGCCTCGTGATGGTGCTGGGACGTTGCCAACACGCCTGAGATACACTTTCCACCATTACCCCGATTTTCTAAACCAGGACAGAAAGGCTCAGAGAGGTGAAGGAACTTGGCCAGGATTACCCAGCTGGAGAGGGGCTTGCACCCAGGCCAGGAGGCTCCATACAGAACGAGACAGACCCCGGGCCCTGGAGGAGATCAGTGAAGGAAGCAACATGACGTCAGCATTAGGACGTCTTTATTAAGTGCCTACTGTGTACAGTTACTTGCGATGCTGGGCTTGGCACATGGTCCTAGCAACCACCTAGTGCTCGGCTGCCTAGTGTTCGGCAGCACAACCGAACACTAGCTTCAGGGAAAGCTGTGGGACTGGGACAAGTGACTCCCCCTCTCTGAGTCCCAGGAACACCTGTGAAGGTATCTGCCCCCGCCTAGGTATGACTGTTCTCATCAGTGTTGGCTAAGTCCCTTCATGCACAATTAACGACCGCATCTCCCTGAGGACACGTAGTCATTCTTCAGCCCTCCCTCCGTTCAGGCGGCATGCATGGAAAGCAACACCCACGTGGGCCAGGAGTCGATGCAAAGGGGCTCCTCTTAAAATAAAATGGGAGCCTGAAAAGCCCAAAAGCTATTTTTAAGGGAGTTCTGGAACTGTTTGTTTTAAAAGTATCATGAAATGGTTATTACCAACTTTTTTTTTCCCTGGCCTTCTTCCCAAACAGGTGCAGTGAGATTAGTGGTAATTTAAAAAGCAGGATTGCCTCTGTGTCAATTTCCTGCTAATGAGCAAAACACGCCATGTAATTGCTATGTAGTGAAGGAGGCAACAATACATTCTCGGGGGCTGTTTAATATGCCGGGACTTGGTTGAGCAGATGTTCTGAGACTCCCTCTCCAGGACGGAGGAGGCAAACCCAGAACAAGAAGGCGAGGCTGCTCCTTGGTTTGTCTCTGTCCAGTGCTGGGCACCTTGGAAAGCATTAGGCAAAGCCATGCGAGCAATGGGTGCTTGATTCCTGGAAGCTGAGCTTCTGGCCTGGGCTGCAACTGGAGTGGCACAAGGGACTCCGGTCTCTACAGCCTGAGCCACCAACCCCAGGTTATAAAAGCCTTGTATTTTCCTGGACTTGCAATCAGCGAGGTGATTGCTGACCGTGACTCTGGCACATGACTTTCACCCAAGTCCCAGCTGCACCATCTCTAGAATGGGGTTTGTAACGGCCAACACATCTCATGAGGATGAATGAGTGAATGAATGAACTGGGCATGCCCCTGCCTGGGTGCCCTTCTCTAAACTGTCCACGTGGCTCACTCCCCCTCCATCATCAAGTCTTTGCTCCAATGTCACCATCTCAATTAAAGCCTTGGTGCCTGCTCTCTCCCTTAACAGGCTCCATGTTTTCCCATAGCCCCTGTGAGAAATTATCAACATTCTAGGTAATTCAGTTATTTTTTATGTTTATCATCTGTGTCTCCATCTCGGAATGTGAGCTCCCCAAGGACAAGAATTTTATGGCCTATTTTTTTCTTTCACTGATGATCCCAAATGCTTAGAATGGTGCTTGGCCCACAGTAAGTGCTCAGTTAATGTTGAATGAATGATGCTTGTGAAACTTTTAGCCCAGTGGTATTTAGCAGGGGCCCAGTACATGATAACGTATTAGCTATTACTGAAATTGTCCCAAGCAAAACATTTTCACATTGAATTAATTTTCTGTCCTGCAGGTATGGGGCCAGAAGCTTTTAAAAGAATTACCTTTTCAGTCTTCCCAGCAATCGACTGAGGTACGTACTATTGTCATTTGCACTCGGCTGGGGCAAATGAGGTGACTTGTCCACCACATAGCTGACAAGAGGTGGGGCTGGTTCCAATGTCACCTTTGAGTTCCAAGGCCCCTTTCCCCAGCCAGCCCTGTGCACCTGTTGCTGACAGGCAGTGGGCATCTGATGAATGGGGCTTCTCTTCCATTCAGGAGAAGGGGTCATTCAGTTGGAGTATTTGCCAAAGGGAATCAAACGAGAGAACAGCGGAAAGGCACACAGGCAGAGGGAACTGCATGAGCCAAGGTTGGGGGCTCAGCCGGGAATGGGTTTCTTGTGCCTATATTGTGTGCCCACCCCAAAAGGTGCAAGGTGCAATGGAGAATATACATGCAAGGAGCCCCGTCCCTGCCTAGGGGAGCGACAGCACTCATGAAACACGGGTGAACAATGAAAGCAGGAGTAAAATGAATTCCACGATTTAATGAATATTTGCAGCTCAAGAAGCCTCAGTCCCAGGCTGGTCAGGGGGACCCAAACTCCTTGAGTTAAACAGAAATGATGGTCAGGGGGTTGTTACGAGAGTGACAGGTGAGAATGAATGGCTTCGTGCTTGGGTTCCCACGCGGCGCCCCAGGTCCCATTAGCAGGTTTAGGATGCATCTTTCCCGAGTGGAAAGTGAAAAGGGAGGATGCTTTATGACTCCAGTGGAGCTGAAAACCAGACCGTTCCATATTGATAAGGCACCAGAGCGAGAAAAATGGCCCCTCGGAATCTGAGAAAGAGGCGGCACATGGAGCTGGGAGGATTGGGGGTCTGGGGTCGCATTTGAATCAGTCCTTTGGGTGGCTCCGAGGCTACGAGGGAAGAACTTGAACTATAGTTCCTGTCCAGAAGTTAAAACTTGGTGCTCTACTTAGCTTGAGAACAGTGGTTACCAGTCAAGGGTCTGGGGCAGATGAAACAGGTCTTAATCTTGGCTTAGTCCCAGGAAGCATGAACTTAGGCCAGAGGCTACCCCTTGGGTCTCAGGCTCATGATCTGCAAACTGAAGGTAAAAATAGGAGGGGTCTCCTTGAGCTATTGTGAGAACTAAATGAAATTACTTATGTGAAGCTTGGTTCATTGTCAGTGCTCAAACCCAGAGTCCTGGGTTTGAGTCTGGACTCCACCTCTCCCCATCTTCAAACTGAAATTGCCCTCATTTCACTTCATTGGCTTGATGGATAAAATGATACTTGGCGAATGGCATTAAAGAAGAAGGGGACCCGAATCCTGCTGGAGGGTGTTTGCAAAGGCTTCCAAGGACCTTGTTGGCCAACCTGCAGGGGCTTATTAACCACTTACTATGTGCAAGATGCTAAGATACACCTGGGGATGGTGGCTTATAGTCATGGCCAGAGCACCTATTCACCCTCCAGCTGTGTGGGTGCTCCCACTTCTAGAATTCCCATTTCATTCCCTATAGTTCCTGTCCAGAAGTTAAAACTTGGTGCTCTACTTAGCTTGAGAACAGTGGTTACCAGTCAAGGGTCTGGGGCAGATGAAACAGGTCTTAATCTTGGCTTAGTCCCAGGAAGCATGAACTTAGGCCAGAGGCTACCCCTTGGGTCTCAGGCTCATGATCTGCAAACTGAAGGTAAAAATAGGAGGGGTCTCCTCGAGCTATTGTGAGAACTAAATGAAATTACTTATGTGAAGCTTGGTTCATTGTCAGTGCTCAATTAACAGCAGGTATCACTATTTTTTCTATTGTTGTTGTTTCCATCTTGTCTTTAGTTCGCCTCTTACACTGCAGCTTCCTGGAAAGCAGAGCCTGCATTTGACTCTTCCTTGGCATCTGCAAATGATCAGAACTTCGCCTGGCTTATGGTGGGTGCTAAATAAACAGTTTTGAAGTAAGTGAAGGAGTGATGGAATGATTGCCATCTTGTCATGAGGCTATCTTGGTAAACAAGCTTCCCTAACTTTTAGCTTCTTCCAGATGGAGTTGAAATTTTAGCTCTTCCACTCCCCTCCGCATCCCCCCTCCAGCGTGCTTTGCCCAATGGAAGCTCGCAGTAGGTTCTCATGAAACACCAACTGTGAGCCTGGATGTGGTTTCAGGCTAAATTGCGTTATGGATGCAACCCTGACCTCAACAGCTCAGACCCACTCTTTGGCCCCCTTAGCCCCGCTGGCATCCTTAACCAACCTCCTGCTTCCCTGATTGATAATGGTGACTCATCTGCCCGCAGCCCCTGCCTCCTGCCATCCACTGCCCTGAGGCACCAGTGTCCAAGACAAGCCCTTCCTCCAGCTGATCCCTGGGCATGCCAAGCTGGCAGACCCCTGCCCCTTTTTTTCTCTTCTGCCTTCTCCTGGGTGCTTCTCCACTGAGAATAATCCAGGGCTGCAGGCCTGACGGTGGAAAATGACTCTTCTGGCTGCTTTTCAGTTTCCAGATTGATTGGGGACAAATGGGAACTTGGTCCCCTCAACCAATCATCCAAGGCAGCCAGCTGTAACTAGGTATACACTTAAACAGCCGGCGTGTGAAATTGCGCGTCCCTACTCTGCTGATTAAAAAAATACAGACGACGAAGCCCAGATCATCATTCCTAGCAGTCACAGGCTTGGAGGCCCAGGGAGTGGGCTGGGCTGGGGTGGGCTGGGGCGGGGGTGGGGCAGAAGGACCACCTCGGTGACCACAGCCGTCTTCTCATCCGTAGCCCCCGCAGCCCCAAGCACTGCATGTCGAAATGTGTTTTGTCTTCCACGTTGCCCTGGCGAAGTTATCGATAATTCAGTTCCCTGGTTCTATCTCTGCAATTGACAAGAGTCATGCCGAAGTGGTGTTTACCCTGGGCCAATTGCTCTGTGTGCTGGCTCATTGCAACCTCCTGACAACCTCCAAGGCCAGTACGAGCACGGGTGCCCATTTCACAGATGAGGAAACTGAGGCCCCGAGAGGTGAAGTCACGCTTCAAGTAACTGGCAGCACCAGGATTTGAACCCAGGTCCATGTGACTGAAGATCCACTCTGTAGATGGCTCCTGGAAGGACACAAGTCAGGGAGCAGCAGGCCCAGCGTGGATAGTTCCTGGTGGCTTCTGGGAGGTAGTGATGCCGAGCTGAGTCCTGCGTTAGGCAGAAGATAAAAGGGGGAACAGAGAAGGGCTGCAGGTGGGAGGAGAGGGCTTTTGTCTGGGTATGAGAGAGGCTGGTGCATATGGGAGACCAGGGAGGCTTTTGCATGGCTAGAGGAGATCAGATGGAGGAGCTGGAAAGGAAAGTGGGCACAGCAAGTGCTCAGAGGCTGGCAGTGGCTATGCCACACTGAGTTTTGGAGGCCAAGAGTTAGGATGTCATCTTGTTAGCAGAATGAAGCCATTGGCATATTTTAAGCTAGAAAAACCTGACCTTTTGGCTTGTGCATTCAGCCTTAGTTTTGTTAAGTATAGAAAAAACCCACTGAGGTTTTCAAAACTCTTAGCCTATCTCTAGGACCCTCTCTTACCATCACTGCCTTCACAGACCATCAGGGGACCCAGATTGGGAAATGGCAGTTTAGTTCAGGATTGCCTTTCTAAGGGGCCCTTTTGAAATAAATGTCACCACCAGAATTAAGCCCACAGGCTTAAAAGGTTTTGACCACCTGTCACGCCCATTCCTTAAAGTGGAATGAATTTCCCTTCTCAAGCAGATCAACCAAATACATAAACAAATGGAATGGAACATAAAAAGTCGGTTGATTTGGGGAGCCGAGGGCAAGGCCTGAGCCTCGCGGTGGGAGTACTCCATCACTGAGGAGTGAGGAACTTTCAGAAACACCGAAGTCCCCAGGCAGTTAGAAGCTTGGCCCTTCTCCGTTCAGTCCAGGGGATCCGAACGGGCTGGCATTCCCTCTCTCTGGAGACGAGCTGCGTGCTCTACCCCAGTTTGTCCTCAAACTTCAAACATAGCCAGGGCTCTGTGACAGCTGTGCAAAACGTCAACCTGGAGGGGCCATAGTGTCTGGGAAACAGCTGGACGGAAGGTGGCCTTTGTGGAGGGTGGCAGGGATGAGACAGAGGCTGAGCTGTCCACAGATGGGGACGAGGCCCCAAGACCTTGTCTGCCATGGGAACCTGGAGGGCAGGGCCAAGCAGGTCCGGGGCCCAGGGGCTGCCTCAAGTTAAGAAAGCATCTTCCCAGCTGCAGCCTGTGAGCTGCACTCACATAGCTTTATGGGGTCTCTCTGCTCCTTTGCTACCAGAGAGGTTTCTTCTTACTTAAATGTGATCACGTCCCTTCTTTCCGACTTAGAAGCCACCAATGGCTCCCCTGTGGTCCTCAGGATAAAGCACAGACTGTACCTGATGACATGCAAAGCTAGGCCTCTCATCACTCCCGAGGTATATACGCTCCAGGTGGGGGGGGCACGGTTTGTCCCCCTCAAAAGGCCAGGCTCACTTGAAGCCTTTGCTTGGCTTAGAATGTCTTTCTCCCTTTCACCCGGTCCATTTCCATTTATCTCTAAATTTTGGTATAGGTGTTATCTCCTCCAGGAAGCCTTCCTGCATTACTTCCATCTGCCAACTGCTGCCACCCCCATTGCCCTACAGCCTCTGTGCTTCTTCTCTCTAGTCTGGGAGCTCCTGAGGACAGAGGACAGAAGCTATGACTGCATCTTCTAATGGTCCAGGTGCCAATCCAGCAAAAAGCCTGGCCCAGGGTGAGCATTCAGCAAATGTTTGTTGAATGCTATTGAATGAGAGAATGAACAACTAAATGAATGAATGAATAAATACATAGATACTCTTGGCAACAGTTCTTAGCAGAGCATAATTTTGTCCCAAGGGGATATTTGATGATCTCTGGAAACCTGTTTGATTGCCATGGCTACAGAGTGCATCTCGTGAGTAGAGGCCAAGTGTGGTGTTAACCATGTGCCCATGCATAGGACGTTTCCCCCAACCCCCTTCCCCGAACAAAGAATTATCCATCCTATGTCCACAGTGCCAATGTTGAGAAACTCTAAGTCCTGTGTTCAGTGCTGTAGAGGATAGAAGAGAAGGCAAAGGCATAATTCTTCTACTTAAGCTTATGGTCTAGCGAGGCACACAAGAGTAATATCTGAGAAACCACCAGAAAACAGAAGAGGGCACTGATATTGATTGGACACTCCTATTAGGCACTGGAGATATCTCTACCCTATTGAACTTCTATGCATGCTTCAAAACCCAGCTTCAACATCACCTCCCTCAGGCAGCTTACCCTGATGTCCCACCCCAGGCTTAACCTGCCCCTTCTCTCTGCTGCTGCAGTTTCCATCACACTGTCCTGTGATTATTTGTATATGTGACTGTCTCTCCTCCAGTCTAAAGATGATTGTTATGTCTTCTCTGCCTCTGTTTCTCTTGTGCCTGGAAAATACTAAGTGATTTGCTCAAGTTCGGGGGGAAATGAACCCCAGAAATGGGCCTTTTGTGAATGGTAAGGCAATAGTTGGGTTCCCCCATCTTCTGGAACCTGGGGAATATCTGTGTAAGGCCCACCTCTGCTGAGATACCCAGAGGGAAGAGGAGCCCCCAAACCTAGTGATGACCACGGAAAGCCTGTTCTGGGCTGTCAATACTTTCTCACTGACTTTGCTGCCAAGCCAGAGAGCAAGACGTTCTACCAAGGAGCATGTCATCTAATGAGCTATAAATTAAAAAGGGAAAAAAAAAAGTCTGCTAATTCTGACCCACTCTATTTTTTACTTGCAGCTGCTTGAGAGGGAATGCACTGTGACTTCCAGATGGAGAATTTCTGTGGCTTAAGTTCCCCTCTCTCTCTCTGCCGGCCGGGACATTTCATCTCCCTCCTCCAGGGTCTAGCTCGGTTGGAATGCAGGGAGCATGGGTTTGGGAGTGACAGACCTAGTTTCAAATCCTTACCTCTGCCTTTCTGAGCCTCAGTTTCCTCCCCTGTAAAATCCCACCTTCTGAGCAGTTTGGGGACTCACTGTGGTGTTCAGCATGCAAGAGGATCATGGAAATCACCCCGAAGGGGGCTTATTCCAAGGAGAGGCAGGACTTCGGACCCTTGGCAGGAGCCTCTCTATCCTTATCCCCCAGTCCCCAGCCCTTTCCCCTCAGTGTTCCTTTGCAGCCTTCAGTGAACATTAATGCTCTGATCTGCCCAAGGCAAAGGGCTCTCAGACTTCATTTAGCCATGGAACTAGCCATGGGGTTGGGTGCAGAGACATAAGGACTCTTGGCTCCTGCTTCAATGTGCTGCATTTTCCTTCAAAGTAATGACAATGGAATTTGCCATTTAGTAAGTGTTTGCTAATGTGCCAGGCACTGAATTATCTTAACCTTCTATGAGGCACAAAAGGAAAAATTGGTAAATTGGATTTCATTAAAATTAACACCTTCTGCTCTTTGAAAGACACCGTTAAGAAAATGAAGACAAACCCAAGATGGGAAGAAAGTATTTTGAAAATCACATCTCTGATCTCTCTCTATCTCTCTATGTATCTGATCTATCCTTTCTCAACTATCAATCAATAGTCTATATACATCTATGCATCATCCCTTTCTACCTAGCCAGCCATCTAATGAAAATTCAAAAAGAAAAGAAGCAACTCCCCAAATGGGAAAAACATTTGAACAGATACTGCATCAAAATGATATACGGATGGCAAACAGACACACACACACACAAATGTTCAATATCATTAGTCACTGGGGAAATGCAAATTAGAACCACAGTGAGATCGCCTGGTACACCCAATAGAAAGGCTAAAGTTGAAAAGACAGACAATAGCAAGTGTTGGCAGAGGTCAGGAAGAACTGTCACACATTTCTGGTGAGAAAATAAAATGGTACAACCACTTTGGAAAACAATAACTTACATCTGTCATATGGCCCAGCCATTCCCCATCTAGGTATTTAAGTAGGAGAAAAGAATGCATGCACCCATAAGAAAACTTTTGCACAAATACTCATAGCAGCTTTATTTGTAGTAGCCTCCAAACTGGAGACCACCAAGTGTCAATTGATGGGCAAGTGGATAAACAAATTGGGGTGTATCCGTGCCATGGAATAATACCCAGCAATGAAGCAGAATGAGCCACCGATACCCATGATGGATATAGAAAAGATTATGCTAAGTGAAACAAGCCAGACCAAAAAAGAGCACATACTATATGATTCCACTTATATAAAACTGTAGAAAATGCAAACTCACGTATAGTGACAGAAAGGAGATTACTGATAGCCTGGGGCTGGTGGAGGCAGTGAGAGGGATAAAAGGAAGAGATTACAAATGGGCATGAAAGCTTTTCAGGGTGATGGATGTGTTCATTATCTTGACTGTGGGGATAGTTTCATGGGTCTTTATCTAAATCTATACCTACCTACCTACCTACCTACCTACCACCTACCTACCTACGTACCTACCTACGTACCTACCTACCTACCTACCTACCTATCTATCTATCCACCCATCCACCCATCCTTCCATCCATCCACCATCATCACCATCATCTCTATCTCAAAACTTATCAGATTGTACATTTTAAACATGTACAGTTTATTGAATGCCAGTTTTATTTCAACAGAGCTGCTTTAAAAGCCCTCTGAGGATATTCCTCTTTTACAGAAGGATAAACTGAGGTTCAGGAAGATCAGGTCGCTGGCACAGAGCCAAGGAGCTAGTAAACAGTGGGGGTGGGATTCAAATTCAGGAAGTAAAGTAATGACTACCAAGTCCTGCCTCTCAACTGCTGGGCTCCTCTGTCCCCAGCTCCCAGTTATCAAACCTTTGTCATCTGTCAGGCTTGCTTCAGTGAGGGGGCAGAGAGAGAGAAGGAGGAAGAAGGAGGAAAGGAGAAAGGAGAAAGTGGGCGGTAGGGCGGGAGAGATGCTGACTCAGCTGTAGCCCAGGGTGACAGGGTGGACGGTTCTCCAACACACCCTGCTCCCCTCCCCCTTCCTGCCACCACTCCTGACCCCAGACAGACCCCGCTCCCTACCCAACCTTCTCTGTGCCTCCCGCCAAAGGGACAGCTCCCACATGGCTTCCCCTCTCTCCTAGCTGATGATTGAGGAGCTGTGCTTCCCAGTGCCTGGGTAGATCAATATAAAGGCCAACCCCCCTCAAGCTTCCCAAGGCACTTAGAATACCATCCGTGTACCCTAAGATACCCCAGTGTCTCACTGGGCCAGTAAGGCCAGGATGCCCTGGTCTCTGCTCTCCCATCCCACCTTCCTTCTTTCCACCTTTCCCCTCCCTCCTTCTACTCCCACCACCCTGCCCTTCCTCAGGGCTCCCCAAGCTGCAGAAGGGAGCGAGCCTGATGCTTTCCAGAGTCTTCCTGTTTATGCTGTCACGTTCCAATATTCCAGTCTGCACCAAGCAGCCTGAGAGGTCCCCTGGAGTGTCAAGTGGCTGATGCATGTCCCTCTTGACCACCCAAACCCTTCTGTAGCTTCCAGTTGCATTGAGAATAAGATCCAACTCTTTCCCTTGGCCTACAGAGCCCCGGGGCATCTGGCTCCTTCAGGTTTCTGGCTCCTTGCCTCCAGCCCCCCAGTCTTCATTCAAAGCCCAGCGACAGCAGGTGGGCAAGCCCATTCCTCCTTCAGATGCTCCCCTTGCCTGGAACCCTCTTTCCCCAGATCTCTACGTGGCCACCCCTTCTCACTGACCAGGTCTCAGCTCTAACGACATCTTCTAAGAGGGGTTCTCCGACCACCTTTCCAAAGAACCTTATTCACTCCCCATCTCCTTGCCCAGCACCGTCATGGCCTGAAATCACCTCCCTTACTACGGGTTCACTTGTTAGTCACCCATATCCCATGTTTAGATTGGAGCCTGGTGTGAACTAAGTGCTCAACAGAAACTGCTGAATGAGTGAATGCATTTCTGGACACCTGAGCTAGCACACCCATGCCAGGTTTGCAGAGGCAAGGGCTGGAGAAAAGCTGGGTGGTCTTGGGTCCAAGTGCTTAGCTTCTCTGAGCCTCTGCTTCCCCATCTGTATAATGGGCATAAGACTTTCCTTCCTTGGGGTCATCGTGAGGATCTACAGAGAATGATAAATGCTCGGCGTGGCATGTGGTGCATGGTGCAGCCTTAATCCACAGGAGCCTCCTTTACTCTCCAAGAAGAGTTATTGTCTCTCCTTGGACTAGAATGGGGTCTCGGCAAGCTCCTGACAGAGCCCCTCTCAGCCCCCTACCCGCACAAACATCTACCTTCCATCCGCAGAGGTGTGCGGGGGTGGAAACTACTCAGCACGCTGCAGGATTAGGCAGTTCCCAGAAGAGAGAGCCAGCAGCCCTGATGAGGCAGCTTGGCGAGAGACAAGGGAGGCTTCAGACAATAGCTAATTTGTATTCTCTAAGCGATGCAAAAGGACACTGCATCTATGAAAAGGGAACGGGCAGAGATTAGGGAAGATTGCTGTGAGAGAAAACCTCGTTTAAATCTATTACCAACAAAAATGGTCTGTGCGTTTTGAATGGAAAATTTGTGTTTCTATCCCACGCCCGTATTAACCGTGGCAGACTGCACGCAAGCATACGGGGGGATGTGGGGGCTAAGAGTCTAATAGAATGATGTTTATGCAGCATTTCTAAAACCTGTCCTGAGTGCTTCCTTGCAGGATCCCGTGGAAGCCCCGGACCAGACTCTGAGGAGGGCGCCGTGGCCATCCCCACCTTAAAAATGAGAAGACTTGAGGCTCAGAGGGGTTAAGTAGTTTGTACGGAGTCACATAGCCTGGGGAGGTAATGTTGAGATTTGAACTCATGTCCTGTTTCCAGAATCCATGCCCAGAGCATATGTTTGTTTGCATGTGATATAATGATTTTAATGACCTCAGAGGTTGGCTCATATGGCCACTCCCTTTTATAAATGGTGAAACTGAGGCTCAGTTTGGGGGAAGGCAGTTTTTCCCGGGGCCATGCCCAACTGAAGCCAGGAGAAAGGGAATCCCGATTGAATGAGCCCTGACCAGGTGTCAGGCTCTGCGGTAAGCCTTCACAGTTGCCTCCTCACTTAATCTGTACCCCTTGATGGAGGTACTGTAAGCCCCATTTCATCGTGGAGGAAACGAGGGTCAGAGAGGCTAGGCCACTTTGCAAGGACGGAAAAAGCAGGTGGCAGAGCTGGGACTTCAACAGAGGTCTGTCATGGAGCCTTTGGAAGGCCCCAGGGAGGTCACCTTCCTCTCCTTCCATGCACACCCCTCAGCACCCTACAGCCCCCACACCATGGGACGCCAACCTGTCTGGCTCACCAGGACTTCCCTCTCTCTGGCACTCATGCCATCAGCCTGTGCTCAGGCATGAGATGCTGAGCCAGTGCATCTCCTGGGCCTCCACAAGGAGCCGTTAGTATTGAGACAGCATTCAAGAGCGAATTTTGGACAAGGCTACTTCCAGGGGTCTCCTTTAGTGGAGCACAAACTGCGCCCCCTGCTGCATGTTCAAAATCCCTACCTGGGCAGTGGCTGCTGGTCTCTCTGGAATCCAAACACACAGATCCCTGAAAAACATAACTCCCTTTGCGCGGAGAAGAAACGCTGTCTCCTACCCTGGCCTGCACAATGGCCCTGGGCCATGGGTGTCCAGTTCGCCTCACTGGCCTTGCCCACAACCTTTCTCTCCCTGTAGCTGAACCAGAAGCTGTAGCTGCCTTCTGTCTCCTTGAACACCAGTGTCCCTCTTCAGGATCTTTGCACTTGTGGTTCCCTGCCCTGGAACATCACCCAATTCCCCCCAGGTCCCCTCCTTCCCTTGACTCAGACCTTTGCTTAAAGGTCCCCTCCACAGCACAGCCCCATCTGGACACATGGGTCACTGTGGTCACTCTAAATTGCACTCCCCTGAAGGACTGTCTTCTAAGTCCTTGTCTCCAGCTGCATTATCTAGGTATCTAGCTGTGTGTTTCATTTTTCTTATCTGACCTAGAATACAACGGCCACAAGGACTTTGCTCATTGCTGGAACCCCTGCCCTCAGCCCCATGCCTGGCACAGAGCTGGCGCTCAATCAATATTTGTGACCTGGGCAAACAACCTTCCCAATGTCAGTCAAGGTACAGTCAAGGTGGACTGCCTGGGGGAGAAGTCCTTTTCTGTCCCTTCTACCTTCCTGACCCAGGCATAGAATCCAGCAGTGGTTACCTTTCTCCTCCCTCAGTTTCCCCCAGTGGAAAGCAGGGGTTAATGGGGCCTGCCAGCTCTGACTCTGGATTCAGTGGAACAGCAGATCCCCCTTATCTTTGTCAGTTTTGGCTCTGCAGCTCATGAGCAGAGCTAAAGGACAGCTTGTTTGGGGGACACTGAAGCCAGTGCCACAGCTAAGCTTAACTCCCACATGGCAAGGGGCTTCCGGTGGCCGAGGGACTGCACCCAGCAATCATTGTCAAATGGGATGCCGTGTACATTAACAACAATTCCAGAGGGAGAGAGAAAGGGCTTAATTTAGCAAGAGTGTTTAGGTATTTGTCTTCCAGAACATCTGCGAAGCCTGACATGCCTCCCCTGGCTGAGCAGGGGCCATTTGTTACCGCCTGCACCTGCCTGGATGTGGCCTCAGCCTGGCATAGCTAAAGGGGCTTTTTTTTTTTTTAATTTAAACTTCTTTTAATTGTATAATATAACATATATACAAAGTAAAGAAAGAGAAAAGCAATAGTTCTCAAAGCACTCTTCAACAAGTAGTTGCAGGACAGATGCCAGTTTGTCATGGGCTACCGTACTGTCATCTCAGATTTTTCCTTCTAACTGCTCCAGAATATAGGAGGCTAGAAGGAATAAATATATATTTTTATCATCACAATCAACTTCTTTTTTGTGTGTGTGAAAAATAGCATATATACAAAAAAGCAGTGAATTTCAAAGCACAGCACAACAATTTGTTTTCGAACAGATTTCAGAGTTTGGTATAGGTTACAATTCCACAATTTTAGCTTTTTACTTCTAGCTGCTCTAACATACTGGAGACTAAAAGAAATATCAATTTGATGACTCAGCAATCATATTTGTTTGTTAAACCCGACCTTCTCTGTATAACTCCACCATCACCTTCGATCTTTCTATCCCACTCTCTAGGTGTATCTGGGCTATAGCCATTCTAACTTTTTCATGTTGGAAGGGGCTGTCACTAATATGGGGTAGGGAGTTGGAATTAGCTGATGTTCTGGAGAGGCTGGGCTAGGTTTCGGAACATCTGATCCAGGGACCCATCTGGAGGTTGCACGTTTCTGGAAAGTTACCCTAGTGCATGGCACCTTTGTAGAATCTTACATATTTCTGTAGATGTTCTTTAGGATTGGCTGGAATGGCCCTGGTTGGGGTTGGCAAGTTATGATAGGTAGCAATGTCTAACTGAAGCATGCGTAAGAGTGACCTCCAGAGTAGCCTCTTGACTCTATTTGAACTCTCTCTGCCACTAATAGCTTATTTGTTACACTTCTTTCCCCCCTTTTGGTCAGGATGGTATTGTTGATCCCACGGTGCCAGGGCCAGACTCATCCCTGGGAGTCATCTCCCACACCACCAGGGAGACTTTCACCCCTGGATGTCATGTCCCATGTAGGGGGGAGGGCAATGATTTCACTTGCAGAGTTGGGCTTAGAGAGAGAGAGGCCACATCTGAGCAACAACAGAGGTCCTCCAGAAGTAACTCTCAGGCATGCCTACAGGTAGCCTAAGCTTCTCCGCTACCTACATAAGCTTCACGAGAGCAAGCCTCAAGATCAAGGGCTTGGCCTATTGATTTGGGTCCCTAATGTTTGACACAGTATCAGGGACTTCCCCAGTGGTAAAGTTAAATGGTTCCATATTCTTTCTCCCATCCCTCAAGGGACTTTGCCAATACTTTTTGATTATCTACCTAATGTACTCTAGCATGTACCCAGGCATTTCATTAATCTCTACAGGATTAAAGACCCTCTCTCTTATTCTAGGCTCCTAAAAGGGCTCTTTAATAGTGCGGTGGTCCTCAATGCTGGCATGCACATATGAATCACTTGGGGGAATTTAAATACCTGTATTTCTGGGCCCCATTCCCCGACCATTGGTCTTGACCAATATAGGGTGATACTCGGGCATAGGTATTTTTTAAAAGATCCCCAGGGAATACCATGGTGCAGCCAGGATTAAGACCCACAGTTTGCATAACAAAGGCCACCTGACTCAGAAGCCCCTGGAAGATGCTTGCTAAACTACAGGTTGCTGGGCCCGACTCTAGATCTGTTGGATCAAAATCTCTTTGGGAAGCAGTAGCGTCCAAGGGTACGCATCTTTTAATAAGGAGCCTGGGTGATTTTTATGTGCATTCATTTTTTGCTTGCTCTTCAAAAAAACAGCTTTATTGCCACATATTTAAAGAGCACAATGTGATCAGTTTGACATAAGGACACCCAAGAAACCACGACCACAATCAAGATAGGGGGCACAGCCAGCACCCTCAACGTTTCCTCGCATGCACACCAAACTTTGAACCTCCCTAGCTGAGAATCAAAACTCAAGCAGTGGAGCACAGTAATTCTGCCTCCCACATTGGCCTCAGGGAGACCTCGGCTCCTTCTGGGACTCCAGGGAAATTGCTTCGCCACTTTGAGCCTCAGTTTCATCATCTGTACATCAGGGATAAGGATCCCTAACTCCTAACGTCATTGGCAGCATTAAATGTGATATTTGGAAAGTACCTGGCTCAGAGAAAGCCCCAAACCAGCAGCATCTGCCCTTCTCATGAGATCCCCCCATCATCTCTGCTATCCTATTCTCAGGCCCGGTTGCATGGAGGTTGCAGATCAGGAAGGACAGGGGTGCTTGGAAGGGTGAGGAGGTGCAAAGGGCTAAGTGGTCTCGCCTTCTCACTGGGTGAGAGCATCATGCTGTGAGCATTCCGTAAAAATGTGCGGAGTGACAACTGGCATTTTCGTCTAGCACACACAGGACATGGGGCAGAGGGGCTGATGTCAGAGCCTTATCTTCCCACCCTGACTCCCACCCGCTCCCTTGGCCATCTCTCCTGACGCCAGTCCCCTCTCCGATGAGGGTCACCATCTCAGCCCTCCATCTTCCCAGACTGTCATTTTTCCGAGCACAGTTATTTTTCAGGAACACCTCCATCTATTTTCTCCCTCATTTGTTTCTCTTCAGAAGTTCATTTGTTCACGCATTCGCTCATTTATTCCATTGTTCAGGCAGGCAGGTGTAGTCAGTGAATCCTTTATGCCTCTCTGTTAGAGTGCACCCATTATCCTTGCACCAGTCCCCAGGCAGGAGACGGAGACACGTGCTCATTAGTAAGTGAGCGGAAGAGAAGCAGACTGGGACCGCTTCATCAGTACCCACGATTCTGCTCTCTCATCTGCCCCCACTGAAACCTGGGTTCTGGGTGCCTCCCTGGCGATGAGCACAGTTTGCCTGAGAAGCACTGTAAGTTCCCTCTGCACGTGTGCACATCTTTTCTGGTCCACTCAACTGCCTGGAGGGGAGAGGTCACTCTGCAGACCTTTGACCCCTGAGTTGACCCTTGTACATGGTCTGTGCTCTGAGTGGCAGTTGGAGGTGAAGGGGCCAGTCACCCTGGTGAGACCTGCAGCCACCATTTCCTGAAATTCTAGTCAAGTGGTATTTACCCCTTATCACATCATTTGACCCTGAGGATGTTATTATCAGCCTGTTTTCACACTTGAGATTGGGGCTCACAAGGTTAAGAGGCCACACTGCCACGAGGGATAGATTTGTGCGACTCCGAAGATGCTGCCACCTCCATCGACTCATTCACCAGATGTTCAGTGAGCACGTACTATATTCTAAGCACTATACTGGCATGCTGTAAAAAATAGGCACATGTGCATCCCTGAAGCACTTGCTATCAGTTGGGTCTTAGCTGAGCTGCGCATTAACAGAAAACCCAGTCCCAGTGGCAGTGAGGGGTGGTGGTGGCAGTGGACTGGGAAATCCGGTCGAACAGTGGTCCCAAGGAGCTCAGCTCCTGCCCTTTCTGCTATTGCATAGTCACTCTTTGTGGCTGAGAGGTGGTTGCTGTGCAGGTCTGCATTCCAGCAAGGAATAGCGGCGAGAGGCAAAAGCGATCTGGGTTAAGTCTGTCTTCTTCTGAAAATTTTTCCTAGAAGCCTCAACCAGCCCCCGCTGCTTACATTTCATTGGCCAGACAGTGTCACATGATCATTTCTAGCTGCAAGAGAGGCAGGGAACTCAATCCAAGTAGAGAAAGGCTAGAGAGGAGGGGAGTGGGTTGGGCGTTCGGTGGAGGCACCCACAGTTTCAGCCATACAGCCCACCAAGGGCATAGATTTTCACCAAATAATCACACAAAAAATGAAGGCATGATTGCAGATGGAGGAAAGGATTCTGATGGAAAATAATATGATTTGCCAAGGGTAGTTAACCATCCGATCTGATGTGCAGTGGAGGATGGGGGTGAAGGAGAGCCCCTCTGTGTAGCTGACATTTGAGTGGGATTTAAGGAATGACTAAGAGTGAACTTGGTGAGAATTGGAGGAATGTACGTTCCAGGCAGAAGGAACAGCTTGGGCAGTGGTGAGACGTGGGCAGGGCACCAGACCGTGCTGGGAATGGTGGGTCGTGGGAAGGCTTCTGGTCCTTAGCCTAAGAGCGATGGGGAGCCACAGGAGGGCTTCAAAATGGGGAAGCGGTGCTGGTAGACTTGTGTTTTAGAAAGATGGCTGCGGCAGCCACATGGAGAATGGATTGAAGGGAGGTGAAGTTGGAAGCCAATTGTCCAGCGAGAGAAGATGGTGGCTTAGAGTATGGTATCAGCAGCATGGGTGGAGACAAGCGAGCTACTCTGAGAAATGCTTAGGTGGTAAAATGAACAGAACTCAGCAATGGATTGGAGAGAGGGAGTGAGGGAGAGCAAGAGGTGTAACGGATGGCTCCCAGGTTTGTGTCTGAACTGCACATATGGTGGCGCTGTTCACCAAGCTGGCACTGGACCAGGTGTGTAGCATGGGGAGGGGGCAGGCTATGAGATGAGGACTGAGAATCAAGGGAAGGTTTGGTTTGCCGCCGTGTGGAATCAGAAGCCATCCATTCTTCCATCCACTCTTTTTTTTGATGGGGAGGGGGTGCATGGTCCTGCAATCGAACCTGGGTCTCCCACATGAAAGGCAAGCATTCTCCCACTAACCCACCCATTGCACTCTCCATAAGCCATCTTTTCTTTGCAAAACTCTGACCTTCCAGACAGCCCCAGGCAGCACTGTGTTCCTAAATGCAATAGCTTCAGGTTTCTTGTTGAGTCCCCTTTGCTTACCTCCTGTCCAGACTGCAGATTGCCATTTGGGATGGCACCAGTTTTCTTCAACCACATCTGAAAACCCTCCTTCCCCAGAGGAGACACGATGCCTTCCCCCAATGGGGCTGAAAGCATCATCTCATTGGCTGTCTTCCTTGAGCCATCGAATTCCTCAGGCATTGCTGCCAAGTCAGGGCCACTGTCTATTTGCCCTCTATTTGTCTGGATTGTCCTTGAGAAGACCCTCACTCTCCTTCTCAAAATCAGCCAGCCCTGGAGTCTAATATCTTCTGACAGGCTGAGTGATCCTGCTGCATGTAACTGGTAATGGAGGAGCAGGGATTGGCTTGGCAGTGATTGTAATTCTTAGTGTTATGCGGATGGCATCGATTAGGGGGAGGCAAGCCAACCTCTCCTACTGCATCGGCTTCCTGATCACTGATGGGCTCATCCTGTGTCTGACTTGACAAGTGATATGCCCAGCAAAGTTCCTGCTAGCTCCACAAACTAACTAGCAAACTGAAATGGAAATCAGGGCATACCCTACCCCTCTTCCTTGAGTGGCAGGATGGCTGGGGCCAAGTTTTCCAGTGGCTTTAGGGTCATACCTCCACAGATTCTCCAAAGCATTGATTTTTTCACTTTTTGTGAATATGAGTAGCTTATTTTCTAATCATTACTTTTTCAGATACCAAAGTCAAACATATTCGTTGTACAGCTTTTGTAATAATAGGTGATATGTCGAAAATGGACTTTAAATTAAAATGGTTTAATTTGAACCCAGCTGAATCACAGGTGACTGCAGACTCACGCAGCTGCTGTTATAAGTCCGAGTTGGGGATGGTTTGTTATGCAGCCTTATTGTGGCAATAGCTGACTGATACAGGAACATCTACCTAGCTCCTCAGCCCTAATCCAGGAGAGGCATCCTTGATTGTGTCCTTTCCCCTTCACTTCCACATCTAATCCATCAAGCACCTCTTACTAACTTGACCTTCAAAACATCCTGTGTCTGTGTGCTTTTCTCCACCATCGATGACACCATCCTAGTTCAACCCTCCTTAAACTTTCATATGGTCAACTGCGATAGCTTCCCACTGGTCTCCTACTTTGCCTTTCTTCAGCCTATTCTCTAGATGGTGGCCAGAATGACTTTTAAGCAATTTAAAGATGAAATCACCTCTTGCTCTAAACCCTACAGTGATTTTCCGTTATACTTAGAATAAACTCAAACTCTGCCCTGGTCTCAAAGGTACTGCATGATCTGGTTCTAGAGAAAAGAAGCTAGGCTAGCACCTGTCATCTTGACTTCCAGTTCAGTTCTCCTTCTTCTCCATAGCAAGAAGCCTCCATGGGATAACGCATGGCCTCAAACCTCCCTCGCTCTTTAGTTACAGAATCACCCATTTAGAAACCTCCGAGACAGCCGGGGGGAGCTGAATTCTTCCTCATTACTCCTCCCACCTTAGTGTCTGCCTCCGAAGCTTCTCATGATTTACAGCCTCCTCAGATTAATTGTCAACAGTAGCCAGTGTTTAGTAGGGAATTTTCAATTGGATCCAGAATGGTGCATTAATTCAGCTCTTTTTTTTTTTTTCTCAAGGCATTTTACTCAATGATGATAACCCACTGAGTCTGCCATGGATCCCTTGATGCTTAATAACAAGGCCACTTTAATAGTAATTAATTCCAATATTGAATAAATTTTCATTAAAAGCTGAAATGACAGATGAGGTTTGGCGAGCTATGAATTATCAGTCCTGGACCATAACTGCTTTGCTTTACAAATGCCAGCCATTCCCCAAGCTCTCAATTTCCTACCGCCTTCCTTTCTTGGAGCCTTAACTTAGAACAGCAGTGACAATGATCATTAGTATTATGATTGTCAACATCCGTGGAGTGTTTTCCACGGACTAGGCACTATGTGTTATCTGCATTAACACTCACAATACTCCTTTCGGGTGGATTCCATTTTTCTCCCCATGTTACAGATGAGGAAACTGAGTCCCAGAGAAATGAATGGGCTTTCCCAGGGTCAACCAACTGATATTCAGCAGGGCCAAGTTTCCCATGCAGGCAGATACAAAATCTGCATTCTTTACCGCAAAGCACTACTGCCTGCCACCGAGGGGGAGACTGAGGAGCAAATATTCTACAACACAGGTTATGCCTGAAAGTAAACTTGGGAAATTCAGTGTGCTGCACAAAGTAAGTAACAACAAGATCCACGCCAGGGCTTCTGTCCTAAAATCTTGGTAGGCAGAGGTTTGATCATGCACAACTTTGGAAATCAGACCAGGATTTGAATCTGCTCTTAGCAGGTACCTGATATCTAACAAAAGATTTTGTCCATGTATCATTTATTCTCTCTTTTCTCCCACCCACACCCCACGCCACCCTAATGTACCCATTTTGTGGCTGAGGATGGAGGACCCAAGGGAAGTGTCATGTGACCATCATGGCTGGTTATGCTGCCTCCTAGTGGTGGAGGCGCCCCATAAAACTTTACAACAAATTTAAGAACTTATGGAACAGGGTTTCTCAACTTTGGCACTATGGATATTTGGGGCCAGTTAATTCTCTGTTCCGGCGGTTTTCCTGTGCATGGTAGGATATTTAACAGCATCCCCAGCCTCTTCCCCCATCCCCAGTTGTGACAACTGAAAATATCTTCAGACATTGCCAGATGACCCCTGGGGGTGCAAAATCACCCTGAGATGGAAAAAGAAGTGTAACAAATAAGATGTCAGTGACTGAGAGAGTTCAAGTAGTGACTACTCTGGGGGTCACTCTTACATGAGCTTCAGTTAAACATTGCTACCTGTCATAACCTGCCAACCCCCAACCATTCCTGCCAATCCTAAAGAACACCTAGGGCAATATATAAAATTCTACAAAGGTTCCATGCACTAGGGTAACTTTCCAGAAACCTACAACCTACAGATGGGTCCCTGGACCAGAGAAGTCCTGAAACTTACAGGGCCCAGCCTCTCCAGCACATCAGATAGTTCCATCCCCCTATCCCATATTATCCACAGCCCCTTTCAACATGAAAAAGTTATTTGGGTATAACACAAATACCACTAAAGAGTGGGACAGAAAGGTCAAATGCGATAGTGGAGTTATATAGAGAAGGTAGGGTTTAACAAATAAGTATGATTGCTGAATAATCATATTTATATTGCTTTTAGTCTCCAGTATCTTAGAGCAGCTAGAAGTAAAAACCTAAAATTGTGGAATTGTAACCCATACCAAACTCTGAAATTTGTTCTACAAAATAATTGTTGCGATGTGTTTTGAAATTTATTGCTTTTTTTATAGATGTTATTTTTCACAAAAAAGGAAGAAAAAGTTGACTGTGATGATAAATGCACAGCTATATGATGATATTGTGACCCACTGATCGCATACTTTGGATGATTACAAGGTATGTGAATATAATATATATATTAATAAAAAAAATTTCAAAAAAAATTCGTTCCTAGTTGAGAGCCAGGGCTGCAGATACAATCTTAACAGGTATAATAAGTCATGGGCCCGTGGATGATTTCCTAGTGGGTTCCAGCGTGTGGAATACTCTGTTTACATTAAATTACATTTATAGTAAACCATTTCAAAATCATTTTCACCACATGTATGATGAAAAAGCTCTCCCCAATTTTTCCCTATGATATTAGGATTTATATCACATACCACCAGGATTTGTTTTTCAGCAAATAGGATGTTTTATTCTCTCCAATGCTCAATGTTCTCATCTAGAGTCATGGGCGTGAAGATTCAAAGCCCTTAGGTTTTCTGTTAGGTCTTATGTCAAGTGCCCAGGACACAGCAAATGGTTAAAAAAAGAAAAAAGCTGATATCCTTCCCCTTGCAGAGCCAGCAAAGATTCCCTACAGAGGAAGAGGTAAGGGATGCGATGGAGAAAAGCCAACAGTGAGGCTAGGTCCTTTGGTTTGTGTCCCAGCCCTGTCACTGCCTTTTCTGTGTGACCTTCTACAAGTTACTTACCCTCTCTGGGCCTTACTCGCCCTTCCTGTGGAGTGAGGAAGTTGGACTAGAAATTCTCAAAGGCCTCCTGGGTAGCACTCTAGGTTTCTGCAAGGCTGTACATGGGCAGCCCTTCCCTCACTATGTGTGCACCAGGATCACCCAAGTAGCTGATTAAAATGCAGATCCCCAGGCTCCAACCTCCAGGGTTTCTGATTTAGTAAGCCTGGGCTCGATCTCAGGGATCTTCCTCTCTAGCTGGTACCCCTGCCTCCAGGGTGATTCTGACACAGGGAGTACTGGGGAATGTCACCCACCACTATTGATCACCCAACCCAGAATCAGGAGCAGAGGCTCCCACGAGCTTGTCGAGAACTGTGCGCCCTGATTGCTATTTCATTCTTTTCTGGTCTCCTGCAACAAACCTGTTTCTGAAAAGCTGGCCTGAATAAAACCCCTGGCAAATTGAATCTTACCTAATATAGATCTTTAGAAATGAAACTTCCTGGGCTTGGGTCCAAGCAGGCATAAACCAGGAAGCATTCTGGATACCTAGTTCTGTGCTAGGGTGTGTGTGTGTGCGCGCACATGCACACGAGTGTCCGTACATGCACACGAGTGCCCGTGAGGAGAGATGGCAGTTGTCTCTGAGAGCCTTGCACTCTTGTTGGATAGAAGTGACATTCACAGGTCAAAGAGCAACAACAAAACAGGGGCAGCAACGAGAGGCAAACGTGGGGGTGCTATGCAGCGTGCATTCTCGCCGCCATCTTCCTAACAACCTGGTAGACCAGCGCCAATATCTCAATTTCACACATGGGGCAACTGAGCTCTGGGAGTGGGAGATACTTCCTCAACTCACTCTGTCAGTTTGCGGCAGAGCCCAAATCCCCCCAGCCATTCTTCCTCCTACAGATTTGTGATTTTAACCACTACTGGATGCTAACGAGTGCTTTGGTTGGGCTCAATTAGGGGAAGTGAGAGTGAGTAACCAAGATGCTAATTGGCAATTAGGCAATAGGAATGCGACAACACGGTCTCCGTGGGCTGGAACAGACAGCAGAGGTAAGATTTAATTGGGCTTTGAAGGGTGAGGGGAGGGGTCAGGAGGGCATGGGTAGGGAGCAAGCTATGGGAGCCAAAGAAGGGATTTAAGTTGCATTTCATTCTTTATCCGTCAACATTTATTGACTCTTTCAAAAGAAGTTTGATTATTCCTCTTTCTCTCCAATCTTCCTCCTTTCTTCTCTCCCTCCCTCTCTTTTTCTATTTCTCCTTTTATCGATCCTCTCATCCACCCATCAATCTATCCATTGATCCAACCACCCTCACATTCGTTCATTCATTTAGCTATCCATCTCTCCATCTCTCCATCCATCCATCCATCCATCCATCCGTCCAATACTTACTGTGTAACATAAGCCAGATATTTTGCCACCTTCTTCCCTCCCTCTCTTTTCCTTTTTCCAAATTCACTCATTCTTTTATTCGATATGTTTTCCCTAAGTGCTTCCTGAGTTCTGAACCCTGTGCTGAACTCAAAATCCAACAGGGGAGTGATAGAGGATAATGGGACCATATGGCAATTGCCACGACAGTTTCTGCAGACACTGTACATGGTGGCACTGTGGGGATGAATTCTAGAGTGAGGAAGAAGCCTGTGCAGTACTTGTCCTGTGATCTCACCTGGCAATAAGATTGGGTTCAGCTGAGGCAGTTGGTATAGGGGAAAGAGCCCTTAGCGGAGAGACAGGAGCCCTGGGAACTAATGCTGGGTGTGCTCCTGGGCCCCCATCTCTCCATCTGTCCAGTGGACATACAACAGTCATTCTGCTTGCATCAGAGGAGAGGGTCAGTGATTGTTCATTATTATTTCTGCTGCTGTCAGTATTTTGCAAATATCAGCTCTACTGGCAGGCCTTTGCTAGTCTGGTTCATCACTGTAGCTCCAGTGTTTACAACAAGTGTCTGGCACATAGTATGTTCTCAATAAATATTTGTTGAATGGAGACATGCATGGATGATTTGGGTTTGCAGATTTGGCATCTGCAGCCCAGAGAGATGGAGCCACTCACCCGCAGTTCCACAGGGAGCAGACAGTGGATCAGGGCTCTAACCAGAAGTATTTCCATCTCCTGGGCAGTTTAAGTCCACAGTCCAAGCTCTTTACCCAGCTGGTACCCTGGTGAACAGACCTCTGCTCCTTTTATTCTATTGCTGTTATTAGGCCCTGACTGTCAGTCTTCCTCACCAAGGCCAAGTCTGTTCCATTTGCACAGCCACAAGCTTTAGCGACGCCTCCCTGGGCTTCTCTTCTTAATGGTTTTTATTGGTTTCCCTTACGACATGAGATAAAGGCAGGAAAAATGCCTTTAGAAAGCGGTGAATTTACTGGCTTAAGTTGGTTCCCTAGATTCAGAAAATGGATTCATATCAAAAAAGGTTCTCAGAGTCTGAGACAAGAATCCATGGGAAAATAAAGTAGTAAGTCATTTGTTCAGCAACTTCTAATTTATTCATTCTTCCAAGAGGTTTATATGTAAAATGGATTTTCTAAAAAAAAGGCACAGAGGACTCAGCCTTGGCCAATCTTTTCTATGTTTCCATTGTGGAGACTGGTTTCTGCAGAGGGATTTGCATCCGACCTGTTTTCCTACAGATGTTTGCCAGGAGGGTGGGGAACTTGTATTTCTTGAGCCTCTTGGAAGACAGGAATTGGGAATGCCAAGATTTGTTTCATAAACATTAAACCCACCCTCTGAGGAAGGCAATGTTAACTCTACTTTGCCAATTGAGGGAACAGAGGCTTAGAAAAATTACACGCTAAGTAGGGTCACAACCCAGGACTTTTCCAAGCTCGCAGCATGCTGCCTACTTCAACATATGCGAGGAGAAGCCACATAGCTGTGGCTGGGAAAACAGCCAAGTTCCACCACTCTTCATGGGGACTGGGCACTTACTCTGCCTCTTTAAGCCTTAGGTGCTGCATCTGTGAAATGGGAATTACCAGTACATTCCATTTGGAAACGAAAAGGACAATGAAACTATTTACAAAATGCCTGGCACTGGCCTGGCACATGATATGCCCTTAATAAATGAGAGACAGTTGAGTGGTGGTTATTATCTTTTTGCTCTCCCCTGATGGCTATTTACAGGGTGTGTCCATTTACCTTCTCGATTTGGGTGCTATTCAAAAGCCGGGGGTGTGTCTGATTCACCTCTACTCCCCAGCACCCAGGACAGGGCAGGGACCTCAGGAACTGTTTGCTGAAGGAGCAAAAGTTTAGGCTCCTTTCTCGGCCCCAGCCTCAGAAATGCTTTCTGTGTTAAGAATTCAGTTTACCTCTTAAGAGGGAAAGCCAGGCACCTCACCTTCCATCTCCCTGAGTGAGGCATGGGCATTTTTGAAGTTGCTCTGCAGCAGAGACATACGAAGTCCACGTGGTTTTTGGCAGGTCCACCTGGGTCAGAGGACTTCATCCTGGACGTGCCCTGGAGTCCCTTCATCCTTTTCATACATTAAAGGAGGCCCAAAGAGGAGAAGGGACTTGCTTATGGCCACACAGAATGGGATGTTGCTGAGCAGGGACTTAAATGAGTACATGATTAATCACATCACTAAAAGTGAACCCACAAATGGATAGACAGCCCAGAGGAAGAGATTGCTCTTCCATGAGAGGCTCCTGTGGAAGTGACACGTAAATTGAGATCTGAAGGGCAAGTAGAAGTTGACCAGGCTACAGGGCATGGAGGGATATAGGAAGAGGAGGTTTGGGAAGGGAAGAGCAGATGCAAAGGCCCTGTGGTGGGAATTGCCACAAGAAGGGAATTGCCATTGTGGTTGGAGCCAAGAGACTGGAAGGAGTATATTAGTGATGCAGTCAGAGATGTTGGCAGTGGCTGCATTATGTGAGGGTTGCAGTTTCCGAGGTGGAGTTTGGGTTTGTATTTCAGAGTGGGAAGGTTTAGACATGGGGCTGATGTGATTGGGCTGGGGTTTGGAATATCACTGGGATGGCCGGGAAGGAAAAGATGGGCAGTTTTTGAGTTCCAGCTCTGCTACTTGCTAGCAGTGTGACAAGTGTGGCTCTTCCACCAGTTTGTAAGCCAGTGGAGCTGAGTAAATGAGATAATGATTCATGAGCTACTATTGTCCTCACTGGTAGAAAGAGCATGGGGCTAAGAGTCGGAAGGCATGGGCTCAAATCCCAGACAGAACCCAGAGGTTGAGAGTTGTGGTTCTGACACTGGAAATCTGGGGGTCCAGGCCATACTCACACTCCCCTCCACCACATCCCCCAGCTATTTGGACTTGAGTAGGGGACTCTTCTTCTCCAAGCCTCAGTTTCCCATATGCAAACTAGGTACACTAATGGGACCCACCTCATGGGGTAGTTGCATGGATTTCATGAGGATCAAGAGCATGGCATCCAATACATGGTGGCCACTGTAGAAATTATTCTAATGGCCGAACTGGTTTCACTGACTCTTAGGACAATGTCTCTCTACCTGCTGGGTGATTTCTTAGAGCAATAAACAAAGTTGCTACAGGGCGGGCCATGGTGGTTCAGCAGGCAGAGTTCTCGCCTGCCATGCCAGAGACCTGGGTTTGATTCCTGGTGCCTGCCCATGCAAAAAAAAATGAAACCAAAAAACAAAACTGAGACAACCTTGGGAACTGATCAGCTGGCCCTCGGGGGTAGGAAAAATTCTAAGCAAGCCAATGGAAAGACGGACATGTGGAAAGAACTGGATTCCATTTCTAGTCCTTTCACCAACTGACCGGGCAGCCTGGGGCAGGCACCAGCTCTCCCTTGTTTTGTTTCCTGCTCACTGGGCCCTGCCCTCCTAGGAGCTGTCCCTTTAAGCTCGCTGGAGGATCAGAATGCTCCAGGTTAGGGGCAGGGAGAGAGGACAGGAATCACTCAAATCCAATTTCCATGGCTTCACCAAGTGCTCCTCTCATGCGATAAGGAGCGGCCGGGACCTCAGCTTTGCTTCCGTCAGCGAGAAGTGGGGATGGTCGTGTGCTTTGCAGAGCTGGCTCATGGCATCAGGCTATTCACTCTGCTCTGAAGATAAGGCCTGGCTGATCAGATGCCCTATATCTTTCCTGGGATCCTGGATCAACAACGCCTCACCGCCCTTCTTCCCCGAGGTAACCATGTTTGAAGTGATCCCTGACAAGTAATTGGAATTGAAAACTTATTCTAAATCCTACTCCAGGCTGCTGGGGGCACAGCCTTCAGGCCACATATTCATTCATTTAAATTTTTATGGGGTTTCTTTCTAGTTCCTTTTTTCTCTCCACCTCTCATGGCTTTGGACTCCAATTTCACTGTGGATTAAGTCTCATCTCTTCCTTTCTCCCCATGTCTCCATTAGGGACTGATTTTCCTTTGAAAGCAAGAGGAATTGCCCGTTTGGGTGCACATTCCAATATGGCGCTCTGGGGCTGGGTGAGAGGTGGCCAAGAGGATGGGGTGTGATCCATCCAGAAAGTTCTCTGCAGGCACCCAGGCAAGTATCTCCAGTCTCCAAGCAAAGGAAGAGAAAAGCCAGGGCCTCACCAAGGGAATTTAAAATTATATCTTGGGCCAGAAGTGAGCTGTACTTTTATCATCTATCATCATAATTTTAAAAATCAGTTACAAAAGATAGTTTATTATGGTCTATGTTATAACCAGATACAGCCCATGTGAAAAATGATGGCAGCTTGGTTCTTTGAAACATTTTTCTTGAACCATTTTGCTCTTCTCCTTTAAAAAGCCTGTACTGCCTTCTGACCCTGTCTTTTAGTTCAAAAAACACTTATTAAGTGCCTGCCCAATTAATACCCATTAAGTAACATTTATGGAACCCTTGTTATATTCCAGGCACCCGAAATGCTTTATCTCTTTTAGTCACAGTGCCTTCCTCTGAAGTAGGTATTACTGTATTTCTTTGAGTCTCAGATGCGTGCTCATTTACACTTTGACATCTCTGAAATTTGCCATACCCGACAATTGACAGTGAGCCGTAGTGTAATTTGTCTCTACTCCTCACATCATCCCTCTACTCAGTGCTCATCCATGGAACATGAGAGGCAACTGATGGCCCTGTCTAGATGGTTAGATACATAGGATTCTAACAAAGTAAACATGTAGGTGATCTAACTTAAATGATTCCTCTTCCACCTGAGGCCCAGAGAGGGACATGACTGATCAAAAGTCACACAGCAATGGTTTGAGAGAGAAAAGGTTTGATGAACCAGGCATAAGCTTTGGTTCCTCAAGGTCAAAAGTTGTATTACTCCCCATCTCAACCCCAACAAAAACTGTGTCTTTTCCAAATCATGACTCTATATTCTACTTTTTTGTCTCCTTTCCATCTCTTTCTAACTACAGAAACTGCTCACTTTTTTTCTTCCTCCTCTCCAATATGGGCAACCTGGCTCCAGAATTCTTTTGTTGAGGTTTATTAAAAAACAAGGCGTTGCTGTATGTTCACACCTTTCTTTTGGGCAAGCAGCTTCCTTCCTGAAATTCTGCATGAGCTTTAGCCAGCAAATTCTCACACATAATACTCTCCAAGATAGTTTGGCTTTATATAGTCCTGGGTCCTGCAGGACTTGAAAGTTTTTATCCCATTCTTCTTCCCCATCAGGGAATCCCCCACCTTTATTCCGGAATCCTGGGAAAATAGGTCTAGAATGTGAATTGCCAAGAATAGGTCTCATTGATCGGTCTGTTACCATGTGCCAGGCCCTGAACTAAATATATCCATACACACCAGCTCATTTCATCCTTACAGTCGTGTGATGGTTTGAAGCTGTATGACGGACCCCAGAAAGCAAGTACTTACATTTAATCCATTCCTGTGGGTATGGACCCACTGTAGGTAGGATCTTTTGATGACACTACTTAAGGTATGACCCACCTCATTTATGAGTCTTAAAACTCTTACCGGAGTCTTTTATGAATGGAATAAAAAAAAAAAGAGAGAAAGCCATGGAAGCCAGAATCTGGAAGCAACGAAAACCAGAAGAGAAGGGAGAGATTGGCAGACACTGCCATGTGCCTTAGCCATGTGGCAGAGGACCCAAGGATTACTGGCAGTCAGCCTTTGAGAAGAAAGTATCACCTTGATAATGCTTGATTTGGATGTTTTCTCAGCCTCAAAACTGTAAGCTATTGAGCCAACCCATTTCATGGTATCTGCTTTCAGCACCCTAGGAAACTAAAATGAATAGCTCTGTGATGTAGGTAACCTTCCTTAATTCCACTTCAGCAATGCAGACATGGGCTCAGAAAGGTGAAGTGACCTCCCTAAGGCCACAAAGCCAGGGTTAAAACAAAGTTTACTTGAAAACCTCATTTTAAACCACCAGACTTTACAACTTCTCCTTCCCTAGATGCTCCAGGAGGTCATTGGTCCTCAGAAGGCATGTGCTTCTCTTGCAGGAGTAGACCTCTTTTAGTTCTCAAAATACAGTTGTGACTGCAACTAAATTACAAGCGATTTGTGGGGCAGACCATCCTCAGCCTTTGTACCTTGTAGAAAGTTGGGCTTGTCCTATGGTTCCAATTCATGCTTGTTGTCCCAGGGATTCAATTCCCCTTCCAATTCAGGAACTTTATGGGTCAAGTCCAGCTCTGGGGGAAGGAGGCGAGGGAGAGAGGAGTGATACGGAGAGAAGAGAAATTCAAGTCTCTGCCCTCAAGAAATAAAATAAATTAAATAGTTAGCAGGAGTTCTTATCTGGGAATGCAGGGATAGGCTTTGGAGGGTGTGGTCTCTAAACTAACTGAAAATTCTGCCCAAATGGTAGTTTGGGGCATTTGAAGGCAACAGTATTCACAGCCTTCATTTGCTTAAGATTCACTAAACAGATCACGGCCCATATGGATTATAACAGCTCCTATGATAGAGGTGAAGCGCAAGATAAAGTGGGAAGCATCCCTGCTTCCAGTCTACAGACTGGAAAGCCCAGCGTGGTAGAGGGACGCGCCCGAGGTCATGGAGAGCGGGTCCCTGCAGCTGAGAACTGAATCCATCTCCTTGCTGCCTTGCGTGAGGTTTCTAATGCTCTCGTTTGGAATTGTAATATGCCAGGGATAAGTGAAAGACAATTTCCCCATGATGAAGCAGCTGTTTTGCCTAACAAAAAAATTGGAGGTCTGGGAGAAGGTTATGTGGATAAATGACTCCTCATCTCAGCCAGCCATATACTTCATTATGAGTAATTCTGATTCTTAGTGGGAGGGATTCAAGGAGCGTCAACCCACAAACCCTCTGGGATTTAGGACCCAGCCTCTTGACTGCTCAAATGATTTTGACCTTGGTGTGATGACAGGCTTTCTCCCTCAGTCCCAGGTCTCAGCCTGTGCCTTATTAATGCTACTTTATTCTTGCTAATCCCTGTCCCAAGGGCTGGGGTGCTGACCCCATGCCTGGGGGCCAGATTTTTGCTTTAATCCCACCCTGATGGTTGGGTGCCTTTTTCAATCTCACTCTCTAAACACGCTATTCTGCCTCTCCTCTCATCTCCAGCTGCTGGCTTTGTTCCTTGCCTGCCACCTCTCCTTCCCCAGGGACAGGGTCTGTTTGAAGACCCCTTGTCTTCTCAGTCTGTGCTGGGATGTGTCTCACTCTGCACATCAGTCTCTTCATCTTTAAAAGCAGCGGACTAGGGCACTGGTTTTCTGTTTTTAGCCACAGTATCCTTTATTTCAATGAGAACATATCAGAAATCTCAGCATAAAAAGATAAAGATGGAGTTTTTTAGCTATAAAAAAAGCTATAAAACCCTTACATTTTCCTTTGGATATAGACAGGCCTCATTCCATGCTCTGCAAGGCCCTGTGTGGCCTGAAACCGCCCCATTTCCCTGTCTCATCTCAGCCCACTGACCTGCTTCCAATTCCTTAAATTCCCCACGTTCCCTCTCATCTTGGAGCTCTTAAATCTGCTGTCCTCTTTCTCTGGGGCACTCCCTACCTGCTCTCCCCCATCACCTAGTTTTCTCCTGTCCTTCAGAGTTTATCACTTCCCTGGAAGTCTTTCCCAACCATCCAAGCTAGGTCGAAATCCTTGCCCCTCTTCTCTCATCAATATCTGACCTCCTTTGTGAGGCCATCCATTGTCTGTTTCTCACAAACTAGGCTATTGACAAATAGTTGGGGTATGCCTGAATGGGATGAGGGGTCCAGATGCCGCCCCCCTGGACCGATCATCTACTTCCCCAGTTTCCCTGATGGGAAACCACCAGACCGAATCACTTGTAAGGTCTCTTTTAAGTCTAGAGTTCTAGAGAACTATGATTGTAGCCCTAGGGCATGTAAAATGAGAAGGAGCAGGATGGGTGGGTGGGAAGCATTGGGTCTACCTGCCTCTTGAATTTATGTTCTGGGTCCAGGCTTTGGGGTTGGGTTATATTCTTGCCCATGGCCTTATCTCCAGATGATGTTGCTCTGTAGTGAAATGGCAAGGAGTTTGGCCAATGCCATCAACAGCCCAGTCTCATTCCAACAGACTCCATAGACCAAATGCCTTGGCAGGACTAAAAGTTGTCTGTAGCAGACCCTCTTGAATGAAAAATATCTTGAACTGATCCTTGCTTCCCTGGGGTAGAATTCCGTTGCAACAATACAACTGGGAATGGACCTGGTTGGTTTCCATGGTTCTCTTCTCCAAGGAATGGAGTAATCCAGGAAGGTCTATGGATTCTGAAGGCTTAGAAGCAGGGTTGACAAGTTCGGACATACACAGAGGCTGGCAGGAAATGCAAATGAGTGAAGTGGACCAGGTGGGGCCAGGGCATAAGAGAGGACCCATGCTCTAGTGAACTGGCAAGCTACTGCCTTCCCACCCTGGCCAACTGCTGCAGTGCAGTGGGTGCCATGTTGCTAGGTCTTCTGATTTTTCCAGGGATGCCTGAAATTGGGATTTCCATGCAAAAGCCCCAATTTTAAATGTTGGAATAACCAGTTTAAAATGTTGTAAAATATTTCTAGGACAAACCCGCCAAATATGTGTGGGCTAGACTTGGCTTGTGGACCCTCTCCTCTGATTAGGAGTTTGGAGAAATTTCCAACTTCTTTTGCTTCCTCAGGAATCCTTTGGACTGGAATCAGAGAAGCAAGCATGGAGAAGGGACAAGAGGAAATGTGCACGAGGGTGCTGGGCTGTGCATGAGCGCAGAGGCCCCCACTCCCCCAGGCAAAACACAAAAGGAACTGTCTTCAGGGGATCTGGCTAGCCCATCGTGGCATATTACTGACATCAGAATTATATTAAATTATCACCACACGAGTGCCTTCCACTGTTATTATTTGTGTTCCAAAATGTCCCAATGAATTCTAAAAGCAGCATTATGTTCCCTTAAAGAGAAAAACCTAATGTTCTGTCTTTTATCAGAAGGCACTCAGGGAAATGAGCTCTCTGGGCGTGAGCCCTCCCTCCTTCTCTCTGGGGGCAGAGAAGGAAATGGGAGAATTGATTAAGGCTTTTGATTTGCTCTCTGAAAAGTTTTCTTTTGCCTTTTATTGTTGCTTTGTCTTTCCTCCGACAGAAACTGGCCTGGCGGATCTCAGTGTGGTGTGTGCATTGGGGTGGAGGGTAGATGGTTTATAGCTATCGAGATGCTTGCCAGGTTGGAGGAAATATCACCCTCCTAGGATCTTAACTTGGATCCAGACAAGTAGTTATCTTTTATTAACATAACTGTAAGGTAATTGTAGCTTCACAGAACAGTTTTTTCATTGACTCATCTTCCTTCCTTCATCACCGTCATCATCAACATCGTCATGCATTCCAACCTCCAATCCATCCATTCCTTTATTTAGCCAGCATTTACATCATTTACCTGCCAGACCGAATGGATAAGGTACACCTAACTGACTCACATCAGATGCATATTTAAATTTACATCAATTCATCTACAAAAGCTCAAGAAAAAGAGTTAAGTAATTTGGGCAATTAGGCCTGACACGCTACAAAGTGAGTATTTACCAAGAGTTAGTATGCGATAGGCCATGTGTAGCTGTGGCTTTTTCAGTCAGACTCAGGCCCCTCATACTTTCCAAAAGTGTGAGCATATTGCTCCACTAAGTGATTACAGATCACAGTGTAACCCACCAAAACCATTTCCTTTTCCTCCTGTGCAGAAAAAGCTAGGCTCCATCTCCCTGCCTCCCTCACAGTTAGGTAGGGCCATGTGACCACATTCTGTCTATGGAAAGAGGACGGACGTGGCTGTGCCACCTCCAAGCCCCGCCCATTAAAAATTCTCACATGATCCTCCAAACTCTCTCTTTCTTTGTCAGCCAGCTGGATGCAGAGAACCCAGAAAAGGACTCCAACACCCAAGAGATGGGGAACCTCAAGACAGAAGGAATTTGTGTGCCTGAATGATCATGGGGAAGGTTTCCTTGCAAAGGATTTTTGATAGAGACATAGATAAATTAGTAACCTAAAGTCACTGAGGTTTTGGGGGCTATTTTTCGTAGCCCCTATCATTACTTACTCTAACGTCGCTATCAGCTAGTTCATCAGATGAAGACATGATGATCTGTTCAAGGCTAGATGAAAAACTGGTCATGCTGGATTGGTAGAGAGTAGGTGTGTGGTTCTCCAGTATGGCTCCATGCTATGTGATTTGTGCCTTCTGAGCCATGGATCTAAAGTGTGATTTATCCATACGCAGCAGCTCCAGGATGGTTCTCCATAGATAAAGCAATTCAGACCAAGACAATAATTTGGTCCATTGAGTAAATGAACACCTCAGCGCCTACCTTTCCCAACACACATGATCCACGACAATTTCAGTCATCTGGGACGTTTCTGTATAAGTGGGATGTTTACTTGGCCTTTATTGACCAAGTAAGGATTATGTTAAGGAATGCCTGAAGCATTCCCCTGGAACCCACTCGATCCTATCCTGGACCACGCTGGAGCTCAGTCACCCACATTTCCAACCCAGGTGATTTTTCTCATCTTTACATAGAAAAAAATACCAACCTCAAAGATTGTTGATTGCAAATGAGGTCCTCCCTACACATAAAACTTGCCATTGGGCCTGCTGCACAGTACCCTTCTCAAAATCCCATAAAACCTGATGCAGGTTTCAAGAATGTCTCTTCAGAGAGCAAAAGTTAGAAATCTTTCAAAAAGGCAATGATTTAATGATGACGGATGGACAGCTTAGACCTAATCATCCCACAGGCAACAGCTATAAACTCTGCAGGCACTGGAAGGGGAACAAAAATAAAGACTCAAATGTGGTGAAAAACATAAATGTACAGATTCAAGGAGCCCATCAAACTCCAAACAGGATAAACAGGAAGAAAGTTATACCTAGGCACTTCACGGTCAAACTGCTGAAAATCAAAGAGAAAGAGAAAATGTTGAAAGAATAGGAATAAAACAAATGCATCATGTACAAGAATACAGTAATTTGAAATTTTATGGATTTTCACTATAAACTATGGGGGGGGGCAGATAATAATGGACCAATATCTTTAAAGTGTTATAAAAGAAAAACCTTCGAACACAGAATTCTATATCCCCCAAGAAAGAAGGTGAAATATTCCTCCAGCCTGAAGGAAAATACCATCTGATTTAAACTCAGATCTTCAGGAAGAAATAGAAGACCATTATAAACATTCAATATCCAAATAAATATAAACAACTAACATGTTTCTTTTAATTTCTTTAAAATAAATATGAATACTTAAGGCAAAAATAACATTGTCTTATGGGTTTTATGTTGAGGTAATTCAGAGTTTCTACATTTTACGAGAAGTGGTACAATACAAACTCTCAGTAGATTGTGAAAAGTTGAGGATGTACACTGGAATCTCTAGAGCAATCACCAAAAAATGCAAAGACATGTATAGCTAAAAAGCCCACTGATAGATTAAAATGTAATTCCAAAAAAATTCAAATAAATCAAAGAAGACTGGAAAGGAGGACCAAAAATCATAGGGACAAAAAGGAAAAAAAATGGAAGATTTAGATCCAACCACATCCACAAATACATCAAACATTAATAGGATGATAAGTAGCATCTATAGAAGATGCACTGTAGGCAGGCACTCCACCTGTATTATTTCACATGGTACTGACAGTAAAGTTGCAAGATATATATTTAAATTTCATTTTGTTGGTGAAGAAATAGAGGGTTAGGGATGTGCAATGTCTTACTTAAGGGAGTGAAGGTAATAAACTAAAAGAGCCAAGATTTAGGTCTGATGATAATGCTAATAATAATTCTATAGCATCCTACATCTAAGGTGGTTACCAAGTTTTGTCAGAGCAAAAAGAATACGGTACTGCTGTGCCACCTCCTTCCCTCTATCTAAGAACTGTTATGCTGGTGGGATGGAATGAGAAAACAAGGAACAAGAGTGCCCTAAGAGAAAAATGTTCATCTCAAGGTCTGCCTTTGGCAAATGTGACTTCATTCGCCAACTCCAAGTAGAGCTAATATTGAAGTGTATGCGTTTAGCTTTAAACAAAATGGTAGATGCATTTAAGGTGGAAATAAGAGCTATCGGGGTTTGAAAGACCCTAGCCTATTCTGAAGATGCCTTTTAGGAAATAAATAGTTTCTGGAGCTTTCAGAGTAAATTACTGTGGCTTAATCAGGCATAGAAGACGATCTTGAAGTCCAATGCTGTGATGCCATTTTCAATTTTCAGTTCAAAAACAGATGGCTCAGTTTCTCTGGGTTCTTCCACCTTCCTCTGAATATTTAATTTAAAACGAGTTTCTCTAGGCGATGTGACAGTGCTTCAAATGACTGCTGTAGCCTATTCCCCGGAATACTCTTCTTGTCCCCATTCACCAGTGAGAGGATGCAATTTGCAGTCCAATGTTCTACCCATCAGCTATATCCTCAGAGTCTTGCCGTTTTGACATAGACAAGGGTAAGGCTGTGCTTTCTGGGTGTCTGAAATTTTGCACGTTATTGGTTGCAGGCTAGTGTGAGTCAGTTGCCTGTGGGTTTCAAATTCGATTCTTTGTCTTATCAGTTGTGGAATCTTGGATAAGTGACTTTCCTTTTCTGGGTTTAATTTCCTAATTTTTCAAAACAGGGATGATCATAGTATCAACTACATAGGATTTTCTAGAAAGCTAAGTAAGATAATGTATGAAAAGGACATACCAAACTAGCTGGCATATAGTAAGCTTTAATTAAATGTTTAAAAAATATATATAGTATGCAGAACGCTGGGACCATAGAGGGAGGAGCAAGTATCTCTACCCTGGGGTAGAGAAAGGGGGTAAAGGAGGCGAAGTCTGGACAGTTTGGGTTGGTCCCTGATGAGTGAATACGAGTTTTATACTAACGTGGAGGGTAGCAAAAAGATGATTCCAGATGGTTGTAATGCATTTTCAGAGACTTATGTGGTTGAGCCTGAGTTAGAGTGGTGAGAATAAGGTTGGAAATTTAAGATATGGCTAGGTTGTAAGGATTCATATGTATGGAGTGAAGGGATTTGAGCATTCATTCTATGAGAGAAGCCACAGAGGGGTTGAAGGCAGAGAATGATACAACTGGGTTCCTTTGGGGAAAGCGCACTTTTGCAGGAGGGTGGAGGTTGCATTCTAGAAGGAGAAGCGGGAGGCCTGAAGGAGTGTGGGAACCTGGTATTATGCAGCCTTTGAGCACAGATGATGGGCTGGACAGGGAAGTGGCTGTGGAGGTGTAGGAGAGGGTGCTAAGTTGTCACTGGGAAATGCTAAAAAAGAAAGCAAGCTTGCTTCCTTCTCTTAGGAAGAAAAGATTCTGCTAAATTGGAGAGTAAGGTTCATGTTTATGTTGATGGGATGTGCCAAAGTGAGCCCTACCTATTCCTGAACAAAGAGAGGCAAGGAAATCCCCCAAATAATTGGCATTCCACCTCCCCTTAGACCTGACATTGAGATTTCTTTGCCAAATATGTCTATGGAAAGAAATAATCAGGAGAAAACAAGGGTGAAAGGGGACCTGGTGGGATAGCTCAGATGTTTCTTGGTTACAAAATTTGGTTTAGATATGATGTGGGTCTGTTCCCTTGGCAAGCACAGGGCGGTGCTGATGGTCACACAGCACATTGGTCTGAAATGAGGTCCTTCACCAGAAAGTGAGAGACTGAGCTGCTCAGGGTCTCAGCGCAGATATGTATGGAATTCCTTGAGATATCTGTTAGAAGGTCCAGAAAACAGACCCAGAAGCTAGGACTCTGGAGCAAGGTATCATTAGAGTATCTCTGCTGCGATCTTTGTCAAACTTAATGAGCACTAACCTGCCTCGAGGCTCCCCACATACTGTTCCCTCTGGCAGAATGCTCTTCCCTGCTCTGCCTAGTAAACTCCTTCACATCCTTCCATTCTCAGCAAAAAGACGCCTCTCAATCTCTAGACCAGATTAGATATGTTCTAGATGTTCTCAAAGCAACAGACCTTGGGGCTTAGGAACACAGTGTCTGGAGTTTGGGTGCTTGGACTCAGCTTATACCACTTAGCCCCTTGTGAAAACTCCTTAACCTCTCTGAAGCCTCAGTTTCCTCGTCTGTAAAATGGGGATGATATTAACAGCATCCACTTTGTAACTCAGTGTAATTGTTCATTGAGTCAATGCATGTAAAGAACTGAAGAATGATTAGCACATAGTAAGCACCATATTTGTGCAACTGTTATTATTAGACCATGCCATGCTTTCCTTCCTTAGCACTATCACAAAGGCAGTTCATTATTATGTGGACGATCATCTGTGTCAATGATGTCTCCCCTTGTAGACTTGAAGCCCCAAGAGGGACCATGTCTTATCACTTCCTGCTGTGTCTCAGGTGCCTGGCGTACTGTAGACACTCAATCAATGTGTTGATTGACTGTATCCAATCAAATCCTCATGCTGTAGATAAGAAAGCAATGAGATGTAGGGACAGGAAGGCAATTTACCAAGGTCACATGGGGAATGGGTACTAGGAGCACAGAGCGCGTTCTAGAGCTAAGGTATCTTAAGATTTGGAACACTTGGGGAGGTTCTTTGACACTTTAAAATTTACCCATTAAAAGCCACAGCAGTATCACCCCTCTTCCCTCAAAAGACACAGGGAAAGTGATCAGAAAGAGAAAGTAAAACATCAACTTTCACTCCCCGACTCCTCATCACCTCCCGGAGTGTCTACACTGAGCAGGATGCCTTAGGATAAGGCATTCTGGCCCTCTCTGGGTGGCAGGCAGGATGCCGTGAGAGTTCTCAGGACTCGAGCTCCGGAGTGCAACATACCTGGGTTCCCACACGGGCTCCCTGGGGGACCCTGGCTAAGTTCCCACACCTCTCAGAACCTCAGTTGTCTCACTGCAACATGTGGGTAGGAACGTGTCCTTGTCCTAGAGCTGCTATGAGCTTTAGATGAGTGGGACTCACCATATGGTGTGTGCTCGGTAGCTGTCCTTGCAGTTATTGTGTCCTCATTTTACATAAGGAAATTAGTCCCAGAGAGGAAAGGGAGGTGACATAGGACATCATTCATTCATTCAAGAAGTTTGCACCAACACCTCCTATTTGCTAGCCCTACTTTTTATTAAAGAGATGGAGAAGAAACAGCCCTGCCCTCACGAGGCTTAGAGACTAGTGGGAGACAGAGAGACGTAAATTAGCAATCACAACACTCGTCGCTACTGCTATCCATGCAAGGAAACATCTGGAACTGGAGGAGCCCAAAGGTTCACCTATCCCAGTCTGGAGTGTACCAGGGGAATCTTCACAGAGGGGATGGAAGGACTGGCCAGCCAGGCAAAGGTGGCAGGACTTTCCGGGAAGAGGTTCAGAGCACGGAGATGAGAATGAGGAAGTGGTAACTTCCAGCTTCATTTATTCTTTCAACAAACATGCATGGGAAGATACTAACATACCACATAGTGTTCTAGAACCTAGACAGATGATCTAGAATGGACACCTTGACTATTCATTAAAATAAAAAAGAAAGTCGCAAGGGCAGAGAAGAGCACAGATCTACCCTCCAGCTGCTTCTCATCTGGGCAACTCTCGAAATTGTTCCACGAAGGGGCATTGTAGTGCTCATCTGCCCTCCCCTCTAGATAAAAACACAAAGGTGCTAGGTAAAGAAAATGTATTGCAAACTTGAAATTTAAGTGTTACTGCAGCAAGTATTACAATTAAGGAAAATTATCGCCGGGTGGTGTGAATCTTTTTTATGATTTCGATGAAACTTTAGTTAACGATGATTAATGATTTGTCACAGGCGGGCTCAATAATCCGGTTCGTGGGGAATATTCTAAATCATCCAGGGTCTCGCCATTGTTTTCTAAAGGTCTGCTCTATTTTTGTGTGGCTGTGATCAAATAGCAGAGCGGCCCTGCCACCCACATCATTAAACCCTCCTTCTTCTCTGCCGCCAACCTCATCCAAAAAGAGTAAGACGTAAACTTGATGGATTGTTTACTGGGAGAAGAATATCAGCCTTAAGTCCTGTCACCTCCCTGTCCCTCTCGTTCAGAATCCAAGGGAGCCTTCTGGGGGAGGAGGCTGGATGGCCTTCTCATCCATCAACCTCAAAGGTCAGCATCATTGCTTAGCCACCTGCGTGCCTCCTTCCCTGCCTGCTGGAGAAGATGCCATCATGAATTTCTGCAAAAGGGTGAGGAACTTTATGCCCCTTTGGCTGCAGCCTATTGTTGGTACGGCGGTTGGAGATGTGACCTTTCCTTTCTCTTACTGGGCTCATCGAACGATAGACTCTGTTCTCACGTGAACCAGAAATTTAACCATTTGTTTAAAGCCGATTCTTTTATTCCCCATTGAGCAGTGTAGGGTGGGAACTTGATTAGGTTATCTTCATGGAGCTGCAACTCACCCAATTGTGGTGAGTTTAAACAAATGGTTTGTTTAAAGGTTAAAGTCAAAAAACTGGAGAGGTTGGGCAAGGCACAGTGGAGTAAAGGACACCTGATTTCCCAGTTTTGTCTTCTAATGATGATGATGAAGAGAAAACTGATGACAGTGACAGCGACCATTCCTATTTATTGAGCTCCAGCTCCAGACCAGGGCTGTGAAAATGCTTTGGATGTATCAGCTCATCTAATCATTGCCAACAACCCTGCAAGGCAGATGCTGTTATCTTAATTTTAAAGATGAGGAAACTGAGTTCTATTACTGAGAGTCTACTGTATGCCAGGGCTTGGGCTCAGAGTTGAATAAAACACACTCTCATCTCCAGAAGAGCTCCCAGTTGAGCAGAGAAAAAAGACAAATCCACATGTGAGTAGAACCCCAGACAACGTGTGAAAAGAGGGGCAAGATGTCATGGGGCTTCAAGAAGGGGAGCTTCCACTCTGCTGGGACACGAGAGGAGGCTTGGGCTGGGGGTTCTGGGTAGGGTTTTGACTGAAGGAACAGGCCAGGCAGAGGGTGACTTGAAAAGGGCTGAGGTGGGGAAGGTGTTTTGGGAGACAGGGAACCCCCTGGTTTGATTCATGCGGAGTGGCTGTAAGAAAGCCTTCAAAGCCACCATCTGAGTCCAAAGACTGGGCATGCCTCTGGCATATACATCCTTCCTCAACTTCTCCTGCCCCTTCTAAAATAGAAGACCACTGTGATTGTCCAGACACAATACGATCCTGGCTGAGGAAGGGGACACTGGAAACAGAGTGGCCAATGGGGATTCCATATGACCCTGCTACTTCTCTAATGGAACCAGAGGAAGAGGGGTGTGTTCCTCATTAGCCTGTGAGCCCCAGGAAGGTAGGGGCTTGCCGGCCACTATACCTCTAGCACCCAGCACTGGGCCTGGCACATTTTCAGTGCTCAAAGAAAATTATTGAAAGGATGGCTGATACATATACTCATACATGCATCCACATATAGAGACGTGCCCACACACAATAGATGAATATATACATGCTTATACATTCTACAGCCCAATACACACATGTACACATATGCACATGCAAACTCACACGTACATATACCCTCACCTCCCAACACACTTACACATACGCTCATGTATACACACTATACCTTTTACTGCACATACATGCTGGGCCGGCTTGAAAGGCTTATGTTCCCTAGAAAAGCCATGTTTTAATCCTGATCCATCTTGAGGGGTTAGCTGATTCTTTTATTCCCTATTGAGCAGTGCAGGTTGGAAACTTGATTTGATGATCTCCATGGAGCAGGAACTCACCCAACTGTGGGTATTAACATTTGATTAGAGGGAGATGTGACTCCACCCATTCCAGGTGGGGCTTGATTAGTTTACAGGAATCCTTTAAAAGAGGAAACATTTTTTGGAAAGAGCAACAGAGCCATAGAGCCACGAGGCCGAGAGCCCATGCAGCCAGAGACCTTTGGAGAGGAAGAAGGAATATGCCTCTGGGAGAGCTTCATGAAACAAGAAGCCTGGAGAGAAAGCGAGCAGACGTCGCCATGTTCACCATGTGCCTTTCCAGTTGAGAGAGAAACCCTGAACTTCAGCAGCCTTTCTTGTTGGTGGCTTAATTTGGACATTTTTATAGCCTTGCTTTAACTGGGACATTTTCACAGCCTGAGAACTGTAAACGTGCAACTTAATAAATTTCCCCTTTTAAAAGCTGTTCTATTTCTGGTATATAGCATTTGGACAGCTAGCAGACAAGAACACGTGCACACATCTCCAAGGTCCCAATACTGGAAGAAAACTGGGGTCTTAAAAGATGAATTGATTAGGAGGATGAAGTGGTTTGAAACAGACAGAAGGAAGGAGAAGGACTCGGGAAGCCTTGGCAACCAGCCGCATTTCAATCCCACTTCTGCCCTCCCTTCTCAATGGTATGATCTCAGCTAAGCAACTTGATCTCTGAGTCTCAGTTCCTTATCTGAAAAATGGAAATAATAAAAGTAACAGCTTTACAGGGCTATTGGGCAGTTTAAAGGAGTCAACTCACGGGCAGTGGTTGACCCTGCACCCGGCTCACAATAAGCACAGATTAAATGTGGTGATGTGTGAACTGACAATCCTGCCTGGAATGTGGTAGATGTTGGTTTCATTTCATCCTCTTTGTAGATTTACTTAGATCCAAAGGCTGGCGGGGCTGAAGCTACCAGTCTTCAACAATTTCCAATCTTGGAATGCTGAAAGAAGATTCTACCCATTTGCTTAGAGTATAAGTTGCAGAAGGGAATTCACCAAAGTGCTAAAAAGCTGCTTTGACAGTCTGGAATTACTCCTTGCCTCAGGCCCTGGATGTACCACTCTCTGCTCAAGTTTTGCCGCATAAATATGTTTTGGAAACATCTAGAGGAAATGCAACTTCACAAAAGACGGAATCAATTAAATTAACTATCCCAAAATGCTTTAGGTAGATGAATCAGACCAATGTAATTAAATTTACCGCCTTTGCCTCTCCTTTAAGTTATCAGTTTGTATAAAGTAGCTACCGACGTGATTAAACTGTGGGTTTGCTCTCAGATAATCAGGCACGGAGTTAAATCTGTCTCTAGATATCTCCCTCCCTCCCAGGCTCCAGGCTTCCAGATTTTCTACTCTGGTGAGAGGAGTTTGAGATTAGTTAACAAAGTAGACACAAGCTAGGAGTGAGAGCTCAGTACCTTCTGAGCACTAGGTCCTGGGCTCCTGGAGAGTTGGGTGCGATTTCCCATCTTCATTTTGCATCTAACCATGCCTGATGCTAAGTGGAGACTTCCAGGACAGTCATAGTTTATGGCCTGCTTTTCTTCATCGCTAACATGCAAGGGACCTTGGGCCAGTTTTTCCAATCTCTGTGCCTCAATTTTATCATCTTCCCAATATAGGGAAGAGCTATTATCTCCACAGATTCACCCAGAGCTGATAATCTCTAATTGGTCATCAGTAGTCTGGATTTGCCATGAAATTCATTCTTGCCATGAATTTCTCTCTCTAATCAACCCATGGTCATGCCAAGTTCTTAAGAACAGCTCCCCTAGGACCTGTGAAGCTTAGATTCATAATTACCCGCGATTGTCTTTCTCCCCTTCTTCCTATAATGACAAAATATCCTCATTTTAGCTGGAGAAGTGACCCCCTAGAGTAGACTACCATTACCAGCCTCTCATGAGGTTACATATGGCTGTGTGGCTATGTTAGGCCAGTGGGCAGTGAATGAGAGAGATGGGTATGACTCCCAATAAGTGCCCACCATTTCCTCTTTACTCCTTTCCCACTGGTTGGAAGGTGGATGTGATGTCTGGAGCTGCAGCAGCCATCTTTGAGGACATGAAGTAAGCTGCATGCTGAGGAAGGCAGAGCAAAGAGTTGGAAGGAGTCTGGGTCCCTGATGATTCCAGATCTGCCTGTTAGCTCTGGACTGCCCACACTGACATGACAGATAAACAGACATGTTTTTGTATGCCACAATTACATATTTTTTTTCCTTTATTATTTTTATTTTTTGCATGGGCAAGTACCAGAAATCAAACCCAGGTCTCCGACATGGCAGGTGAGAATTCTGCCACTGAGCCACCATTGCACTGCCCTGTGTGCCACAATTATATTTTGATCTGTCACAGCAGTTGACCTAAAATTCTAACTAATACAACCTGCAATGGTGAGTCTTGCTTTACAAAACAGTTAAGATATTGGGAAGGTATGAGTAAATGGAATCATTGTACATTGTCACATTTTCAATGTGCCTAGAGGAGCAAAATCTTGGGATGTTTACGAGTAGAATTTTTGGCATTGGAATCGAGTCCCAGCTGTGTGATACTCACAGTGTGATCATGGACAAGTTACTTAGGATTTCTGTGCTTCCATTTTCTCCATTTATAAAGTAGAGGTAGTTGCACTTATCTCATAGGATTCCTGAGAGTATTAATTGACATAGTGAATGTAAAGTCAAACAGTAGCTATACATACTGGTTGGTATCATCTGGGAAGTTAAAATAAAAAAGCCCCAGTTGTAGTATCAGAGATTCTGGTTCCCTTGTTCTGGGGCAGGGTAAATAGGGGTCTGGGCATCTGTGTATTTTAAAGCTTTCCCAGTTCCTTGAGTAATTCAGAACTATGGGAGGAAAGGAATCTAGTGGGAGGGCTTTCTATAAACCCCACCCAATTCACTGCTAATGCAAATCACATATCAATTCACAGTCACACCTTTCTGGTGAATTTTCCTGACCTTGTGGTCCCTTCCAGTTTTTATTTCGTGTTTCCCCCCGTCAACTCTCTAGACATATGTATGCCTGCTACACTGTCCATACACTGAGCTTTTAGAGGAAGCCCTGAATCTAAGTTATACTCAGCATAATCCTAGTGACAATCAACATCTTATAGCTTGATGGACTTTCTGAACACTTCCACATCTGTGATCTGACTGGATGTTGGCTATAAGCCTGCAAAACAATGAAGACTGGTCTTAGCAGCAGCAGCAGCAGCAAGTTTTCGCATCCATTTTACAGATGAGGAAACTGAGTCTCAGAGTGGTTACATGCTTTGCCTAAGAGACCCCAAAATTTTAAACAAGTTTTATCTGATTTCAAAACTTAGCATCCACCCTTTAACCCCTCTGTTTCTCTAATAGCACACCATGATTGCTGAATGAGTCATTTATTCAACACGTTTGTAGTCCCAAAGACCGAAGAAATGGATAGTTGCATGAGCTAAAGAACCCCTCGGGACGCCAGTAGCCTCTCCCCATTTGCCCAAATCAGCTGTAAGTTTGGTGAAACCTTACACCAAAGCCCTCTAGAGAATCTGTAGAGGGAGACCAGACCACACCGCCTCTTAACCCTCTCACTCAATTCGTCCCTCAGTGGATGGAGCCATCCTCTTTGGTCAGGTCCTTTTGAAGGCCACCCCAGGTCCACGCTCATGTCTAACTCACTCAAGTCAATTGGAGATCAGAAACATCAAGGTGCAAACCCCTGTCACTTAGGAAGTCCGTGTTCCATCTGGAAAATAAAAAAGGATTTCTCTTACATATTATATAACTCGGGAGGCAGTTGCTTAGCAACTGAACCCCAGTTGGCTGGGCTGGGAGTAGATATTAACTCTTCCTGCAGTCAATCCACATAGTGGAGTCTTCCTGGAAAGCCACCAACCACCCCCTTTCCGTAAGAGAAGCCTCATGCCTTTCATTCTTCCCTACACCAGGACCCTTGGGCTCTCTCCTTGTCCAAACTGCAATGTTCTCCCCCTAGGAAAGGAGGCCAGCATGGAGAGCAGTATGCATCATGCCAAGCAAGACTAGCCTTAGGTTTACCCACATCATGGAGAGAGCCTATTGCAAATATATTTGGCCATTCTAGTGATACAAAACAGAACACCTGGCAAGCAATGGAAGTTAAATGCACACACAATCAAGTCGGCGTATATATTTTTGCTCTCACCAGGGATTTTTGGAGGACCTACTAGGTGCCAGGCCCCTGTGCCTGGGGATCAACAGCTAACAAAAGAGCCAATAGTGCCTGCCCTCATGGACCTCACCTTCCAGTGTAAGAGAAAGAGGATACCCGCGAAAAGAAATAAAGAAACAAGATAATTGTGCTTGCCATGAGTATTTTGAAGGAAATAAATAAGGTAAGGTCACAGAAAGGGTCTGTGTGTGTCTGGAGGAGGGAGGATATCTATATCTGGAGCTATTTTTATGGACCTCTCTAAATGCATCAGTATGTAAGATGTGTCCATATGCTGAACATGCTGTGTGGTTGCAGATCAAGTGATTCCATTCAATCAACTGCAAGGGCCCTAGGGTTGAACTCGTTCAGTCTCCAAAGTCTTTCCCATCCCAGCAAATGCTGCTGACGTGGTAATCTGGGAGGCACCCTGGATTCTGTTTTCTGCCTTCCCCACACTTTTAATCCATCAGCAAGTCTCTTGTCTTTATCTTCAAAACAGACCTCGAACCTGGCACATCCTCTGGCTCCACAGACAGTCCCAGCTGCTGGGATGACCGTGATAGCTTCTCCAATGGTCTTTCCTTGCTTTTCACCCCCCCCACTCGGCAGCCAAAGTGAGCTGTAAATCAGACCCCACCGCTCATTCCTCTGCTTAACTCCCTTCGGAGCTTCCTTTGCACTTCCTTAGGTTACCTCCGAACACTGACTTAAGTCCCAGAGGCCTTGGTTCTCACTCAAACAAGACAAGCTCATCCCCCCACCCAGGGCCTTCGCAAGCTGTGTCCTTTGCTCCCGGCCTGATGAACCCTATTCATCCATCAAATCTCAGCTAAAAGGTCACCTCCTCGGGGATGCCCTCCCTGACACCAGCTCAGCAGAAGTCTCCTCCCTCTCCCAGCAACCTGGTTGATGCCTCCTAGAAAGTGTCCCTATTTGTAATTAAGTATTTGTTTATGTACTTGTTTCTTGTCTTTCTGTACTGACAGACTGAGCTTCACAGAGTCAGGGGCCACATCTATTAGTCTATTTCATTTATGACTTCATTAGCATCTATCCCAGGGCCTGGCACATAAAGACACTTTTTAGACATATTTTTTTCTTTTTTGCTAAGTGAAGGAATAATCACAACATAATAAAATACCTAGAACTTATTGAGTGCTTTTTACTTTTCAGGCGCGGTACCACACACTTGACATACACTGATCTCGTTTAATCCTTATGACGATGCAATGAGACAGGCATCGTTATTCCCATTTTACAGGTGAGTAAACTCAGGTTCAGAGAGAGGAAGTAATAAGACCAAGGTCAAATAGCTAGACAGTGGCTGGGCTGACACTAGAACTAAGCTTAATCTGACTCTCAAACCTGCGCCTTCAGCCCCTATACTTCCCATACCATGAAGAATTTTACAGGATTTTTGTTAGCCCAGCGTGTTGGCAGCTCACCTCCTTCTTCATTGTATAAGGAATATTTCACTCGCAGGCAGCAGGCTGTATCAAACACAGCCTGAGCATTTCTGTTGGCACTCCAACGGAGCTCACTCTGGCTAGTCTTGCAAAGTCAGGCAAAGCCCAGTTATCTGCACAACCAGAGCAAAAGCAGAGAAGGAGTGGACCAAAATAACTCCCTCTTCTGAGTCATCCCCAAATCTGCCTGGGAGGCTTTACAGGGCATTTGGAGGTGCTCTGCAGTAGAGAGAGTCTCCCTTTCTCTTTATGTTCAGCACAAACCATTATTAAACGGAATATGTCAGTGGAAAAACCCGGCCCCAAACAATTATTGAGGCTGAGGGACACTGGTTTGGATTAAAATAAGATAATGCGGAACTGTCATCATTTGTTGGGTACTTGGGATGTGCTGGGCACTCAGCCAAGGTCTTTACATCATTAGCATCTACGTAAAATCTCCCCAGGTGGGAACTATTCCTATCCTCATTTTACAGGTGAGGAGTCTGAGAGATGCAGTTACTTGTGTCAGGTTGCACAGTTTGTGAGTGGTGGAGTTTGGATTCAAATACATAAAGGTCCAGAGTACAAGCTCTTAACAATTGTGTTTTGTTTCCTGTACCACCAGGAGCATTGACCCTGCCAGCCCATAAGTCCCCAACCTCTTTCTAGGAACCTGTTGCCTAAATGACCAAGGGTTGATGCATATGCAGATTCCCAAATGCCATCAGCTTGAGTGGGATGAAAGAGATAACAGATTGTCAATGTGTGGTCCATTCTTGCCAACCGGTGAGTGCAGGGTAAGGACTTCTGAGTCCAGGGATGGGGTAGAGGCTCATGTGCACTTTGAATCCACAGCTCCCTGGCTTCAGGATGCAATAGTCATAACAAAGACCTGCAAGATAATTATCCTAGACAGCAACATCTGCGTCTGTAAAGGCCAAGAAGGACAACAGAATGAGCCAGTTATATAATAGCAACGAGGGCCTCAAAAGGGACCTTGGTTTCCCCATCTGTGACATAGGAATTGGGAAGCTTGGTCTGGTAGCATCTAAGGTCACTCCCAGCTCTGAAGCTCTTGCTTCCAAGGTCTAAGCTGGCTTTTTCCTGAGGCTGCAGTGTCTTTTTATCTCCCATCTTTACTTTGTTACAACTTGTACTCATCCTGTAGGACCCTGCGGAGGCATCACCTCCACCAGGAAACCTTCCCTGATACTCAGCTTGGATCAGATGCCTCTCTGAACTTCTGTGGTTTCTCTCCATCACTGGACACTCTGCTCTTTGTCATAGTTTTCTGCTTCTATGTCCAACCCTCCCACCAGCCTCTGAGCCACTGGTGGTAAGGGAAGAGATTCTGTCCTAGTCTCCTTTCCCTCAGCTACCACCACAGTTCCTGGTACCCAGGAGACACTCAACACGAGTGTGGTGGACGTACACCATAAATGCCAGCATGGTAAATATTCTTGGACTAATCCAACCCAAACAGCCCCAGGGAACTGAGCAGAATTGAAAGCGATGGAAAGTCCGGACATCACAGAGACTCAATAAACATGTAGAAACATAAAGAGGAAATTGCTTTTTAAAATTGTGACAAAGGGAAGAAAAGATCTGCACAAGCATTAACACTGGCTTCCTTGGTGGGTGGTGGTGGAATAATTAACTTTCTATACACATGTTCCAAATGTTAAAAAAAAAAAAGTCAAATAAAGAAAAACATCAAATTGTAAAGAAGAGCACCATTTTCATTCATGCATTTCCCAATATTTTAAGGAAGATTTGACACGATGTGATAGGAGAAAACCATTAAACCTGGCTCAGTTCTTGGCCTTTTACAAGCTTGCTTTGTGATCTTGGGTAAGTTACCTCCCCTCTCTGAGTCGTATAGGCTTCCTCTTTAAATAAGGCAGACAGAGATTCGCCAAGGGCTCTGATTCCTATGAATTCCTCAGGCATCAAGCCATGTTTTTCTCACATGGATTTTTCTGGTTATAAACGGGGTTTTTTCTCCTTGGGGAATTCTCTCATTTTCCCATGTTCAAAGACATACAAACTGTTCGCAATTCCCTGCTGTTGTAAGAGCAATTTGCCTTCATTATCCTAAATCTTTCAGCACTTCTTGAAACCTCTTTTTATATGGAAAAATGCTCCTGATGGGATCGTAGGAAATAAATCTGCTATTTCACATTTCAAAAAGTAATCAAAATGCACCCTGCTACAGGACACTCTCATTACAATTTATGACAAATGCTTGCAACTGCCTTTATCTTCCTCTCTCATCTGTCCAGAATTATTGTTTCTACTTAGGACAAGAATGGCAAATGGGGTGGAGGTGGACATGGTGACTCTTCATGGTGTGATGATTAGGCTTCCTATCATGGTTCAATCATGTCGTGAATCATCTTGGGGTGACCAGAAATCTCGTTTGCACGACCTCCCTCCCTTCACTCAATTTGGAGGCAGAGAATGCAGTAAAGATGATAAAGGGCTTGGAAAATGGGACCGTTTTACCCATTAGGAGTGGAGGCCTACACGCTTTTTTAAGGGCCCATGAAAACATCTGAAAACTGAAAATACAGTTGCTGCAAACCAGTAAAAGAAAATTGTGAAAGCAAAATTAATAAAGGCTTAAATTAAGTGCCTCTGGAACATGCTGTTATGTCAACCTCAATATTTTTTCAAATGTAGTGATCATAAAAGCTTCATTTTATTTGAAAGGAGTTGATGGTTTAGAGTCTCATTTCACAAGAATTTCTGGGTATGTGAGATGATTTTTCAAGGAATCGCAGATAAATGTAAATTAAGAAAACTACTGGTAGAAAAATAATTTCACAGCTATAACTTTAACACTTCTTTTAAAATGTTACAGTAAAAACTCGTTTACTCTGTGTGATATGATGCAAGTAGAGGTCTCCCAAATAAAACTGTATAAAGCCATTCAAAGTCCTAAAGTGGCCTGGCACAGAACAGGTTGATAGATGGACAGATGAATGGATGGATGGACAGATGGATAGATAGACAGATGCATGGATAGATTGATCAAGAGGTGGATGGATGGACAGATGGGTGGGTAAATGGACAGACATATGGATGGATAATGGACTGATGAATGGATAGGAAGGTGGATAAATAGATGGATGGATGGGTGGATGGAAGGACGGAGGGACAGATGGATGAATTTGATTGCCTAATATCGCTCAGTGAGTTAGGAGATGTGCCCTGACTCCTCACTTTCAAGATGTTATTAAAGACATGCAAATGTAGTCACAATTCTTAGACCATAAGGTCCGGAAGGATGTTGGGAGAGCATCTAAAACAACTTGCCCATTTTACAGATGAGGAAACTGAGGCTCAGCAAAAGGAAAGCACTTAGTTGATGGCACAAATTCTGTATTTTCAACAGGCAGGTGTCGCTTAAATGTTTGTCTCTAGGAAAGACCCAGCACATGCCTATTTCTCAGGCACCCTACATATTTATAGGATAGTGCTACACAACGGGTGACAACTTGCTGCTAAACCGACAGGCAGCTGTCTTGGCAAGCCCCAGAATCTTTCCTGCACACTTTCCCTCCTGTCTCCTGCAGAAGGTGGGGTGGTGAAAGGCCCTACTGGGTCTGGACCAAAGCTCCTTTGGAGACCCAGCTGAGGAGGAGCATATTTACTTCATGTATACTCATGCCATCTTGTTCTTATCTGCAATCCTTTCCTGAGTCCTTCGGATATTGATAGACACGTGGCAGAAAAAAAAGAAGCCTTTGGTTCCCTAACATACTGGACTTCTTGTGGTTTTTTTCTCTTGGTGGCAGCATTCTGAGTTTCCTTTGGGAAGCCCACGTCCCCCCATTGTTAGCACAGGGCTGGCCAGCCAGGGCCCTGCACCATTGCTGCTTCAGTGATTCATTCAAAGATGAGTCCATGAGCCAAGACTGCCTATTTTCATACACATGCTGTGTGAAGTAGGTACTTTTAAAAATCCCTTTCACAGATGAGGAAACCAAGGCACAGAGAGCTTGCATAACTTGTCCAAAGGTACACAGATGATAAGGGGTGGAGATGGGATCTGAACCTACACGGCCCAATTTCCAGTCTGCATCCTTAACTCTGTACTGTCCCACCTTTTTAGTACTTGGTGTATAAAAATACCTCCTCTCAAAATATCAGTTGCTGAATTTATCAGAGATGTTGAAAAACTAGATATGTTTGTTCCCACCGAATGCTGAACTTACAACTTCAAAGGGACTCAATCCCGGGGAGGACTGGACTCAATGGCCTCATGTTAACTTCATGCATATGACAACATGCTTGTCTAGAATTTGTTTCTTGACAACCTCAGGTGCAAGGAAGCCACCAGAAACCACAGAACAGTTTTTGGTGAGGAATGCAAGCTTCCGAGTCATCAGAAATGCTGCAAAGTGTGAGCTCGAAAGCTGGTACGAGTTATTTATAGAGGAGTCCCTCACTCTGAGTTTGGGTACTGCTGTAGTATGAAAGTTATCAGTTTTCTCAGCCCAAGGTGATTTAGAAAATGGCCGTCTGGGAGGAAGCAAGTGTACCATTGTGGAGAGTCACTGAGACTCAGCAGTTAGATGGACCCAGAAGTTAATCTCAGCCTCAAAACTGACCTGTAAAGGACTTTGCCATTCTGAGCCTCAGTTTTCCCATCTGTAAACGGAGGCAATGATAGTAATGACACTTCTTCACAGCTTTGCTGCAAGAAGTAAATTAAACAGTTGGTTTAAAGGGCCTGTCGCATAGTAGGTCCTAAATCAATGGCATTCACTATGATTCACTACAGACGGGTTTTTCATTCCTTCTTAATCTTGGCTTACTCGTTTATAAACTACAGACAGCCACAAAAGTTTCCCTTGGGCATTTCGCAAGGCTATGGATGGAGTAGTATGACAACAGAGATAAACGTGTTCTGTAAGTCATCAAATGCTGCATATGCGTAAGGCAGCATTACACTTATTAGTTCGAGAACAGTAGAAATGATACCATTAGTATACCTACCTCTAGTATAAACATTATTATCACTGCTGCTACTATAATAAAATATTAATATCGGCCCTTGGGTCCTGGCAATAGTTCACAATATCTCCTGGGTCAAGAGTGACCATACTTCCAAAGATCACTGATGACTGTGGCTTCTTTTTTCAAACCTGAGCCAAAAGTGCCTGCTTTGAGCTAGAAAAAGAATTAGGAAAGGGTTTTTTTGGTCTGAAGGACACACATATAAATTGCAACTTAGTATAGAGTGATGAGTACCTAGCCTTAGTGCCTTCCTAGCACGTGGCAGTAGCTCAATCAATTAGGTAAAAGAGAGGGAGATTAAAGAGGGCTGCAACATCTCTGCTACTCCTCTGATTAAGAGATGGTCTTGGTCTCCCTGCTCTTGGAGGTATGAAACTTCTTGCCCTTAAAAGATCTATGGCTTTCACTTTTGCTCTTGGAACAGTCCCCCTCCTTTGACTCCAGCTTCCATGCTGGAAGAAGCCCAACCACATGGAGAGGATTCGTGGAGGAAAACTGAGACACCTAGGCAGTAAGTAGCTACAAGGGCCAGACATATGGGTGAGCCCCTTGGGAGTTCCTGCCCATTCCAGCCTCCAGATGACTTTGGCTCTGTCCAGCACCAAAGGGTGCTGAAACTTCTTCAAGCTGAGCCGACACAAACCACGTGATCCTGGTGGGACAGTTGCTACTGTGGTCGTTCCTTTAAACCACTAAGTGTGGGGGCTGGTTTGTTATGCAGCACTAGCCAACTGAAACAAATGGGATGTTGGTGCTCCAGTGGGATGTTCTTAACCCAGACTGGAGGGGCAGAGAAGGCTCCCTGGAAGAGGGGGCACGTGGAAACCTTATGGGGTTTGTGGGTTATGCAGGTGAGGAAAGGTCCCAGCTCTCACTCATAGGTCAGTCCTCTTCTATCCACGATGCTTTGGAGTCCAACGAAGGTTGGTGATAAGGACCAGAATTTTAAAATCTTCCTCTCACCCAGATAATTGTTTCTCCTCTTTAGGGATCAGCCCCACTCCCTCGGCTCTAAATCAAAATGATGGGGCCTCCAAATTGGTTCAGGTGCTCATGCATTTGTAAAAATGTCTTTTGCTGGGAACGGCTTGGTATGCTTAATTTCTGCCCCAAGCACATTTTTATAGTTAAGCTATATTATAAATGTCATTTAATTTACCCAGCAATGTTGGGGCCTAGAGCCAGTGATAATATATAAGATCCTTTTTGTACAGTCTGATCAGGGTTTGCGAAGAGGAGAGGGGTAGATTTAATCATCATTTGCTCAAATTGTATTCTCTTTCCCTCTCCTCTCTGTCACTTCTTCTGTGTCTTAGACACTATGGGGAGGGATAAAGAAAGCCTTTCAAAGAATCAGGCCACCAGGTTTGCGGTGGACAGTCCAGAAGGAACTGGAGGTTTCAAAACCCACAAAGAGTCAAGAGCTGGCATCCTGTGGGCTTGTGGACAGGCTCAGACCATCAGGCTCCTTTTCATTGTAGTCGGAGAGAGGTTGTGCCAGGAGTGATGAGCTGGCCCCAGTGGAATTCAGATGGGCCCCAACTTAGCAGGGAGGGGTAAGCCTGTCTCATGGGAGAGTGGGGTGGGGGCAGGTAGGTGAGGGGTGGGCTCAGCTCTCCTAAGGCATGCAAGAACTTCCTAAAGTACCCCCCTTCTCTGATCTCCATTTCACAGACAGTTTTCTCAAACCAGAACTGACAGCACCCCTGCTTGGGGGAGCCTCTAAGCACAGAGGCTTCCCACGGGAGTAAACTCCCCTCCCCTCCTCACAGCCCTCCAGCCCCTAGAGGGCCTGCCCACCTTTTCATTTCATTTTACCCCCTCCTTCTCTGTTCTTGTTCTACTCTGGCCACACTGACTTCAAATGTCCCAACCTCTGGGGCTGTGTCTCTGGCTACGCTGAGTTGACTACTGCGCGCTCACGTGTCCCTGCTTAGTGGCAGTGGCAGGAATTCCTGTACTGGGGGCTGCGTCCGGCACCCCGCCAGACCTGGGTTCCATTCACGTGGCACAGGGTGTGTGACCCATCACACACTTCACGGGCACGTGTGACCCATCACAACTTCACGGGCACGTTTATTTGGCTCATTAAAAGAGTTCACTAGATTTTCAGCTAAGAGAGGAGCAGGCGACCAGGCCTGCCTCTCGGGAGGGAAGAGAGTGGGCTAAGAATAGACCCCCCCACTCCCAGGCACCCCCCCAGAGAGGCAGGGCATACTTTTAAAGTCCCCCAGACATGCCTATGGATCCCAGCCCTGGGTCTTCTTGGCTGTGTGATCTTGAGCAAGTCACTTACATTCTCCCAGCCTCAGTGGCTACTGCTGTAAAATGGGGATAGTAGAGCCTGCCCCTGTTGGACTATAATGTGGCTTCAATGAGATAATGCAAGTAAAGGGCTCAGCCTGTGCCTGGCACCTAGGGAGTGCTTAGGACGTGGCAGACATAATTATTGTGACCGCAGGAATTATAAAAGGTCATGACTTAGGGCTCATCTAAGCTAGTCAAAGTTTATTAATGCCTCAGAAGTGCCTGGGGATACAGACACAATCAGCAGAGCTCCCGGTAGGAGCTTCCGAGGCAGTAGGCAGGGGTACTGGTGTCGTAACAAGCATTCCAAGTGATGCTGACTCACAGTCCAGTTTAGAAACTTCTGATTCAGCCCAATCCACTAAATTTAGAGATGGAGAAGCTGAGGCCCAGAGAGGGAAAGAGTCAGGCCCAAGGTCACACAGCATACTCAACAGCTGCATCTCTGACTCCTGGTCTGGTGGTGCTTCTGCTATTCTGTGCTAAGGAGTTAGACTTGGTCAGACCCAGGCACCTAGTTCTGGCAGCTCCCCAAGGGCAGTGGGAGGGGTCCCTGCTCTGCTTCTGCTCTTTGAAGTTTTAGATGCTGTCATTTTCCCCCTGGTTCTCTTTTTAAGTCGTTCATATACACATTGCCCATGAGAATGATTGAAGCTCTCTGGAAACTCTTTATCTTGATTACTGGCACATATTAACAAGGTTAACCTTTTCTTTCTCTTTGAAGGGATGGGCGGTTATTTCTACCCATTATGCAAACATTGAGTGATGAGCAATGCTGCGGGGGATACAACCCAGCACACAGAATATTAGTGAATATTTGTTGAATAAATGAGTGTGTTGAATCAGTGAATGAATTCATGAAATGAATGAATGAATGGGTGAACAGATGAATGAATGAATGATTCCAGGGAATGTAAGTTCCTTGTGGGCAGCCACTGTCTGTTTTTGTTCTGGTGCCTAGAGCAGTCCCGGCACGGTGGATATTCATTCAATATTTGCTGTTTGTGGTTGACTCTGTGAAGCGGCCCTTGAATCTCCCATGGCCTAGTGAGAAAGAAGGATGCAAAAACAAATACAAGGAACGGAGCACGCTTGTAAGTGTGGCAGGGTGGCGGTTTCTTGATGGAGGGAGAGGAAGGGAGAAAGGAGGGCACCCGGAACGGCTCACCCGGGGTTCGCTTGCTACGTTCTGGAAACTTGGGAGGAAGCAAGCCAGGGAAGAGGGTCTGACCCAGGGGAATCCTGGGCCTTGTGATAATTACAGGAAAAAGGCCCACAGCACAGCCCGAGAGGGAGAAAAAGCAAATTACAGACCATAGGGTCAGCACGGTGCCATTTCTGCAAGAAATGAAAGTGCAAATGACCTAATAATTGAGGGTCATTCTACAAAATGCCGGGGCAGTCTGTACTGTTGAAAGACGTCAGTGTCAGAAAAAACAAAGCCCAAAGAATCGTTCCAGGTTAAAGGAGACTTAAGTGGTAGAACAACTTGCTCTCAAGGACGTTAACGGGACTCCTGGGGGAATCTGAAAAGGCCAGCGGATTTGACAGTGGTCCTCTCTGTGTCAGCTAATAATCAATGTGAATTTCCTGACCTAGAAGACGGAACTGTGGTTATGCAGGAAAATGCCCTTGTTTTTAGGAGACATGCACTGAAGTATTTAGGTGCAAAGAGACCTCTTGTCTTCTACTCACTCTAGGATGATAAAGGGTATATGGCATAGGGTGAAGCATGGGTCTTTGGGCCAAACCTGAAGCCTCTTTTTCCCTACCCAGTGAGCTAAGAATGTTTCTTATATTTTTAAAGGGCTCTTAAAAAATAAGGCAAAAAAAAAATTTTTTTTTTAAATGGGCAATAGAGCTCTTACGGGACCTCAAAGCCTAGAATTTTTACCATCTGGCCCTTTACAGAAAACATTTGCTGACCCCTGGTATACAGGAATAGTTTGCATTAGTTTTGCAACCTTTCTGTTAGTCTGAAAGTATATCAAAACCCATAGTTAAAAAAAAGTGCATGTGTTACATCTGTGTGAAGAGAGAAAGGAGTCTAAGAGTCAGGAAATTTCTATTGTTAGCAGCACAGGCTTGTGGAATGGCAACTTTCCCTTTTTAACCAATCCTGATTTTTCTGGAAGGGTGAGAACAGAAATCCTGATTCAGACTTTCTTGGGTGAAACCTAGGCATCTGCATTTTAACTAAAATCCCCAGTTGATCTGAATTCAGGTTGACTATAAGCCACATTACCAAAACAGCACTGATATAAATAAATATTCCAGTGGTGTAATTATGGCTATTCTAATCACAAGGGGGCAACTTTGTCTCCTCTAATACATCCATTCCCCAAATAAATTTTGTAATAATTTTAGAGTATAATGAGCACTGAGGATGGGAGAGAGGAAAGAATTCACTGACGGGTAATACGAAGTCTCAGGTAAGGAAGGCATCTCCCGCCTCTTTTTTTATCTTTGAAAAAGAAGGGATCAAGGAGAGAGAATTTAGGTGCCAGGGAGCTGCCCCTGTGTATATTAGCCCCATGGCAGTTTTAGATCTAAAGAGACACCCCTCATTTTACTTCTCTGCTCAGCTAGGAAAAGACACCCCTCATTTTTACTTCTCTGCTCAGCTAGGAAAGTCATACCCTAGAATGGATATCGGGATTTTCAAAGTAGAGTATCAGTTCTGAACTTGGAGCTGGAAATCCTGTATTCAAGTCCCATTCCTGCTGTTAGGAGCTTTTAAAACAAATTCCCTGAGCCTCTCTGACCCTCAGTTTCGTCATCTGAAAAGTAGGACTAGTTATCCCTACTACCTAGATTCCTCAAAGTTGTTTGTGATGATCCAATTCAATAAAGGGTGTGCTTTGTCCTCTGCCATAAGTAAATAACTATTTTTATTACTACTTAGGATCTAAAAGGTTAAATTTGCTTTTGGCCAAACCTCATTAACTGATTGTCCAAGTTTGTGCTTTATGGAACTAGGATGCATATTATTTATGCCTATATACACACTCAGCTTTATCTATATAATTTTCTACAGTTCTGCTCAGGATATATTTTCCCTTGTGAGCAAGAGAACAAAATGGCAACAAATTGTTGCAATAATTGAAGTCAGTTCCTTTATTCTCAGCAGGCCCTACTAGAGTTCTTTTCTCGTCCCTGTGAAGTTGAAGCTTCTCTTAAAGTGATACATTTATTTGGCCCATTAAAAAGCAGCAACTAGATTTTTTTTTTTCTAGAGAGAAGGCTGGGTGAGACCAAAACATCTCCTTTTAATCCAACCAGGACTACAGACAGAAGCCCTGAGAATTCACCTCCCAGCCTCCCCCTTTGAGAGAACTGTCCCTTGCCTAGAAGTTATCAGGACATCATGGGAGGAAGAGGGGGGACAGAAAAGCACTTACACTT